>NC_140166.1:120185808-120200808 GCF_963971535.1 Notolepis coatsorum
TATTTGTTATATATATATCCAGTGAAATTATTAGTTACCTGAAATTATTCAGTTTTTTGGACGGGGAAACCTGCATATATCGGTATCGGTTGATATCGGTTGATATCGGTATCGGAAATTAAGAGTTGGACAATATCGGAATATCGGTATCGGTAAAAAAGCCAATATCGAGCATCCCTATATTACACTATTACACTATTACACTATTACACACCATTACACTATTACACTAGCACACTATTACACACTATTACACTATTACACACTAATACACAAAATTACACTATTACACTATTACACACTATTACACTATTACACACTATTACACACTATTACACTATTACACTATTACACACTATTACACTATTACACTAGTACACACCATTACACTAGCACACTATTACACTATTACACACTATTACACTATTACACTAGTACACTATTACACACTATTACACACTATACACAAAATTACACTATTACACTATTACACACTATTACACTATTACACTATTACACTATTACACACTATTACACTGTTTTTCATGTTAGGTATTTTGTGGTACTTAGTGGTATATTTCCAGGCACTTTGGGGTATTTTAGGATATATTGGGGTGCTTTGGGGTATTTTGGGGTATACTTTGGGGTATTTTGGGGTATTTTGGGGTATTTTCTGGTACTTTGGGGTATACTTTGGGGTACTTTGGGGTATTTTGGGGTATTTTCTGGTATTTTCTGGTACTTTGGGGTATACTTTGGGGTATTTTAGAAACAGCGTTCAAAGACAGGGGAGGGTTGAATTGGATGATACGAAAATTGGGATGGGAGAAAAAATTGAAAATGGGAGAAAAAGTGGATAAAAAAAAATTATATTATATGTTTTATAAAAAATGCAGACCCGAGCAAAGTGCTGTGTCGCGCCGTTCTAAAGAGGGCCCGGATACTGGCCGTTGCATGTTAACTGGATTTATATTGTGTGATTGTCTGATCTGTGTGATGTTGTGTAGGGCGGACTAGCAACATTTCATTTTTCATTGTACGACAAACTGTCTGTATAACTGTGCAAATATCACATATCACAATAAATCATCTTGTATCTTGACTCTTGAATATCTTCTCCTCTCCTCTGCTCTCCTCTCCTCTCATCTGCTCTCCTCTGCTCTCCTCTCATTTGTTCTCATCTCCTCTCCTCTGCTCTTTTCTCCTCTCCTCTCCTCTCCTACCTTTAGTCATCTGAGGGGTAATCAGCATCATGGTGGATTAACCATATGAAGAGATGAGCAGCAGCAATGCTCCACTGACCTTTTGTTACTCCTTACCTCCGAAAAAATAAAAAAAAAGAAGAAAGAAGGGATGGAGGGGAGGAAGAAGGAGAGGGAAGAAGTGGTCTGAAAAAGGCCCTCCTCCTCCTAAATCTGTAGGGAGTGTTGGGCTCAGTGACCGTGAGGTGTGAATGTCAGCCAAGTGGACTGACTGGCAAACTACCCTAATCTGAGGAGGAGGATGGAAATGAGGAAGAGGATGGAGATGAGGAAGAGGATATAGACATGGAAGAGGTGGGATGATGGGGCTGATTTAATGGTAGGGATGAGTCCGAGCCCTGGACTGATTTTCAGGACTCGTGACTCGACTTGGACTTGAGCACTGATGACTCGGACTTGGACTCGAGCATTGACTACATTCAGACTCGGAATGTGCAGTCTCAGATTCTGACTTGTTACTTGATAAATATTTATGATTTGTTTTGTAATAGGCCCTAATCATTTGGCATAAGATATTGATGGCTAGTGCATTTGTTTGGCTATTGTGTCACAAAGTAAATAAACTCCCTTTGAAATGGTGACCGATGTGTCATTTATGTTTAATGTAGACCCTACCCTCTGTAGCTGAACCCTCTACATGCTGTAGCTGAACCCTCTGTAGCTGAACCCTCTGTAGCTGAACCCTCTGTAGCTGAACCCTCTACCATGCTGTAGCTGAACCCTCTGTAGCTGAACCCTCTACCATGCTGTAGCTGAACCCTCTGTAGCTGAACCCTCTGTAGCTGAACCCTCTGTAGCTGAACCCTCTACCATGCTGTAGCTGAACCCTCTGTAGCTGAACCCTCTACCATGCTGTAGCTGAACCCTCTGTAGCTGAACCCTCTGTAGCTGAACCCTCTACCATGTTGTAGCTGAACCCTCTGTAGCTGAACCCTCTGTAGCTGAACCCTCTGTAGCTGAACCCTCTACCATGTTGTAGCTGAACCCTCTGTAGCTGAACCCTCTATAGCTGAACCCTCTACCATGTTGTAGCTGAACCCTCTGTAGCTGAACCCTCTGTAGCTGAACCCTCTGTAGCTGAACCCTCTACCATGTTGTAGCTGAACCCTCTGTAGCTGAACCCTCTGTAGCTGAACCCTCTGTAGCTGAACCCTCTACTATGTTGTAGCTGAACCCTCTGTAGCTGAACCCTCTGTAGCTGAACCCTCTGTAGCTGAACCCTCTACTATGTTGTAGCTGAACCCTCTGTAGCTGAACCCTCTGTAGCTGAACCCTCTGTAGCTGAACCGTCTGTAGCTGAAACCTCTACCATGCTGTAGCTCAGGGGTTCCCAAAGTGGGGGTCGGGGGGGGGGGGGGGGGGGGGGGTCGCCAGATGATAAAAAATAAGTATTATTATTATTAGAATTCTTTTTTTTAATGCAGTCAGGCCACTGAATTTAGAAGCAGGCCAGGCCGCGTGTTACTGTTCCGCAACAGTAAGTGACTTCCGGGGTAGGCCTGATTGGCCCCGACAGGCACGTGACGCGCAACTTTCTCTGCCGCGCGGCAGAGCTTGCGGAATGATGTAACCGTCCAAATCCGCTATGACTTTAATTCAGCGCTTTAGCTCACCTCGCAGAGCAGCGGTCCTGCGATCCTGCGGTCCGTTGTTGACAAGTTCGAATCCCATCGAATTTTTTTTTTTTAACGTGATTTTTTTTTTAACGTGTATTCTTTCGCCGGTTAAGGTTAGGCATGGTTAAGGTTAAGGTTAGGCATTGTTTCGGAGTTGGTTAAGGTTAGAACGGTTAAGTTTAGGCGCTGTTAAGGAGCTGGTTAAGGTTAGAGTTTGTGTTAGAGAATGGCAATATTCTTTCTATGGTTAAGGTTAGGCATGGTTAAGGTTAAGGTTAAGGTTAGGCATTGTTTCGGAGTTGGTTAAGGTTAGAACGGTTAAGTTTAGGCGCTGTTAAGGAGCTGGTTAAGGTTAGAGTTTGTGTTAGAGAATGGCAATAGACAGCCTATTTCCGCGCGACAGCTCTCAGCAGCCTCGTTGCGCGTCCTGAGTTTGCCGCGTCACGTGCCTGTCGGGGCCAATCAGGCCTACCCGGAAGTCACTTACTGTTGCGGAACCGGTACACGCGGCCAGGCCAGTGCTTCTAGTTGCAGCGGCGCAATAGTTAGATAACCTATGTGGGGAACAACCAGGAGATCACTGCAACTCACACAAGTTGGAGAACTATCTCTCTCTCTCTTGCTCTCACACACACACAAAGGGAGCCGCATGTGATTGGTGGAGGCAGGACCCGTACAAAAAACTGTTGTTGCTAATCATTGACACATGCTAGCCTGTAATAACTCCCCCCAGAAAAATCGACTTTGCATTTGATATAATGCAAATATATGCCATCACACACACTGGCATTTAAAGGGTTAGAATTATAAAATTAATATGTGGTGTTATGATCAGGGCTGAAGTTGAATAAAAGATTGTATTTTTTTCAATCTGATATTACAAAAAACTGATAATCCATCAAAATCAGTGTTGTTGCTAATCATACATATGCTAGCCTGTTTTTTAACAATAATTTGTGATGCCATCACAAACACTGGAATTTAAAGGGTAAAAATAAGAAGAATTCCAGCACCAGAATGCAGGAAATTAAGTCTTGTCCTGGTGGGGGACCCTGAATGATTTCCCCAGTCCGGCCCTGGTTAAAAGCCTCCAATGCTTATTAGTGTGTCTGCGTTTGAACGTTTGCATGTTTCAACCATACATTTCCATTTATAAAAAGAAAAAAGAAAATAATTATTATCTTTTTTGTTTTATATATATATTTTTTTACCTCCTATAATAGTGGGGGTCGCGGCTCTGTGACACCGTTATTTGAGGGTTGCGGCCTGAAAAGTTTGGGAACCCATGTTGTAGCTGAACCCTCTGTAGCTGAACCCTCTGTAGCTGAACCCTCTGTAGCTGAACCCTCTGTAGCTGAACCCTCTGTGGCTGAACCCTCTGTAGCTGAACCCTCTGTAGCTGAACCCTCTGTGGCTGAACCCTCTGTAGCTGAACCCTCTGTAGCTGAACCCTCTGTAGCTGAACCCTCTGTAGCTGAACCCTCTGTGGCTGAACCCTCTGTAGCTGAACCCTCTACCATGCTGTAGCTGAACCCTCTGTAGCTAAACCCTCTGTAGCTGAACCCTCTGTAGCTGAACCCTCTGTAGCTAAACCCTCTGTAGCTGAACCCTCTGTAGCTAAACCCTCTGTAGCTGAACCCTCTGTAGCTGAACCCTCTGTAGCTGAACACTCTGTGGCTGAACCCTCTGTAGCTGAACCCTCTGTAGCTAAACCCTCTGTAGCTGAACCCTCTGTAGCTGAACCCTCTGTAGCTAAACCCTCTGTAGCTGAACACTCTGTGGCTGAACACTCTGTAGCTAAACCCTCTGTAGCTGAACACTCTGTGGCTGAACACTCTGTAGCTAAACCCTCTGTAGCTAAACCCAACGTCCTCCAATGTACAGTAATTTACATAGTATGGTTTTGTCAATATTCCAATGTACAATTGTGCTTGTTTGTACAGTGTGTCCCCCCCCCCCCCCAAATGTACAGTTTTGCTTGTTTATACAGTGTTTCCCCCCCCCCCCAACCACCTCTAATGTAAATGACCCAGTATGGTTGTCAATATCCCAATGTACCCAACCCCCCCCACCCAACCTCCTCCAATGTACAGTTTCTACGTCAAATGTATATACTCCCTTTTCTTGACTCTTTTTGTATCACAAACAGTACTGTATTTGCAAATCTGGTATGTCATAAATGTATAGATGTAGCAGTACTGTCTATCTGTATGTCATGTATGTCATATATGTCCTGATGAATTGAAAATGGGGGACCCTGATGTAAACAAGACGAAAGTCTTTCTCTGGTCTGCATCCCCTTAACAATTGTGTGTATTGAGCTGTACTGATTTGTACCCATTCTGCAATCTGTTAATCAATCAATCAATCAATTCAATCAATCAATCAATCAATCAATCAATTCAATCAATCAATCAATCAATCAATCAATCAATCAATCAATCAATCAAGCTGAACCCTCTGTAGCTGAACCCTCTGTAGCTGAACCCTCTGTAGCTGAACCCTCTGTAGCTGTAGCTGAACCCTCTGTAGCTGAACCCTCTGTAGCTGAACTCTTTGTAGCTGAACCCTCTGTAGCTGAACCCTCTACCATGTTGTAGCTGAACCCTCTGTAGCTGAACCCTCTGTAGCTGAACCCTCTGTAGCTGAACCCTCTACCATGCTGTTGAACCCTCTGCCATGCTGTTGAACCCTCTGCCATGCTGTTGAACCCTCTGCCATGCTGTTGCTGAACCCTCGACCATGTTGTAGCTGAACCCTCTGTAGCTGAACCCTCTGCCATGTTGTAGCTGAACCCTCTGTAGCTGAACCCTCTGTAGCTGAACCCTCTGTAGCTGAACCCTCTACCATGTTGTAGCTGAACCCTCTGTAGCTGAACCCTCTGTAGCTGAACCCTCTGTAGCTGAACCCTCTACCATGTTGTAGCTGAACCCTCTGTAGCTGAATCCTCTACCATGATGTAGCTGAACCCTCTACCATGCTGTAGCTGAACCCTCTGTAGCTGAACCCTCTGTAGCTGAATCCTCTACCATGCTGTAGCTGAACCCTCTGTAGCTGAATCCTCTACCATGCTGTAGCTGAACCCTCTGTAGCTGAACCCTCTACCATGTTGCTGAACCCTCTACCATGCTGTAGCTGAACCCTCTGTAACTGAACCATCTGTAGCTGAACCCTCTGTAGCTGAATCATAGTCCCCACCAGACTGGTGGACAAGCTGATCGAGCTGGGTTTGAGCTCCGCTCTGAGCGCCTGGATACTGGACTTTCTGAGCGAAAGGCCCCAGGCGGTCAGGGTGGGGGGTCAGACCTCCAACACCATCACCCTGAGCATCGGGTCCCCCCAGGGCTGTGTTCTGAGCCCCCTGCTGTACTCACTATACACACACGACTGTGTGGCCAAGTTCAGCTCCAACTCCATAGTGAAGTTTGCGGACGACAGTGGTGGTGGGGCTGATCTCGGACAACGACGAGAAGGCCTACAGGGAGGAGGTTGAGGTACTGGAACGCTGGTGCCAGGACAACAGCCTGCTCCTGAACATTGGTAAAACCAAGGAGCTGATCGTGGATTTTAGGAGGAGACAGCAGGAGACACACACACCACTGAGGATAAACGGGGCTACCGTGGACAGGGTGAGCAGCTTCAAGTACCTGGGGGTCCACATCTCAGAGGACTTGACATGGACAACACAAATAGACTCAGTCGTAAAAAAGGCGAAGCAGCGCCTCTACCACCTGAGACAGTTAGGGAAGTTCAGAGTATCTGGGAAGATACTCCAGTCCTTCTACTCCGGAGCTGTAGAGAGCATCTTGACTGGAAACATCACTGCCTGGTATGGCAACAGCACGGCACAGGACAAGAAGGCCCTACAGAGAGTGGTGCGCTCAGCCGAGCGTACCAGGGGTATTGCACAACCAACCCTGCAGGTCCTATACAACAAGAGGTGCAAATCCAGAGCCTGCAGGATAATGAAAGACCCTCACCACCCCAACAACAGCCTGTTCATGCTGCTGCGGTCAGGCAAACGCCTGCGAACACCAGTAACGAGGACAGAGAGACTTCGGCTCAGCTTCTTCCCCCAGGCCATCAGAGCCTTGAACACTGAACTCTCCACGCACAAGCACACATGAGCACACACACAACACACACACTGTACACGCTCACACACTAGCAGCCACTTTAACATGAGCACACACACACTCATGGTGCACACGCTCACACTTATGGACACTTTACAGAAGGAAAGGTCACTTTAAGAATAGTATAGTAGAACTTGAGATTGTATAATATAGCATTGTATAGCAGTGTACATAAAGACTAGGGATGCACCGATATGAAAATTGGCCACCGATACCGATTGTTCAACTAACACAATCGGCCGATACCGATACCTATACCGATATTTGTGGCAAAAAAAAGTATTTGTAATTTTTTTTATATATATATTTTTGTAATTTTAATTTTTTCTATGAAACTACTGTATATTTGTATGTGTATGTTTGTATTTTTAGGCCTCTTTACTTACTTACAAAAAGGAAACATCAAGAAATATGTTTATGGTATTAATTCCACCATGCCATGTAGCCAGGGCCGCCTGGGAGAAATGCGAGGCCCTGTGCGAGATTTAAACGTGTGTGTGTGTGTTAGAGAGAGAGCATGTATGAGAGAGAGATAAGCAAAGATGAGCCCCTAAAGGATATTCAACTTTTAATGGAAGAACAAAACAGAAGGAAAAGATAACTTCACAAAGGCAACATGAATATACATAGATCCAAAAGGACAAAGATCAACACTTAAATTCAAAGAGAAGAGGGTCTATACCAGAGAAAACAAAGTAGCAAGGAGCCAATGGCCGACATCAGCTAAATAGGCTAACTGCAAATAGAGTAGCCAGGTACTGACACCAGGCCACACACAGCTTTGGCCAACGCTACCCAAGCTACACAAACGACCAAGACAATTCACACACAGCACATGTCGTATCTCCAAATGTTGTGAAGTAACATATGTTTTGCCTGGAAAAAAAACATCGTTATTAACAAAACATTCGGGAGGGGAAGGAAGGAAGAGTGGGGTAATGTCCAATGGACATCTTACCTGCCCAAAGGAACGCAGGGCGAAAGGCCGCAACACAGGTCTCCACGTTGACGAAAGGCCTCTCGCTGGCGGGACAAAAAGAAGCTATGGCCGGAGCCTTGTCATGGTGCAGGCCCAACTACATCTTCTGTCAAAGATGATGTCGTAGTCAGAGTGCCAGGGCCCCCTGCTATTCTCACGGCTAATGTCAATGGTCATAGCACAAGCTAACAGCTAACTCTAGGCTAACTGATAGCATCAAACTAACGTTCCTAGCCGAGCGCAGCCGGCAGCTAACGTCGTAGCTAAACAGCTAACTGGCTAACAGTTAGCTCAACCCGGCTATTGCTAACCATTAGCTAATGCAGAAGCAAGCTATGCGGCTACCACTGAAAAACTGTACAACGTGAGAAAAGCAATACAGGCCAACACTTCAGACAGCCGCTGTGTTTTCCTCTTCTCATACGAAGAGAGAAGGGAAAAAGAAAGCAATACACGTCCCACTACAGAGTGGTGTTTACCATAGTGGTGCCGGCAACAAGTCCCTCGCGGACTATAGCCGACTTGAGCATGGAGATATTCTCATAATGAAACACCAAGCTCACCTCCCTCGCACCAGGTGCTGACACCAGGCCACACACCGTTAGCTACTAGTATTACAACAGCTAGTCGGCCCGTTTGGCTCCCGAGAGGGAGAGAGAGAGAGAGAGAGAGAGAGAGAGAGAGAGAGAGAGAGAGAGAGAGAGAGAGAGAGAGAGAGAGAGAGAGAGAGAGAGAGAGAGAGAGAGAGAGAGAGATATCCACGGCGGGAATAGAATAGAGTGCATTAAAAACTCACCAAACGTCCAAGAGGATGGAGACAACCGCGTGGAGTTGACGAAGTTCATCTGCCGAACGACCATCCTCTTCATCTTGGCATAACAATGCTGCACGTGCTGTCTCTAGGTTAG
This sequence comes from Notolepis coatsorum, assembly GCF_963971535.1. Taxonomy (NCBI): domain Eukaryota; kingdom Metazoa; phylum Chordata; class Actinopteri; order Aulopiformes; family Paralepididae; genus Notolepis; species Notolepis coatsorum. Next base: position 120,194,710 of record NC_140166.1, read on the forward strand.
CTAACGCTAGTTAGCCTTTAGCTAAGCTAGCTACTAGCCGACATCATCATGGCTATATCCCGACTGAACCACACATTAGCACTCAATATTATAACGTAGCTAACGCTAACTTGCTGTCCCTGTCTTTAGCCGGGATGGCTAGCCTGACTGAACTGCCTAACATGCAACAACTTTCATCTTCAGTCCATCTGCCGAACGCTGTCCTCTTCATCTTGGCTGGCATAACCTCCAATGCTGCATGCGCGAAATAGTCAGACGCTAGTGATGGGTCGGTCATGAGCGACTCGTTCATAAGAGCCGATTCATTGCCGTGAACGTGAGTCGAATCGCTCACGTCTGGCAATGAGTCGGTTCACGCTTATAAGTTTTGCTTATAAGCATATAAGCAAAACTAGATTTTAGGTCTGTGATGAAAAAGGGCCTCGCGGGAAGGGGGGCCTCGCAAAAAATAAAAATAAATAATAATAATAATAAATAAAAAATATTTTTTTTAAATTTTTTTTTTTTTTTTTTGTGCAAGGCCCCCCTTCCCGCGAGGCCCTGTGTGACCGCACTGCTCGCACACCCCCTGAGGCGGCCCTGCATGTAGCACTATCCCTCTCCCAGTATGGTCGGGCGGCCTGCAGATGGTTACTATTCTCTCAACCAGAGCTCTCAACCAATGCAATATAACCATTTTGATTGACAGTCGATTCGGCCAATTACGTCACACCGCTAGCACCCACCTCCTGCTGTTCTTACCACCAATCAGCAAGCGTTTATTCATTTTCTACTTCCGGGCATGCCGCCATTGATCTGCTTGCGAGAACCACAACAAGCTTAGTTAGCTTACCGTAGCTAATACGTTAGCTGCTCGCCGACCAGCGCTCCACAGGATGACCAAACGAGACATAATGATTTTACTGCAACAAATGTTATAATAAAACAAAGCCTTTCTATACATTTGTCTGATTGAAAACTTTATTAACAGATTGCAGAATGGGTAGTTGGGTACGGAATGAGCAACGGAATGGAACTGAGCTATGAACGGAGTAATGCCTTGCTTACTTGCTATGTTCGGGTAAATAATATGCTGATGTTATTGAACGTGTAACACTAACTATATAACGTTAATGCCACAAAACTAATGTTTGTGTCATTTTAACAGCAGATACTTTCTTAAATGCCATCTTCCTGAGAGAGGGGTGTTGACGGGGAGCTGTGATGGGTTCGCTTGGTTGTGTTATTAATATCATTGAACAGCTAACCGAAAGCTAGCGTTAACTAACGTTAAAGGTTTAGCCATAACATTACCTTGGCTAAAGTTGGGGCTATTCATAATCCAGCAACAATGGCTGCAGACCTGCAACCAAAGTACAGCAAGTTGGCAAAGGAGTATTCCAACGTAAATCACATTTTCACCAGTAACGTTAGTCTTCCATCTCCCGGTAGCTCATGCTAGCTAACCTAGCTCATGTTAACGTCGTCAGTGTTCGACCACCTCGCGTACACAATTAATGACATGTTGCGGACAGCCATATCGGTGACAATGTTTAGCTTTTAGTGCCAAATGATAAGAGTCTCAAAAGAGAATGTTGAATATTTAGTAGTAACTTTGATGCAGTAGCTTGTGTGTGTGTGTGTGGGGGACTGGGGGCGGCGCCGTTGTGCAGGACGCGACTGAACTTATCGGCTACTGCCATCAGCACATTCAAGCTTATCGGCCGACAGGCCGATTGCAGTCAACAAGGCACTTATCGGCCGATACCTGTTACGAACGGGTAAGTGACTTCCAAGTTGTCGAGAAGAAGAACGAGACGGAGATATGTTTACTCTTCCAAAACAGCTGTACTGTTTATTATCAGGGAAAAGCGTATAATGCAAGTACAGGGATAAAGACAATATGTCTGTGCTTGTTCCAGCTGTATCTTGTCCGTAGGTTTAGGTGAAGCTCTAGCAAAGGACAAAGGATAGAGCAAACGTTAAATAGGTCACATACTAAACATTCCACGCTGTCAATGAGTGACAGCAGTCTGTCAACCAATGACAGCACCCAGGTGTGACAGACAATTAGTTATGACAGCAATCAGTGGTGACATACAAGGTGAACCCATAACAACAGGAGTGACCCAGGTAGACAGTGGGATACTATCCTAAGGAGGATAGTCTCCCGAACGTTACAGTATCCCCCCCGACGAACGGCATCTGACGTTCACCTAGGGGCCTCGGGATGCAGCCGCCGGAAATCATCGATCAGGCTGGGGTCTAACAAGTCCCGTTGAGGCACCCAAGAAAGCTCTTCTACACCATACCCCTCCCAATCCACCAAGAACTGAAACCCTCTACCCCTCCGCCTACAACTCAGGATTCTCCGCACCATATAGACAGGCTAACCGTCAATAATGCGGGGCGGAGGAACCGCAGGGAGTGGCGGGGACAAGGGCGATGAGAGGAACGGCTTCAACAGGGACACATGAAACGTCGGATGGACCCTCATAGAGGCCGGAAGGCGTAGCCTGTAAGCCATAGGATTCACCCGACGCACCACTTTAAAGGGGCCTATAAAGCGAGGAGCCAGCTTCCTGGACTCCACCCGGAGAGGGAGATCACGAGTGGAAAGCCAAACCCGCTGTCCCGGACGGAAAACCAGAGCCGGACGACGCTTGCGGTTAGCTTGCCGCTGAGCCTTAACCGAGGCCTTCTGCAGCGCCGTCTGCACTCTGTTCCACGTCCTGCGACAACAAGCCACATGTGCCTGGGCCGACGGCACCTCCACCTCCTGCTCCTGTTCGGGAAACAGAGGAGGTTGAAAACCATATTGACACTGAAAGGGAGACATACCAGTAGAAGAGGAGAGGAGGGTATTATGCGCATACTCAACCCAGGCCAACCTCCTACTCCACGTCGCCGGACACCCAGCAACGTAGCACCTCAGAACGCCCTCCAGATCCTGGTTGACACGCTCCGTCTGCCCGTTCGTCTGCGGATGGAACCCAGACGACAGGCTGACAGAGGCGCCTAGCCCGGTGGCGAACGCCTTCCAGAACCTGGAGGCGAACTGAGGACCCCGGTCGGACACAATATCCACTGGAAGCCCATGAACCCGAAAGACGTGCTGCACCACAAGGTCAGCCGTCTCCCGAGCCGAGGGGAGCTTGGGGAGGGGAATGAAGTGGGCCGCCTTGGAGAACCGGTCCACCACCACCAGGATGGCAGTGAACCCATCCAATAGGGGAAGGCCGGAAATAAAATCCAGGGATATGTGCGACCAGGGACGCCTGGGAATAGGAAGCGGTCGGAGGAGACCCGCCGGCGCACGGCGAGACAGGCCGCCACAAAGGAGCGTGTATCCCCCCCTCTGTCGGCCACCAAAACCTCCTACGGATAAACTCCAGGGTTCTGGTGGCCCCAGGGTGGCCGGTGAGAGAGGATGTATGCGCCCACCGCAGCAGGCGCGAGCGTGCCGCCTTGGGCACATACATCTGACCGGAGGACCCCCACCGGGATCGCGCTCCCGTGCCTGAGCCGACCTCACCACCCTATCTATGCCCCATGACACGGGTGCCAAAATCAAGGACTGTGGAATAATAGGGTGGGGCTTCTCCTCTCGACCCGGAAGATCAAACTGACGTGACAGGGCGTCAGGCTTGACGTTCATGGAACCGGGTCGATAGGAGATGGAAAATCGAAATCGAGTGAAGAATAACGCCCACCTGGCCTGGCGAGCGTTAAGGCGTTTAGCCCCTTGGATGTAAGCCAAGTTCTTATGGTCAGTCCAAACAATGAAAGGATGTGCCGCCCCCTCTAACCAATGTCTCCATTCCTCCAATGCCAATTTGATTGCCAACAACTCCCGATTACCCACGTCGTAGTTACGCTCGGCCGGAGACAGCCGGCGCGAAAAGAAGGCACAAGGATGCACCTTACCATCCTTTAAACATCTCTGCGAGATTACCCCTCCCACCGCGGTGTCAGAGGCATCCACCTCCACAATGAACGGAGCCTCTGTGTCATGACGGATCAGTACAGGGGCGGAGGTAAATCGACGTTTGAGGTCGCAGAAGGCCGACTCTGCCCTAGGCGACCATTCAAAGCCAGGGAGAGAGGACTTAGTGAGAGCTGTTAATGGATTGACTAAGGCGCTAAAATTGCGAATAAAGCGCCTGTAAAAATTTGCAAAGCCCAAAAAACTTTGTAACTCGTTGAGCGACGAAGGCCGTGGCCAATCCAAGACTGCACTCACCTTGGCTGGATCCATGCGAAGATCGCCCTTCGTCAACACAAAGCCCAGGAAGGAAACGGTGTCAGTGTGAAACACACACTTCTCTGCCTTAACAAACAGTTGATGCTTAAGGAGACGTTGAAGCACCTCACGAACGTGCAGTTGGTGTGGCACCATATCGTGAGAAAAAATAAGGATGTCATCCAAATATACAAACACTGACACCCCAATTAGATCCCGCAGCACGTCGTTGACCAGGGCTTGGAAAACTCCTGGAGCATTAGCTAAACCAAAAGGCATGACTAAATACTCATAATGCCCATTAGGAGTATTAAATGCAGTTTTCCACTCGTCCCCTTCTCTAATCCTGACCAAGTTGTATGCATTACGTAAGTCAAGTTTAGAAAAGACCTGTGCCCCCTGTAAGCACTCAAAGGCGGTGTCCATGAGCGGTAAAGGATAACGGTTCTTGATGGAAACGTCATTCAACCCCCTATAATCTATGCACGGCCGCTGATCACCATCTTTCTTAGCCACAAAAAAGAAGCCAGCGCCTGCAGGGGATGTGGACGGTCGGATATGCCCCGCGGACAGTGCCTCTCGAATGTAAGTGTTCATGGACACTGTCTCAGGGCGGGAGAGAGAGAACATCCGTCCCCGGGGCGGAGAAGCGCCGGGTAGAAGATCAATGGTGCAGTCGTAAGGTCTATGAGGCGGTAGTGCTTTAGCACGCGCTTTACTAAAAACGTCCGCCAGGTCACAATAGACCGCAGGAACACCTGCCAAATCGGGGTTGGGGGATAATAAAGAATCTGCAATGTCCACCGTCAACCTGGAGAGAGACAAAAGAGGGGGGGACGGGACGGATGAACTCACGCCAGTGTCAGCGCTGACACCGCTTCCCATGGAGAGTTCACCCGTAGCCCAATTAATAAGAGGATTATGTAGCACAAGCCAAGGGTGGCCTAAAACAATGTCAGAATGAGGAGACATAACAAAAAAATTCAAATATTCCCCCTCGCCACCCGCCACCCGAACCCACAGTTTCCCGGTGCGCTGGGTAATAAATCCACAGCCAAGCGGTTGGCCATCTAGCGAACGGACAGGGATGGGCACCATCGTTGGTGTCGTCTAAGCGGCTGCAGAACGGGCCTGGTTCACCGCCGCCAACGCTGTCTCCGCCGTCTCCTGAGAAGACAGGGAAACATCTCCCAGTCGACCCAGCTCGACACCGACTGCCATCTGCCGCTCCATGATGATCCTGAGCTGGTCCCGTAGGCTCACCATCTCGTCCCGTATCTCCTCGTTGGAAGTCATGATGGCTAGAGCTTCTGTTACGAACGGGTAAGTGACTTCCAAGTTGTCGAGAAGAAGAACGAGACGGAGATATGTTTACTCTTCCAAAACAGCTGTACTGTTTATTATCAGGGAAAAGCGTATAATGCAAGTACAGGGATAAAGACAATATGTCTGTGCTTGTTCCAGCTGTATCTTGTCCGTAGGTTTAGGTGAAGCTCTAGCAAAGGACAAAGGATAGAGCAAACGTTAAATAGGTCACATACTAAACATTCCACGATGTCAATGAGTGACAGCAGTCTGTCAACCAATGACAGCACCCAGGTGTGACAGACAATTAGTGATGACAGCAATCAGTGGTGACATACAAGGTGAACCCATAACAACAGGAGTAACCCAGGTAGACAGTGGGATACTATCCTAAGGAGGATAGTCTCCCGAACGTTACAGATACCGATACCCGACCGATACATCGGTGCACCCCTAATAAAGACCCAATGCCTCATCCGTAGCTAACAGTGTACTGCACTACCACAGGACCTAGCATGTCCTACCATGCTCTGTAAATAACTCATGTACAGATACCGATATGCCCTACTTTG
>NC_140166.1:120205808-120220808 GCF_963971535.1 Notolepis coatsorum
GCGGAAACAGGAAAAAATGGAGAAACAGAACAAACGTAAAGGGGGTGCGGAGAAATTGCCGGCGGAAAAAAGAAATCTAGAGGTGGATGCTGAAAAATATAATAAAATCACAGCCATGTTTGCTGCTTCAACGTCGTCATCCACAATAATAGTGCAGCAACAAGTTCAACAGCCCCAGGCAGAGACACAGGCAGCAGGGCCGAGGAGGGACAGTGAGCTGCAGGAGGAACCTGAGGTAGTTTGTGTGTGCCATCTCTGCCATGGTGATGTCGATAATAATATGAATGATAACGTTATTTGGTCAGCATCGCGTTGGCTAAAATAAGCCCACATTACTGTGAGTGACCGTCACATCTAAGCTGATCAGCACTACTAATGAGACGCTGCCCCCTAGTGGCCAAACTCAAACTCTCCAAACAAACAAGCACACCATTGATTTAATTGCCATATAAATCACACATACAAAGATCTAACTATTCCTCATCTCTGAGCATGAATATAAAACAAACAGATGATCTATTAACTGTGTAAACCTTATGCAATATTCATCATTGATATTTGGATACTTGAAAATTTGAACTGAGTAGTTAGTAGGCTACCAAATGAAATAAAATGGAACAGCTCCATGCATTAATTAAATAAACAACTATTTGCTCATTACCAGTATGGAATTGTTTAAATTGTACAGCTTTTTGCACATCTTTGTCAGGGAATTCCAACAATTCTGGACCTGAATGTACCAGTTCATTGTAATCGCATCTCTCTCTTTCCTTATGTCTAGTCAAGCCAGAAATGGACCTCCCTAATTTCTAAACCCTGGCTGGGTGGTGTCCGACCGATTATAGTGGGCCGGTCTGGGCCAAAAAAAATAAATGGACCTCCCTAATTTCTAAACCCTGGCTACGGCCCTGCCTGGATCCATATAATAATTCATTACATAATAATAATTCATTACATTTATATAGGGCTTTTCTAGACACTCAAAGCGCTCCCCACAATGTAGGGTGGAAATTGCCTCCTTCACCACCACTGGTAGCACCCAACCTTGGGCTACACAGGCTCAATGGCTGCCATACACTGGCACCAGGCACACGTCACGCTACACAATGGCTGAATGGCTCAGGAGACAGCGATTTATATCACCCAATTAAGGGGAAGGGATGATTAGGTAACCTTGATGTCACAGACCTGATAGGGAATTTAGCCAGGAACGTCGGGGGAACCCCCTACTCTTTGCGATACATATCCTCGGAAATACCCGTCACGTCATATATAATAATTTCCAGAATCTCATTGGCAACAAATACGATCAATAATTTTCACCATCAGAAGTGACTGGTCCGGTCACCGGGAGGCGAAACCGGAGGTGGTAACTTTTTCGAAACTGACATTCATTGGCTGTTTGGTCTTATAACCCAAAATTGGAAGCATGTAATAGGCCAAGTAGGGTGTCAACCATTTTAGCTTTCAACCGATGTGTTGGTTGATAGACAATAACACAGCGTGACGGCAACAGACGAGGGCACATGTGACCTGGAACAGCGAGACCTCTTCAGAATCGCCGTAAACGTTGCACGATTCAGAAATAGGTAAAATAGAAAAAATTGCATTTTTGAGTGTTTTGTATCTGTTTCCTTATTTGCAAAACTTAATACAACTTGTAAATGTCATAATATATATATATTTTTATCTACTTTTTCTCCCATTTTCTATTTTTCTCCCGTCCCAATTTCGTATCGTCCAATTCTACCCTCCCCTGTCTCAAACGCTGTTTGGCCATGCCTCCCACAAGCCGTCTGTAATGTGGACGAAGCCATACATTGCACGAGTCCCCTCCGGTACTCGAGGTAGCAGCCGTCGCATCTTTTCACCTGCACAGCGCAATCTTTCAGCGTCGGGGGTCTGCGCTTTGGAGGGACGCCGCCCCCGTCGCTTCCTGATTCTACTGTGCAGGCGCACCAACCGACCTGTAGGAGTTGCTGTCCACAACGTCTGATCCCCACCCATCAGCTTCCCACCCCCTAATACTGCCAATTGTATTAGTATGAACAACCAGCAAAGCTGAATGCAATGCGGAGAGCTGGGCTTGAACCCAGCGTCTCCTGCATTGGTGGTGAGCGCCTTGCCCACTGCACCACCTAGCCGCCCCTAAATGTCATAATTATTGTAACTAAGTCCAACTGTATTTCCTCGATCAACGTAAAAAAAAACTACAGTGGCAAGGGGGAGTGGCTTTTGGTTTCATCTGTGGTTTCAGGTGGTCCCTGCCTGCTTCAAGATGTCTACCATCATCCCTGTACCGAAGAAACCCTCCCCAACATGTCTCAATGACTACAGACCGGTGGCACTCACCTCTGTGGTCATGAAATGTTTTGAGAGGCTGGTCAAGGACCACATTTGTGCCTCCCTCCCCAGTGATATGGACCCTATGCAATTTGCATACAGGACAAACAGGTCCACTGACGACGCGGTCTCCCAGGTACTGCACAGCACCCTCTCTCACCTTGACCGTCAGAAGGGGGGCTATGTGAGACTGTTGTTCATTGACTACAGCTCAGCGTTCAACACCATAGTCCTCACCAGACCGGTGGACAAGCTGATCGAGCTGGGTCTGAGCTCCGCCCTGAGCGCCTGGGTACTGGACTTTCTGAGTGAAAGACCCCAGGCGGTCAGGGTGGGGGGTCAGACGTCCAACACCATCACCCTGAGCATCGGGTCCCCCCAGGGCTGTGCTCTGAGCCCCCTGCTGTACTCACTCTACACACACGATTGTGTGGCCAAGTTCAGCTCCAACTCCATAGTGAAGTTTGCAGACGACACAGTGGTGGTGGGGCTGATCTCGGACAACGACGAGGAGGCCTACCGGGAGGAGGTTGAGGTACTGGAACGCTGGTGCCAGGACAACAGCCTGCTCCTGAACATTGGTAAAACCAAGGAGCTGATCGTGGATTATAGGAGAGGACAGCAGGAGACACACACACCACTGATGATAAACAGGGCTACCGTGGACAGGGTGAGCAGCTTTAAGTACCTGGGGGTCCACATCTCAGAGGATCTGACATGGTCAACACACATAGACACAGTCGTAAAAAAGGCGAAGCAGCGCCTCTACCATCTGAGACAGTTAAGGAAGTTCAGAGTATCGGGGAAGATACTCCAGTCCTTCTACTCCGGAGCTGTAGAGAGCATCTTGACTGGAAACATCACTGCCAGGAATGGAAATAGCACGGCACAGGACAAGAAGGCCCTACAGAGAGTGGTGCGCTCAGCTGAGCGTACCACGGGTATTGCACTACCTCCCCTGCAGGTTCTATACAACAAGAGGTGCAAATCCAGAGCCTGCAGAATAATGAAAGACCCCCACCACCCCAATAACAGCCTGTTCCAGCTGCTGAGGTCAGGCAGACGCCTGCGAACCCCAGCTACTAGGACAGAGAGGCTTAGGCTCAGCTTCTTCCCCCAGGCCATCAGAGCCTTGAACATTGAACACTGAGTGCCACAGAACACTGATCTATCCACACACAAGCACACATGAGCACACACACGACATGCACACTGTGCACGCTCACACACTAGCAGCCACTTTAACACTTTAACATGAGCAGGCACACACTCATGCCGCACACGCCCACACTTATGGCCAAAAAGGAAAGGTCACTTTAAATTAGTATAACAACAATAACAGTGTATTGCACTACCAAAGCTACCTAGCATGTCATATATGCCCTGTAAATAACTATGTACAGATACCGAGATGTCCCACCATGTTACCTGTTACCTGTTTATTGCACAATGTTGTTTTTTATTGGATCTATTATATGTTGTACCACTGTATTGCACATTGTTGCGGGCAAGACCACCCGCATTTCATTGTATACTTGTATGCCGTGACAAATAAAACTCTTGACTTGACTCTTGAGCTTCGATGGTGGTGACGTCACTTGTTGATGTTCAAGTTCAAGTTTCAAGTTTTAAGTTTCTAGTTGTCATACAAAAATACAGAATACTTTTATATGAAATGCTTTTTTCTGTTTTGCTCCTGAGAGTGTGCTAGATAAAAATAGATAAGTATAAAATAGAAAGTCAAAAGTACGTAAACAAGTGTAAACAAAAGTGTTCAATATACATATATACAATATACAATACAGAGTAGAAAACATTTGTAACTGAGTTACAATACAATATACAGTACAATGCAGAAATGGGATGAGGTACAACTTAGGGTAAGGTGCAATGAGGTATGAGTTGTAGTGCAAATCTCTTTACCATTACATATAAAGTGTGTTAAAGTGTCTAAAGTGGGTAAAGTGGGTGCTACAGTGAGTTGTTTATTTAAAGTGAGTGTGTACGTGTGGATGTGTGTGCTGTTAGTGTATTTGATGGTTTGTTACGTATAGTGTTATTGACGTTGAGCATCCTGATGGCCTGGGGATAGAAGCTCCTTCTGAGTCTCTCTGTACTGGCCATGAGACTCCGGTATCGCTTGCCTGACGGCAGAAGTTCAAAGAGGCAGTTGTTTGGGTGGCTAGAGTCTTTGATTATTCTCTTAGCCTTACCCCTGCAACGCTTGTTGTAAATGTCTTGGAGAGTGTGAAGCCCACCTCCAATTGTGCGTTCGGCTGAACGGGCCACTCTCTGTAGTCTGCTACAGTCTTGTGCGGTGCTATTCCCAAACCAGGATGTGATATTGCTAGTCAGGATGCTCTCTATTGTGCATGCGTAGAAGTTCTTAAGGATCTTCTGACTCACTTTGAACTTCCTTAGGTGCCTAAGAAAGTAGAGGCATTTCCGTGCCTTCTTGACTACACTGTCAATGTGTGTGGTCCATGTCAAGTCCTCGGATATGTGGACTCTGAGGTACTTAAAACTGTTCACTCTCTCGACCGGTGCCCCGTCGATGCTGAGGGGGCTGTAGTCCCTGACCCCCGACCTCCTAAAGTCCACAATCATCTCGTTTGTTTTGCTGACGTTCAGGGAGAGGCAGTTCTCCTGACACCACCCCACCAGATCCTTTGCCTCTTCCAGGTAGGCCCTCTCATTATTTGCAGAGATCAGGCCCACCACTACTGTGTCGTCAGCAAATTTGATGATTGTGTTGTTGTTCCGCTGTGCCTCACAGTCGTGTGTGTACAGCGAGTAGAGGAGGGGACTCAGAACACAGCCCTGGGGGGCCCCCGTGTTGAGGGTGATGGATGAGGAGGTGCAGTTGCCTGCTCTCACCACCTGGGGTCTACCCTTCAGGAAGTCCAAGACCCACTGGCAGAGGTCATAGTTCAAGCCCAGGTCCATGAGTTTGGAGGGGACTAGGGTATTGAATGCTGAGCTGTAGTCGATGAATAGCATTCTCACATATTTCCCCTGCCTCTTGTCCAGGTGTGATGCTGCTGTGTGCAGCACATGGGCTATGGCGTCCTCCGTGGACCTGTTGGGGCGATATGCAGATTGCAGGGGGTCCAGGTTGATGGGGAGGGAGGAACAGATGTAGCCCTTCACAAGCTTCTCAAAGCACTTCATGGCTATGGAGGTGAGAGCTACAGGGCGGTAGTCGTTGAGGCAAGCCGGCATGGATTTTTTGTTTTGGGTACAGGGATAATGGTGGACTTCTTCAATCAGGTTAAATATGTCAGTGAATACCGGGGCCAATTGGTCGGCACAGACTTTTAGGACGCGGCCGGGGATACCGTCCGGTCCTGCTGCCTTCCTGATATTCACTTTCTTAAAGGTCCTCCTCACCTCATGTTCTGTTATCCTGAACACTGAGGACTAGATCCACAAAGAATGGATTGCACGGAGCAAGTTGCACCCTTACTTACAATTCATTATGAATTGAAAATGGGGGACCCTGATGTAAACAAGATGAAAGTCTTTCTCTGGTCTCCATCCCCTTAACAATTGTGTGTATTGAGCCGTACTGTATTGTACCCATTCTGCAATATGTTAATACATTTTTCATTCAATCTGCACGGTGATTGATTGAATGAACATTTGATTAACAGATTGCAGAATGGGTACAATACAGTACAGCTCAATACACACAATTGTTAAGGGGATGCAGACCAGAGAAAGACTTTCATCTTGTTTCATCAGGGACCCCCATTTTCAATTCATAATGAATTGTAAGTAAGGGTGTGTTAAGAGTAAAGGTAAAATGTCCTCAGTTGTGCTATTATGTGCTATATATATATATATATATATATTAGAGCTGGGCCGTTAACGGTGTTAACGTGCTGCGTTAACGCTATACTAGTATCGCACGATAATATAATTAACGCATTAATCTAAAAAAAAAAAAAAAAAAAAAAAATGTCTACCTTTATTTACCCAGGGTAGGTTCGCTGAGCACAGATGTTCTTTTCCATTCACACCTGGGAGCTGCCCAGTACAACCACAGTTGACACCATTGGCCACTGAGCAACTCCACTGGAGCAGTTGATTCAAGCCATGTCACATAGTTCAAGTTTGAAATGATTCTTTCTGTTTTGCTCCTGAGAGTGTGCTAGATACTGTACTGTACTGGTAATATTATGTATTTGTGTTAACTTCTGAATAAAACAACTTATTAAACACAAGTACATCTTATTGAACATTATTTTGATATTTCATTACCAATTATCATAGCAAAACAGCTTTTACAAACAGTCTGTAATGCATTTTGGAAACGGGAGATGGGCTCATGGTGTAATAGGCCACCTGGCCTGAGAAACATAAGGAGGAAAGAAAAAGTAAGGACTTACTTCTGGTCATTATTTGGGTAGAACACACATATTTTGAATGCCTTCGGCAGTTTTTTTTAAATTCTTTTAGCCATTTTAATCTAGATTAATCTAGATTAAATCCAGGATTGCAGATAGATTAATCTAGATTAAAAGAATTAATCTATGCCCACCTCTAATATATATATATCAATGTGTTCTCTGTATATATCAAAAGTGCAGTAATGTTGTTGTAACACTATGGGGCGCTCTAACTAAAGGTAGAGGCGCACATCTGTTCCACGTACTGAGCCTATAAAAGGGGTGTGTCCACCTGCTCAGCTCTCTCTCTCTCTCATCCTCTCAGCTGCATCTGGAAGTAGCAGGTGCACGCTGCAACAATGTTTATGACCAATGTGAAATAAACCAAGCCAAAAAGGCTAAAGAGTTCATCGTCTCTCATCGATTCCTTTCCTCCGAATGCAACGCAAAGATAAGCTGCAGTCATTATCTTAACAGGGTGCAACTTGCTCTGTGCAATCTATTCTTTGTGGATCTAGCCTTGAGTCTCCATCGGCAGTGGCTCCCCCGTCTATTGCAGTGGTTTGTAGGCTGGTGTTGTTATTCACAGCCTCAAATCTTCCATATGGTATTGAGATCATTTGCCAAGGAGATGTCACTGTTCAGCTTGAGGGAGGTGCCTTCCTAATGTGTCATCGTTCTGAGGCCCTGCCACATACCTCTGGAATCAGCCTGTTCAAACTGAAGTTCAACCTTATCCCTGTAGTGCCGTTTTGCCTCTGTCACTGTCACCGTCCTCCTTACATTGTATCTTGCCACCTTGTGTTCATTCATGTTGCCTGTCACAAGCCCGGCATTATAAGCTGAGGTGCACGCTTTCAGAGCCTCATGGAGGGATTTGTCTACCCAGGGCTTTTGGTTTGGGTAAACTCTAATTGCAGGGGATTGTTTCTTCTACCAGAGTACAAACAAAGTCCAGCACTGTTTCAGTGTAGTCATTAATATTGTCTGTGTTATCGCGGAACATGTCCCAGTCTGTGCACTTGAGTGCAGCTTGGAGCATTTCCTCTGATCCCACAGACCAACGCTTCACCTCTCGCGTTACTACAGGAACGCGCTTGAGACTTTGTTTATACTCCGGTAAAAGAAAGATGGCGTCATGATCTGATTTGCCGAATGCGCTAACAGCCTGAGACTTGTACCCGTTCTTAAATTGCGAGTAGCAATGGTCGAATATGTTCTCGCCTCTGGTGGGACAAGTCACATGCTGATAGAAATTCGGCAAACCTTTTTTAAGATTGGCGCTGTTGAAATCGCCTGCAACCACAATAGCAGCGTCAACATTAGCTGTTTAGATTATGTTTTACCTCTGTTCATAAACAGAGGCTGACAGACGCTCCAATGTCGAGGAAATAATGAACTTTGTTGGAGTCAACGATACAAACTACGAAAAGGAGATGGACAAGCTTTTACAATTAATTTGTAAATGCGGCCAGAATAATAAAGAAAATGGCAAGTTTCTTCAATACTCGTGTATCACAATATTTGACTGTGATCTATCGACAACGATACACGATTGCCGCAATGACAGAACCGAATACAGAACTGTTTATAATGGGCCAGCTTTACGCTGTAGGGAGATTCGCAGAGATGACATCTGGGAACAAACAAACAAAGAGACAATGTTCATGGACGCAATACTTTATTGGCGGTGTGAAAGTATGCCGTATGAGTCAATGAATGAATCACGTTAGAAATAATAATAACGCCTACATGCTGGCTGTGTGTGACTGTGTATCTATCAGCGTATGACTCAAGATACTAGTTTCCTCTCTTAGCCTAGCTAACCGGCACTGTCCGCTTCCATTCATTGTGCTAAGCTAGGCTAACGTGCAGCCAGATAGCTTTCTACTGAACGCACAGAGAGGCAACTGGTATCTATCTTATTCTCTCTCTCTGGAGAAGACGGTAAGCTAATTTCCCAAAAATGTTGGCGTGTTCTTTTCAGTTATAGTTTAAAGTAGTTCAAACTATAAATTAAGTCTAGTGTTTTTTTTTTACTGATGATCACCTTTTCTCACCTAACATAATCCAGAACAGTGACTGGAGTCAACATACAGTACCACAGCTAGTGGGAAACGAGGATGACACTGTGATCCTGCAGTCTTACAACTGGCAGGAGCATCTGGGGCCTTACTTCAAACCACTGCCACTGATCAAGCAGTACCAGCACTTTAGGTGGGTGTGGTCACTGTGTTGTGTATTTGTAATTAATTATTCACCCTTCAGCGCAAATAGTGTCATTGTCAAATTATACAAATGCATTGGTATTCTTATGTGCCCTGTACTAACTATTCACTTGATTACTACTACCATACAACTCATTACATCTTATAGCAGGACGACTCTACCATACAACTTACACACTTTATTATTTTGCATGGGGACTTAACTGGCTACTTCACAGCCAAGAATGTGAAATTATAGTACATACCTGTACTAACTATTCACTTTATTATTGCAGCTTTGATTCCAAGGTCAAGTTCAAGGTCAAATATGAATGTGTAATGAATGTGTCAAAATACTTCCCAAAGGTCAGTGAATACCACGATCACAACACCAGAGGGAGCTCCACAAATCATGTTAAACCCAGATTCTGCTCAAATAAGGGACTAAACACGTTTCGCAATTATGCCACATCAATGTGGAACGCCCTACCCAAAGCTGTAAAGGAATGTGGATCACTACCCACTTTCAAAACCTCTCTCAAGGGACACCTACGGGAGACTGCAATTCAACACTGGCCCCTGTAAATATCCTAACCCAACCCCCTCCAATGTACAGTCATTTACCTAGTATGGTTTTGTCAATAGTCCAATGTACAATTTTGTTTGTTTGTACAGTGTCTCCCCCCCCCCCCTCAATGTACAGTTTTGCCAATGTACAGTCATTTACCTAGTATGGTTTTGTCAATAGTCCAATGTACAATTTTGTTTGTTTGTACAGTGTCTCCCCCCCCCCCCCTCAATGTACAGTTTTGATTGTTTATACAGTGTGCCCCCCCCCCCCCCAACCACCTCCAATGTAGATTACCCAGTATGGTTGTCAATATCCCAGTGTACCCAACCCCCCCCACCCAACCTCCTCCAATGTACAGTTTCTACGTCAAATGTATATACTCCCTTTTCCTGACTCCTTCAGTATCACAAACAGTACTGTATTTGCAAATCTGGTATGTCATAAATGCATAGATGTAGCAGTACTGACTATCTGTATGTCATGTATGTCATATATGTCCTGATTAATTGAAAATGGGGGACCCTGATGTAAACAAGACGAAAGTCTTTCTCTGGTCTGCATCCCCTTAACAATTGTGTGTATTGAGCTGTACTGTATTGTACCCATTCTGCAATCTGTTAATAAAGTTTTCAATCAATCAATCAATCAAATGGATTATAATTTATCACTGTATTTACAAATCCTTCTGTTTAATCATCTACCCTTTATTCCTTTGCTTAGATTTTTTTGTACACTTGATCTCAAGAAGGTGCTGAATGAGCTCATGGAGCGAAATCTGTTACGGCGCAATTGTAACATGGTGTTATTCACAGGCACAGATGCAAAATAAAATCATAATTTATATTCTCCTTTGTTTTATTACAATTTACTCAAGCCTAGTAACAGACAAAATATTTCTGGCACTGTGAATACATACCCCAGGTCCCTAGATGTTCCACCCCCTCTACGACGAGCTAGTCAAGATGAGAAGCTCGTTCAGCCACAGACTCATTCCCCCCCGACACTCAACTAACCGCCTCGGACAGTCCTTCATACCAGCGGCCATCAGGCTCCACAACAGTGAGCAGCGACTAGCAGCCTCCAGGCCCCACAACAGGGGGCAGCGACAGCGACTGCTACCAGACATTGACCTGGGACTTATAGGAACCCAAGGGGGACAACGTAGACTACCCTGGTACTTTGATTAATGTATACTCAGTAGATAGTAAATTATAACACTACCTCATGCATACTGCACCTTATGTGACACTGTGAATAATGTGAATATTCCTCAGCTAGTCAGATAGTAAATTATATTGACCATATTGATCAATTTGTTTACACTGCCTGTGTTGTCTTTTACTACCTGTATACTGTTAGTAATAGTTGGTTATAAGTTTGCTTTTATTTGTCATTTGTCATGTACATTACAGTGAAATGCTTGAGAACGGGGGTTGGGTTAGCGTTGCCATTGTGTTGTCATTGAGGTCCTGATGGCCTGACTGGAGTTGTCAAGAGGCGTCTCTACAATTCGTAGCCGCATTTCTGCAGACACCTCTCTGATTGGTTGAACTCCATTTCTGCAGACGTCTCTCTGATTGGTTGAGCGAAGCCCCTCTCTGATTGGTTGAGCGAAGCCCCTCTCTGATTGGTTTAGCTCGTCACACGGTAAAAGGCGGATGTAATGTTATCATATCAAGATTGAAGATAAAAAGATATGTACTACCAGATTCGCGTATAACGTTATTTCGCGTGACTTCGCGGTTTATTCATAACGTTATGCACATTTCACAACACAGCCAGCTGTTAGAAACTGTACATTGTAACATTATATAAAATAACAGAATTAGTTATTATTTCGCGGTTTATTCACATAACGTTATATTGTTTACACTGTCTTTCTTCTATTATAACCCTCCCAAATCATATTCAGAAAGTATCACATAGACTTCTATTGACCAAGGAATTAGTTATTATTAGTAAGGCACAACATTTAATGACAAACCAATTACATAATCCAACATATGTGTAAAGGCACACACAACATATTCCAGTTAACGGTATATATATTTTTTTTTAATGATTCGTAATACTTCCATGCGTATAAATTGCGTTCGCGACCTCCATGTTTTGGGGGTAGTCATCAGAAACCTCGGATCCGGGATTCGGTTCCCATCCGTCAGGCAACAGGAGCTTGTCGCGGCTCATGCGCATGCGCGCGCTCGGCCAATCAGAGAGGGGTCTGCAGAAATGGCCTCAACCAATCAGAGAGGGGTCTGCAGAAATGCGGCTACGAATTGTAGAGATGCTGTCAAGAGGGGGGGGGGGGGGGGGTTACATTGCTTTTTGGGTAAAGTAGTTGTTAAAGAATGGCTGAGAAATGGCTTTGTTTTTTTGGAAACCCTGTTGCTCAGGAAGTAGCAGTGTGGTATCACCATGATTCATAAGACATAGATTGAAAAGTATCCGCCCAATTTGTACAAGTGTACAAAATTATTATTATTTTGAGGGTAAGAACTTGTACTTTCATATATTGTAAAAAAAAAAAAAAAAAAAAAAAAAAAAAAGCTTTCTCCATATGACCTTATTATCTGTGCCTGGTCACAAATGTGCTGCAGCGTGCAGGTGGGATTTCAGAACGTTAAGAGGTTAGGTGCTTTGCATCTAAATATTTTATTTAGGAGTCATTGTTGTTCAGAGAAAGTCTGTCAGATATCTATAAGGGGACATATTCTAGTCATTTTCAACACATTATTAATATAAGTCATTGAGGTCCCCTAAACATGTCTTTGACGTTTTTTGATGAAAAACACCCACCACTCAGATTATGCATTCCAGCAGCCTCTATACGGCTCTGTTTCAGTCCTGTTCTCAACGGGCTGTTTCTGTGCCTGTAACGAGCAAGCTGCTTTTATCGTACAAATACGACAATTAGCGCACATCTAGGAGTGGTGCGTGAAGTGGTCCTTGAACTAAATTCAGATCCAACTTTCAGACTAGACGTTGGATATCAAATATGACTCAAAATCCTGCAATAGTATAGCAATCATAAAAATATTGTCAGAAACATAATTTAGGTTAAACTTTAGGTAGAAAAGAGACGATTTACATGCAAGCCATGATCTTGTACACTCAGCAGTAAGAACATTTTATAAGATATCTTCAGGCACAGGTTATTAACTACAGCAATTGTGACTTGTTTCAAGAGGGAGGGTTCTTGTCACAGTTGAACTGCAGAAAAGGCACAATGCACATATTTAACATGAGTTGGGACAACCCCTCATTCTGTAAAAACAATGCAACACACAGGAAAAGGCTATTTGAAGTGGCTATGCGTGCGTGTGCGTGCGTGTGTGCGTGCGTGCGTGCGTGCGTGCGTGCGTGCGTGCGTGCGTGCGTGCGTGTGTGTGTGTATGTGTTCCGAACCCGGGCACATTTTCAGGCACATGCACGTGGGTTTTGTCTTTGATGTCTCGTGCAAAAATCTCAGATGACGAATAAACAGCGACTTGAACCTGCGTCTCCGTTTTCACAAGCTGTCTGCTGTATTTAAAATGCTAATATAAGACTAAACTGATTAATAATTAAACAATTACGGTCATGAATCAATAACTTCTGCACATATTTTTCATTAGTAAATTGCACAGAGTAAACAAAGAAGCAGTATTACCAATTCAAATGTGGATGAAGGGAGGAAAAAGAAAAGGGAAAAAAAGCCTTCTAATCGTCTAAACTTTGATGAAAAACAAACATTCCACACAGTCACTCAAACAGTAAGAGCCCATGGTACAGAGTCCCTCAAAGTAGATCACGCTGTTGCTTTAGATACAGTCAGCCGGTTTATTATTCAAGTAAACACGGACCGACATTTTTTAATGAACTAGTCCAATATGAGAAATTCATGATAAATCTGTTGTGTTGTCAATGTACAGTGTTTGGACAGATTTTCATGCCCATCTGAGCGTCTCTTTTAAAGTTGAACTGATTTTCTCGCCAGCAATCTGTCTCTTGCTTTTGGGGGCAATTCCGATAACGTCGTGGGAACGAGATATTCCAATAAAAGCACAGAGACTTTGATCATTTTTATTCCGATTGAGGGAATAAGTGGTGTGTGGGTTTTGTGGTTGTGGTTCATGACGTGTCTGGATATGGATCTGCTCTCATCTGCTTGCTGGTGACCGCTGTCACTGTGTCTTCCTGCTGGGTTCTATCCATTTATGTCAAGGTGACAAATTCATGGGTCACTGCCGTTCCCTGGATCATTACACGAAGATGCAACCCCCCCAACACACGCTAAAGCATGCACACATGTACAGACACACATGCATAGACACACATACATCGTAAATGGACTGTATTTAAACTATTTATATAACAGCTTCTATTCAAATCATTCATAACTTATGCCTTGCATTCACCCATTCACTCACGGCCGAGGCGACCATGCAAGGTGCCGCCCTGCTCATCGGGAGCAGTCAGGGGTTAAGTGTCTTGCTCAAGGACACTTCGACACACTGCCGGGAGGAGGTAGAATCAAACCGGGAACCGATTACCAGACGGCCTCTCTATCTCCTGAGCCACTGTTGCCCCCCATATACATACAAGCAAGCACACAGAGACGCAAACAGACACAAACAGACACACACACACACACACACACACACACACACACACACACACACACACACACACACACACACACACACACACACACACACACACACACACACGCACACACACACACACACACACACACGCACATGAAGACGCACCCCCCACACACAAACAGACACACACACACACACACACACACACACACACACACACACACACACACACACACACAGATACAATACTCCCTCACACACACAAATGCCAACATGTTCGCTTATGTACAATGCATGTACATGGGGCACAAACACATGCAGGCACACACACACGCGCATACACACACACACACACACACACACGCACACACACACAACACACACACACGCACCTGCATGCCAGTGTGCTATGGTTCGATGCCATGACAGTCACTGTAGAGGCTGTGGAACAAGGATAAAAGCATAAACATATCTGCGATAAGAAATATGACATGGCTATCAGCATGCAGAATAAGTGCGGCCCTGCGAGCGGAGCGGCTCAGATTAATGATAAATTACGAGTCCTCTGCTTGTTTATAGCTCTCATTCTCACTGCCGCACCTGCTCATATCCTCCTGGCCTGGAGCTGCACACTTATCTCTCTCTCTCTCTCTCTCTCTCTCTCTCTCTCTCTCTCTCTCTCTCTCTCTCTATCTCTATCTCTATCTCTCTCTCTCTCTCTCTCTCTCTCTCTCTCTCTCTCTCTCTCATTTTACTTTCCCCCTCATTTCTCCCTCCTTTTCTCTCTCCTCCTTTCTCTCTCCCTCCATTATTCCATTCATCCTCTTTTCATTCTCTCTCTCTCTCTCTCTCTCCCTTTCTCCCCCCCCCTCTCTCTCTCGCTCCCTGCATTATTCCATTCC
>NC_140166.1:120225808-120245866 GCF_963971535.1 Notolepis coatsorum
ATCAAAATTGTTCCGTTGAGACCACCGCAACAAGTGAATACAGCTGTACTGTACCCACTCTGCAGTCTGTCAATAAAGCTTTCAATCAATCAATCAATCAGACAAATGCATAGAAAAGCCCTTATTATAACCAAATAACAAAAAATTATATTATTGTTTATGAAAATGTTTTAGCCCTATGTTTGCCTATTATTTTAATGGCAACAAATAAAATAATAATAATACAAGTAATAAATAAAATGTTAGAGGAGTGGAGGGGGGGGGGGGGGCAGAGCGAGGTGGGTGTTAGAGGAGTGGAGGGGGGGGGGGCAGAGCCTCATAAAGCTAACATTAGCTGCACTCATAGGAGCCTGCATGTTGATGTAGCCTCATAAAGCTAACATTATAGCTGCACTCATAGGATGTTGATGTAGCCTCATAAAGCTAACATGCTGCACTCATAGGAGCGTGTTGATGTAGCCTCATAAAGCTAACAAGAGTATATGTAATACTGTGGTTATGGCCTCTATAGTTAGCAGCTCATAGCTAACATAATACTGTGGTTAAGGCCTGCAGCAGCTCAGTAGCTAACATAACAACACTGTAGTTAAGGCCTTTAACCAGCAGCTCAGTAGCTAACATAACAACTGTGGTTAAGGCCTTTAAATAGCTGCACTCATAGGAGCCTGCATGTTGATGTAGCCTCATAAAGCTAACATTATAGCTGCACTCATAGGATGTTGATGTAGCCTCATAAAGCTGCATATGCTGCACTCATAGGAGCGTGTTGATGTAGCCTCATAAAGCTAACAAGAGTATATGTAATACTGTGGTTATGGCCTCTATAGTTAGCAGCTCATAGCTAACATAATACTGTGGTTAAGGCCTGCAGCAGCTCAGTAGCTAACATAACAACACTGTAGTTAAGGCCTTTAACCAGCAGCTCAGTAGCTAACATAACAACTGTGGTTAAGGCCTTTAAATAGCTGCACTCATAGGAGCCTGCATGTTGATGTAGCCTCATAAAGCTAATATTATAGCTGCACTCATAGGATGTTGATGTAGCCTCATAAAGCTGCATATGCTGCACTCATAGGAGCGTGTTGATGTAGCCTCATAAAGCTAACAAGAGTATATGTAATACTGTGGTTATGGCCTCTATAGTTAGCAGCTCATAGCTAACATAATACTGTGGTTAAGGCCTGCAGCAGCTCAGTAGCTAACATAACAACACTGTAGTTAAGGCCTTTAACCAGGAGCTCAGTAGCTAACATAACAACTGTGGTTAAGGCCTTTAAATAGCTGCACTCATAGGAGCCTGCATGTTGATGTAGCCTCATAAAGCTAACATTATAGCTGCACTCATAGGATGTTGATGTAGCCTCATAAAGCTGCATATGCTGCACTCATAGGAGCGTGTTGATGTAGCCTCATAAAGCTAACAAGAGTATATGTAATACTGTGGTTATGGCCTCTATAGTTAGCAGCTCATAGCTAACATAATACTGTGGTTAAGGCCTGCAGCAGCTCAGTAGCTAACATAACAACACTGTAGTTAAGGCCTTTAACCAGCAGCTCAGTAGCTAACATAACAACTGTGGTTAAGGCCTTTAAATAGCTGCACTCATAGGAGCCTGCATGTTGATGTAGCCTCATAAAGCTAACATTATAGCTGCACTCATAGGATGTTGATGTAGCCTCATAAAGCTAATATTATAGCTGCACTCATAGGATGTTGATGTAGCCTCATAAAGCTGCATATGCTGCACTCATAGGAGCGTGTTGATGTAGCCTCATAAAGCTAACAAGAGTATATGTAATACTGTGGTTATGGCCTCTATAGTTAGCAGCTCATAGCTAACATAATACTGTGGTTAAGGCCTGCAGCAGCTCAGTAGCTAACATAACAACACTGTAGTTAAGGCCTTTAACCAGGAGCTCAGTAGCTAACATAACAACTGTGGTTAAGGCCTTTAAATAGATGCACTCATAGGAGCCTGCATGTTGATGTAGCCTCATAAAGCTAACATTATAGCTGCACTCATAGGATGTTGATGTAGCCTCATAAAGCTGCATATGCTGCACTCATAGGAGCGTGTTGATGTAGCCTCATAAAGCTAACAAGAGTATATGTAATACTGTGGTTATGGCCTCTATAGTTAGCAGCTCATAGCTAACATAATACTGTGGTTAAGGCCTGCAGCAGCTCAGTAGCTAACATAACAACACAGTAGTTAAGGCCTTTAACCAGCAGCTCAGTAGCTAACATAACAACTGTGGTTAAGGCCTTTAAATAGCTGCACTCATAGGAGCCTGCATGTTGATGTAGCCTCATAAAGCTAACATTATAGCTGCACTCATAGGATGTTGATGTAGCCTCATAAAGCTGCATATGCTGCACTCATAGGAGCGTGTTGATGTAGCCTCATAAAGCTAACAAGAGTATATGTAATACTGTGGTTATGGCCTCTATAGTTAGCAGCTCATAGCTAACATAATACTGTGGTTAAGGCCTGCAGCAGCTCAGTAGCTAACATAACAACACTGTAGTTAAGGCCTTTAACCAGGAGCTCAGTAGCTAACATAACAACTGTGGTTAAGGCCTTTAAATAGCTGCACTCATAGGAGCCTGCATGTTGATGTAGCCTCATAAAGCTAACATTATAGCTGCACTCATAGGATGTTGATGTAGCCTCATAAAGCTGCATATGCTGCACTCATAGGAGCGTGTTGATGTAGCCTCATAAAGCTAACAAGAGTATATGTAATACTGTGGTTATGGCCTCTATAGTTAGCAGCTCATAGCTAACATAATACTGTGGTTAAGGCCTGCAGCAGCTCAGTAGCTAACATAACAACACAGTAGTTAAGGCCTTTAACCAGCAGCTCAGTAGCTAACATAACAACTGTGGTTAAGGCCTTTAAATAGCTGCACTCATAGGAGCCTGCATGTTGATGTAGCCTCATAAAGCTAACATTATAGCTGCACTCATAGGATGTTGATGTAGCCTCATAAAGCTGCATATGCTGCACTCATAGGAGCGTGTTGATGTAGCCTCATAAAGCTAACAAGAGTATATGTAATACTGTGGTTATGGCCTCTATAGTTAGCAGCTCATAGCTAACATAATACTGTGGTTAAGGCCTGCAGCAGCTCAGTAGCTAACATAACAACACTGTAGTTAAGGCCTTTAACCAGCAGCTCAGTAGCTAACATAACAACTGTGGTTAAGGCCTTTAAATAGCTGCACTCATAGGAGCCTGCATGTTGATGTAGCCTCATTAAGCTAATATTATAGCTGCACTCATAGGATGTTGATGTAGCCTCATAAAGCTGCATATGCTGCACTCATAGGAGCGTGTTGATGTAGCCTCATAAAGCTAACAAGAGTATATGTAATACTGTGGTTATGGCTTCTATAGTTAGCAGCTCATAGCTAACATAATACTGTGGTTAAGGCCTGCAGCAGCTCAGTAGCTAACATAACAACACTGTAGTTAAGGCCTTTAACCAGCAGCTCAGTAGCTAACATAACAACTGTGGTTAAGGCCTTTAAATAGCTGCACTCATAGGAGCCTGCATGTTGATGTAGCCTCATAAAGCTAATATTATAGCTGCACTCATAGGATGTTGATGTAGTCTCATAAAGCTGCATATGCTGCACTCATAGGAGCGTGTTGATGTAGCCTCATAAAGCTAACAAGAGTATATGTAATACTGTGGTTATGGCCTCTATAGTTAGCAGCTCATAGCTAAAATAATACTGTGGTTAAGGCCTGCAGCAGCTCAGTAGCTAACATAACAACACTGTAGTTAAGGCCTTTAACCAGCAGCTCAGTAGCTAACATAACAACACTGTGGTTAAGGCCTTTAACCGCAGCTCAGTACGCTAACATAACACTGATTTATTATTTACATTGAAAAGATACAGAGATAATTTGTTAAAGCTGGACCAGCACACTACACTACACGACCAAGGTACCGTGTACATGTCAAAATACTTCCCAAAGGTCAGTGAATACCACGACCACAACACAGGGAGCTCCACAAATCATGTTAAACCCAGATTCGGCTAACAGGGGAGCTAATAGGGGAGCTAAAGAGGCTAACAGGGGAGCTAACAAGGGAGCTAACAGCCGCAGCTAAAGAGGCTAACAGGGGAGCTAACAGTGGAGCTAAAGAGGCTAACAGGGGAGCTAACAGGGGAGCTAAAAAGGCTAACAGGGGAGCTAACAGGGGAGCTAAAGAGGCTAACAGGGGAGCTAACAGGGGAGCTAACAGCCGCAGCTAAAGAGGCTAACAGGAGAGCTAACAGGGGAGCTAAAGAGGCTAACAGGGGAGCTAACATGGGAGCTAAAGAGGCTAACAGGAGAGCTAACAGGGGAGCTAACATGGGAGCTAAAGAGGCTAACAGGGGAGCTAACAGGGGAGCTAAAGAGGCTAACAAGGGAGCTAACAGGGGAGCTAACAGGGGAGCTAACATGGGCGCTAAAGAGGCTAACAGGGGAGCTAACAGGGGAGCTAAAGAGGCTAACAGGGGAGCTAACAGGGGAGCTAACAGCTGCAGCTAAAGAGGCTAACAGGAGAGCTAACAGGGGAGCTAAAGAGGCTAACAGGGGAGCTAACATGGGAGCTAAAGAGGCTAACAGGAGACCTAACAGGGGAGCTAACATGGGAGCTAAAGAGGCTAACAGGGGAGCTAACAGGGGAGCTAAAGAGGCTAACAGGGGAGCTAACAGGGGAGCTAACAGGGGAGCTAACATGGGCGCTAAAGAGGCTAACAGGGGAGCTAACAGGGGAGCTAAAGAGGCTAACAGGGGAGCTAACAGGGGAGCTAAAGAGGCTAACAGGGGAGCTAACATGGGAGCTAAAGAGGCTAACAGGAGAGCTAACAGGGGAGCTAACATGGGAGCTAAAGAGGCTAACAGGGGAGCTAACAGGGGAGCTAAAGAGGCTAACAGGGGAGCTAACAGGGGAGCTAAAGAGGCTAACATGGGAGCTAACAGGGGAGCTAACAGCCGCAGCTAAAGAGGCTAACAGGAGAGCTAACAGGGGAGCTAAAGAGGCTAACAGGGGAGCTAACATGGGAGCTAAAGAGGCTAACAGGAGAGATAACAGGGGAGCTAAAGAGGCTAACAGGGGAGCTAACAGGGGAGCTAACAGCCGCAGCTAAAGAGGCTAACAGGAGAGCTAACAGGGGAGCTAACAGGGGAGCTAACATTCAGATTCAGATTCAGATTCCTTTATTGAGCCATTTGTGTAAAACACATTGGTAATTGTTGCAGCAATACAGTGTATGCATTCTTTCTTTTTTCACAGTAAACAAACACCAACACAGACAAGAAACGAAAACAGTGCAGTGGGGGATTAATCAATAAATAAAATACATATATATATATATAAAGTGAAGTGTGCAGAGATCCAGTACGGACTAGTGCAGTGCAGTCAATGTCATTGTGCCAGTGTCACTTGGGAGCAGAGGGGGGGGGGGGGTACCGAGGGGGGGGGGGGGGGGGGGCCTGAGGCATTGATCAGCCTGGCGGCTGAGGGGAAGAAGCTCAGTCTGTGTCGAGCTTTCAGAGCCTTTGGGAGCTAACAGGGGAGCTGAAGAGGCTAACAGGGGAGCTAACAGGGGAGCTAAAGAGGCTAACAGGGGAGTTAACATGGGAGCTAAAGAGGCTAACAGGGGAGCTAACAGGGGAGCTAAAGAGGCTAACAGGGGAGCTAACAGGGGAGCTAACAGGGGAGCTAACAGGGGAGCTAGCAGGGGAGCTAACATGGGAGCTAACATGGGAGCTAAAGAGGCTAACAGGGGAGCTAACATGGGAGCTAAAGAGGCTAACAGGGGAGCTAACATGGGAGCTAAAGAGGCTAACAGGGGAGCTAACAGGGGAGCTAAAGAGGCTAACAGGGGAGCTAACAGGGGAGCTAAAGAGGCTAACAGGGGAGCTAACAGGGGAGCTAACAGGGGAGCTAACATGGGAGCTAACATGGGAGCTAACATGGGTAACATGCAGATTCTATACAACAAGAGGTGCAAATCCAGAGCCTGCAGGATAATGAAAGACCCTCACCACCCCAATAACAGTCTGTTCCAGCTGCTGAGGTCAGGCAGACGCCTGCGAACCCCAGCTACTAGGACAGAGCGGCTTAGGCTCAGCTTCTTCCCCCAGGCCATCAGAGCCCTGAACAATGAACATTGAGTGCCACAGAACACTGAACTATCCACACACAAGCACACATGAACACACACACGACACGCACGCTGTGCATGCTCACACACTAGCAGCCACTTAACACTTTAACATGAGCGGGCACACACTCATGTCGCACACTTATGGCCAAAAGGAAAGGCCACTTTAAATTAGAATAACAGGAACAGTGTATTGCACTACCAAAGCTACCTAGCATGTCCTATATGCCCTGTAAATAATATGTACAGATACCGAAATGTCACACCATGTTACCTGTTACCTGTTTATTGCACAATGTTTTTTTTTTATTGGATTCTATTATATGTTGTACCACTGTATTGCACATCGTTGCGGGCAAGACCACCCGCATTTCATTGTATACTTGTATGCCGTGACAAGTAAAACTCTTGACTTGACTTGACTTGACTTGACCCTGCTACACAATTCATCTCAAAACAAACTGGTCAGACTACTGCTTGACCCTACTCCTAGAACCCACCTCGCCCCTGCCCATGTGACAACGGCTTAGAGTAGACAACAGAGTACAGCAACTTGCAATGGGCCTGTCTACAAGATACACTATACACGATCAAGGTACCCATATGTGTAACATGTCAAAATACTTCCCAAAGGTCAGTGAATACCACGACCACAACACCATAGAGGGAGCTCCACAAATCATGTTAAACCCAGATTCGGCTCAAACAGGAACACGTTTCGCAATTATGCCACATCAATGTGGAACGCCCTACCCAAAGCTGTAAAGGAATGTGAATCACTACCCACTTTCAAAACCACTCTCAAAGAACACCTACGGGAGACTGCAATTCGAAACTGGCCCCTGTAAATGTCCTAACCCAACCCAATGTACAGTCAATTACCAAACATGGTTTTGTCAATATTCCAATGTACAGTTGCTTGTGCAGTTGTACAGTGTCCAGTGTCCACCCCTACCCAACCCCCCCACCCCACCCACCCCCCCACCTATAATGTACGTTTTCATAAATGTATAGCCGTATATCCTGATGAATTGAAAATGGGGGACCCTGATGCAAGACGAAAGTCTTTCTCTGGTCTGCATCCCCTTAACAATTGTGTGTATTGAGCTGTACTGTATTGTACCCATTCTGCAATCTGTTAATAAAGTTTTCAATCAATCAATCAAAACCGTGGTCAGTCTGTGCGGAGAAACAAGGAAGAGCATATGGTTGCCAGATCGGATTAACAATATCCGAACCGCCCATTATTATCAAAGGTTTGTCAGATGAAGGCAGACTCTCAAATCTGGCAACACTGATGCGTTGCATTGTGGGGGATCCCGGTTTGAAATTTGAATTGAAGCGCGTTACAGAAGATGCGTGCCGCTGATATAAATGAGTGCTGTTTAGTCTGTGTTTCAGTGAGTGTAGCGCAAGCTCACGTTAGCTACTAGGCTACATACACTGTAGCGCGAGCTCACGTTACTACTAGGCTACATACACTGCGTGCGAGCTCACGTTAGCTACTAGGCTACATACACTGTAGCGCGAGCTCACGTTACTACTAGGCTACATACACTGTAGCGCGAGCTCACGTTACTACTAGGCTACATACAGTGCGCGCGAGCTCACGTTACTACTAGGCTACATACACTGCGCGCGAGCTCACGTTACTACTAGGCTACATACACTGTAGCGCAAGCTCACGTTACTACTAGGCTACATACACTGTAGCGCGAGCTCACGTTACTACTAGGCTACATACACTGTAGCGCGAGCTCACGTGCTACTAGGCTACATACACTGTAGCGCGAGCTCACGTGCTACTAGGCTACATACACTGTAGCGCGAGCTCACATGCTACTAGGCTACATACACTGCTACAGGCAGAGCCTCACGTCATCACCAACTGTTCTCATCTCAGGTAATTGTGCAACACATATATTTTATTATTTATAAGTAATGCATGCTGCTGATATAAATGCTGTTTAGTCTGTTTCAGTGACTAGTCTACTGTAATGTTATTTGCTCGATATTATGAAACTGGTGGGATCTGTAAACTACAGTAGCACTACTGCTAGCAGGCCTAGACTGCAGAATACTGACGTTAGCTAACCAATGCATATCACGCTGATCTTTCATGGTTTAATTT
Organism: Notolepis coatsorum; assembly: GCF_963971535.1. NCBI lineage: Eukaryota > Metazoa > Chordata > Actinopteri > Aulopiformes > Paralepididae > Notolepis > Notolepis coatsorum. The sequence continues at coordinate 120,234,113 of NC_140166.1, forward strand.
AATTGTAAAATATATAATTTCACAGCAAATACTGTTACAGTGCTGGATCTCAACAACGACATGAAAGCAGAAGACAGCTCAATAACAACTACCGGTATACGCGGTCGTAAGTGATGTATAATTTTTTTTTATTGTGTGTGTGACTGTATATATATAATATATACTTTTTAATCTGGGACATCATTTTCAAAGAGTCATCCTGTAATGCCTTCTCTCTCTCTCTCTCTCTCTCCCAAGATGGTCAAGATCTACCAAGTCTTCAAGATCTTCAAGTGGTCATGCTTGTAAGTGATGTATAAAATGTTTTATTGTGTGTGACTGTGTATATATATACTTTTCAATCTGGGACTTTCATTTCAACAGCTGGAAAGAGTCATCCTGTAAATGCCTATACTGACTGTTGAATGTCCTTACTTTTAGCTCTTCTGCAAAGAATTCTTACAAATCAAGAAGTGTTGATGGATGCTACAGTATATTGTATGTAGATGTGCATGACGTGGACTAAATTAGAGGTCCTATATATGGAAGTTTGAAGATGGCGGTGTTTCAAGAGACTGGCTAGGCTACTGCAGGCTGTAGAGTGGTGAGTTAACTTGTTCCATGTGCCGCAAGTATGTCAAAAAGAAAAACAGAAACCACGTTTGTCATTGTCATGTTAACAGTTACTTCACAGTACAAATAAGTGAGTCCCCTGTTGTGGTTGTGAGTCACCTTTATTAGCTTAACTCCGTAGCACCGTATATTCTCTCCCCACCGTATGTATCTTTTTTTCTACCACCCCCTCCTAATGTACACTCTCCTCCCCATCATAATGTATATATTCTCTGTTAGGATCTATGGGTAACATTGATTACTGTATATTTGCACAAATGTAACATTACTATATACCTGTAGTATGTCCCTACTATGCCATAAATGTCATGATGTCAATGTTGTGTAATGTCATAAATGGCACTATGAATTGAAAATGGGGGACCCTGATGATGTAAACAAGACGAAAGTCTTTCTCTGCTCTGCATCCTCTTAACAATTGTGTGTATTGAGCCGTACTGTATTGTACCCATTCTGCAATCTGTTAAATATTGATTTATTGATTGAACATTTTATTAACAGATTGCAGAATGGGTACACTACAGTACAGCTCAATACACACAATTGTTAAGGGGATGCAGACCAGAGAAATACTTTCATCTTGTTTACATCAGGGTCCCTCATTTTCAATTCATCATAACATACATGACATACAGATAGACAGTACTGTCTGCTACATCTATACATTTATGACATACCAGATTTACAAATACAGTATTGTTTGTGATACAAAAATAGTCTAAAAAAGAGAGTATATATACATTTGACGAAGAAACTGTACATTGGAGGAGGTGGGGTGGGGGGACTGTACATTGGAGGTGGTTGGGTAGGCGGGGTGGGGGGGGGGGACTGTACATTGGATTATCGACGAAACCTTACTTGGTCCCAAGAAGAGGGTCTCGTGTATTAAATACAGTTTTTATTCATTCATTCACTCTGGATCTGGTAAATCCAGTAGCAATACACACAATTGTTAAGGGGATACAGACCAGAGAAAGATGTGTGTCTTGTTTAGATCATCAGCGTCCCCCATTTTCAATTCATAGTGACATTTATGACATACACAACATACATGACATCATGACATTTATGACATAGGGACATACATGACTTACAGGTAGGGATGTCCGATATTATCGGCCGATATCGGCAGTAAAATGTGATATCGGAAAATATCGGTATCGGTTTAAAAAAAAATAAAAACAATAACAATATTTGTTATATATATATCCAGTGAAATTATTAGTTACCTGAAATTATTCAGTTTTTTGGACGGGGAAACCCTGCATATATCGGTATCGGTTGATATCGGTTGATATCGGTATCGGAAATTAAGAGTTGGACAATATCGGAATATCGGTATCGGTAAAAAAGACAATATCGAGCATCCCTACTTACAGGTATATAGTACTGTTACATTTGTCACATATACGATATGCAAATATACAGTACTGTTACCCAGAGATCCTAACAGTAAATATATACATATGATGAGGAGGCGACATTAGGGGGGGGGGGGGGGGGGGGGGTAGGCTCCCTTAAAAGGAGAATTTCTTTTGCTTTAATCCCTGGAATCACTGGCCTTAGACTATCTACTAACGTATTCTCTATCTCTCTCTCTCTAGGTTCATGGCCACTAATGACTTCAGAGCTTCAGAAGAACATATGCTGGATGAAGAAGGTCTTGGCCATGCTGTGATGACTCCTAGAGGACAAGAACGGAGGTGTAGGACCTGGCTGTCAAATGGTTTGTAATGCTACAGTATAAATTATTGTATTACCCATCACACTCACCATCAATGACTACACCATCACCCCCTCCCCCCTAGTCTGCAACCTCTGTGTCATCCTCGACCCCACCCTCTCATTTGACCCCCATGTCCGCTCCATTGTCAAAACTTCATATTTTTACCTCCGCAACTTTGCCAAAATCCGTCACTGCCTCTACCCCCTGCTGCTGAATCCCTCATACACGCCTTCATCTCCTCCCTCCTGGACTACTGTAACTCCCTCCTCACTGGCATCACGTCCCGCTCCCTCCATAAACTGCAGATGGTCCAAAACTCAGCCGCCCGCCTCCTCACTAACACCCGGTCCCGCGAACACATCACTCCTGTCCTCCACTCCCTCCACTGGCTCCCGATCAAGGAACGCATTAACTTCAAAACACTACTCCTCACCTTCAAAGCCCTCCATAGCCTGGCCTCACCCTGGTCTCAAACTTTTTACACCAAGTACCACCTGAGAACGTAGCTGGCTCTCCAAGTACCACCATATGACCGACGTTAAAATACAGTATTCAGCTATGCACAGTTCACGCAGGAGGCAAATGTATTCCTAATACCATTATTTTGTTACAAAGACTTAATTTCCTGCATTCTGGTGCAGGAATGTTTGAATTTTTACCATTTAAATTCCAGTGTTTGTGATGGGCATCACAAAGTATTGTATATAAAAAAAAAGAAAAACACATATTCAATACATTTTGAATTGTACCCCTTTAAATGCCAGTTTGTGTGATGGCATCACAAATTATTGTTAAAAATTATTATTATTGTTGTTGTGGTATGGAAGCAAATGACTGACAGAAGTATTTGAATTTTATCAGACACCGAATTTATAGCATTGAAAATAATTACTTTGAAAACGCGTATCTGAATTGAATTTATAGCATTGAAAATAATTACTTTGAAAACATGTATCTGAATTTTTTCAGACACCGAATTTATAGCATTGAAAATAATTACTTTGAAAACATGTATCTGTTTTTTTTCAGACACAGAATTTATAGCATTGAAAAGAATTACTTTGAAAATCATGTATCTGAATTTTTTTGCTCCGAATTTACCTTATGTGAAATAAAAATTCAGTGTTTAAAATTCAATGTAAAAAATTTGAATGCATAATAAAATTCAATGTAAAAAAATTCGAATGCATAATTGCGGTGTATAAAATTCAATGTAAAAAATTCGATGCATAATTGCGGTGTATAAAATTCTATATAAAAAATTCGATGCATAATTGCGGTGTATAAAATTCGATGTAAAAAATCATCATCCGGGCTGTGTGAATCCTTTCAGCAACTGGCTTGTCCTTCCGCGTTCCTGTTTGGCGCTCTGATTGGCCAGGTCATGTGACATGAGCGCCAATCGTGGGACGGCAAGTTTTTGCAGGGTTAAGCTTAGGCACTCTTTCGAAGTTGGTTAAGGTTAGAGTTTGTCTTAGAGCGTGACGGCAATTTCTTTCGACGGTTAAGCTTAGGCACTCTTTTGAAGTTGGTTAAGGTTAGAGTTTGTCTTAGAGCATGGCGATAGAACGGCAGGTAGTTTGCAGGCTGTTCGACGCAGAAATGGGCAAACACGCTATTGGGCGCACATGTCACATGACCTGGCCAATCAGAGCGCCAAATGGGAACGCGGAAGGACAAGGCAGTTGCCGACAGGATACACGCATCCGGGCTGCGTGTATACCAAACCAAGCCGCATTTCTCGGAGACGCTCTCTGATTGGCACTGACTGACGCTCTCTGATTGGCCACTGACGCGTTTGCCCAATCCGTGACGAGCTGTGTCTTTGCCCATTTCCACGTCAAACAGCCTGCAAACTACCTGGCGTTCTATCGCCATGCTCTAAGACATACTCTAACCTTAACCAACTTCGAAAGAGTGCCTAAGCTTAACCGTCGAAAGAACTTGCCGTCACGCACTAAGACAAACTCTAACCTTAACCAACTTCGAAGAGTGCCTAAGCTTAACCAGTGTAAAAACAGGCGTCGGCCAATCAGAGAGCGTCTCCGAGAAATGCGGCTTGGTTTGGTATTCACGCATCCGGGCTACCCAGACAGGATAAGCAATCGAGCCTGGATGCAATCGAACTAACTTCTGGCCTATCACTGCACGGCTTTGTCAGTCATGTGATCACACCAACCCGGGAGAAAGATGGCGGTATATACATACGGTGGGGAGAGAAATATACATACGGTGGGGAGAGAATATATACATACGGTGGGGAGGAGACTGTACATTAGGAGGGGGTGGGAGAGAAATATACATACGGTGAGGAGAGAATATATACATACGGTGGGGAGGAGACTACATTAGGAGGGGGTGGGTGGGAGAGAAATATACATATGGTGGGGAGAGAATATATACATACGGTGGGGAGGAGACTGTACATTAGGAGGGGGTGGGTGGGAGAGAAATATACATACGGTGGGGAGAGAATATATACATATGATGGGGAGAGAATATATACATACGGTGGGGAGGAGACTGTACATTAGGAGGGGGTGGGAGAGAAATATACATACGGTGAGGAGAGAATATATACATACGGTGGGGAGGAGACTACATTAGGAGGGGGTGGGTGGGAGAGAAATATACATATGGTGGGGAGAGAATATATACATACGGTGGGGAGGAGACTGTACATTAGGAGGGGGTGGGTGGGAGAGAAATATACATACGGTGGGGAGAGAATATATACATATGATGGGGAGAGAATATATACATACGGTGGGGAGGAGACTGTACATTAGGAGGGGGTGGGTGGGAGAGAAATATACATACGGTGGGGAGAGAATATATACATATGATGGGGAGAGAATATATACATACGGTGGGGAGGAGACTGTACATTAGGAGGGGGTGGGTGGGAGAGAAATATACATATAATAGACAGTCTCCTCCCCACCATATGTATATTTCTCTCCCACCCCCTCCTAATGTACAGTCTTCTCCCCACCGTATGTATATATTCTCTCCCACCCCCTCCCAATGTACAGTCTCCTCCCCACCGTATGTATATATTCTCTCCCCACCATATGTATATTTCTCTCCCACCCGCTCCTAATATACAGTCTCCTCCCCACCGTATGTATATATTCTCTCCCCACCGTATGTATATTTCTCTCCCACCCACCTCCTCCTAATGTACAGTCTCCTCCCCACCGTATGTATATATTCTCTCCCCACCGTATGTATATTTCTCTCCCACCCACCCCCTCCTAATGTACAGTCTCCTCCCCACCGTATGTATATATTCTCTCCCCACCGTATGTATATTTCTCTCCCACCCACCCCCTCCTAATGTACAGTCTCCTCCCCACCGTATGTATATTCTCTCCCCAACGTATGTATATATACCGCCAGCATTTTCAATGCTATAAATTCGGTGTCTGAAAAAATTCAGATACATGTTTTCAAAGTAATTATTTTCAATGCTATAAATTCTGTGTCTGATCAAATTCAAATACTTCTGTCACTCATTTGCTTCCATACTGTGGCTCTTGTTGTATTTTGTTATCTTGCTTTCCTTCTCTCTCTTCTCTCTCTCTTCTCTCTTTCCATCTCTCATCCTCTTCTCTTCTGTCTTCGTTCTGTCGTTGAATTTGTGGTTCGTTCTTTTTATTTGCCTTTTTCACTTTTCGTGTAGGGCAGTAGTTCGGTGAGTGGAAGTCCCGTCCCCTCCACGTCGGGGACCAGCACGCCTCGCCGGGGCCGGCGACAGCTCCCCCAGACCCACGCCACGCCCCCACGTCACCTATTCCCCCGTGGTGCCACGTCACCTATTCCCCCGTGGTCCGTAAGGCTATGCCCACGTCTCCCGGCCCGGTCCCCTGGCGCTTTTCTCCGGAGCCCCCCCCCCCCCCCCCAGGGCCAGGGGCCTCCCCCTGCCGGCCCCCTGCCACCCCACCATGGCTCACCCCGTCAGGGTCGCCACCCGCCACCTCGCTGGGGTGACGCGGGAGGAGGGGGGGCTCCATGGAGGGCGACGGTTGCTTCTACAACCAGGACTACCAGGACTACGAGCCACGCCACGAGCCGCCCGCCTATGAGCAGAGCCCCGCATAACATTGGTCTTGTGCTTGGCACTCCGAGCATGGCACTAACACTGTCACGGTTAGGGGTTTGATTCCTGCTGGGGCCACCCGTTGTGAAAGATGTATGCAGTCATTCCAAAGCACTTTATGTCCTAGTAATAGAGCTGTGCTATAGAGATGCTGTCATTCATTCATAACCAAACCAAAAGACATTTATAAACAACGTCTTACTAAATGCAGGCTTTTGAACGGCCATATCACTTGGTTTTTGTATTAATTCTCCTAAAAAATGTTGCTAAGCTAGACTAACATGGAAGTTTAAGTGAAAGTACACACTTGAGTAAAAGTCAAAGTTTCTACTTTTAAATGTACTTAAGTAGTAAACAGTGAACTTTTTTTCTGACTGTCTATATTCTTCTGCTAGCAGGTGTTTAATCAAAGATCCCCTGTGGGAGAAGCTGTTGCAGGGGAACAATGGGTTAATTTCATTGGAGGCTTTATCGTTGGTTTCAGAGAGGAGGATGTGTTAATAAATGTTTAAATATCTATTCAAGTTGTCATTTTTAACTGGAAAAAGTAGCATGTATGAGGGTAATTGTTACTTTACTTGATATTTGAGCTTCACTGCAGAATGATGTATATTGTGTACATACACTGAGAATATATTTCAGTGAGGTAGGAGACAGCATGTAAACTTCTGAATTTTTCAATGGGGGACATGCCAATACTGAATTGGTAAAGGGAAGGGTCCTTAAATATGTGGCATTGTATTACTAATCAACCATTTCCTACTGTATTTCCGGTAATGTACGGTCATAGGCAGATAGTGGAGTAGCTCTGGCAGAATACTGGGTACACAGTAAATTCCGCTGACTCAAACTGAGTACATTTCACTCAAACTGAGTAAAATTTCTTTACTCAGTTTGAGTCAAATGTACTCTGCGGAATTTACTGTGTAGTACCAGCAGGGCCGCCTCAGGGGGTGTGCGAGCAGTGCGGTCGCACAGGGCCTCGCGGGAAGGGGGGCCTCGCAAAAAAATTAAAAAAAAAAAAAAAAAAAAAAATGTATTATTTTTTTTTTTTTTTTTTTTTTTTCTTTTTGCGAGTCGGCTGCGTTTGACATTTTCGCGCGTGCAGTTTTTGACTATGCTTAGTTATACCAGCCAAGACGAAGAAAGAGGTCGGTCATTATCAGTCGGTCGGTCACCAAGGAACGTTGACGAAAGGCCTCTCGCTAGCGGGACAAATGGCCGGAGCCTTTCATGGTATAGCCATGATGTCGGCTAGTAGCTAGCTTAGCTAAATGCTAACTAGCGTTAGCTAACCTATTCAGAGGAGCGAGGCGAGGCGAGTGGATGTCTTTTCAAAAGAAGGAGAAGAGAACTTGTGAGCAGATAAATCTGTTAGGCAGCAATACGCCGAAAGGTGTCCAGTCTGCCGGAAAGTACTCGAAGAAGAAATTACACCGTGGGGCCAAGAAAGTCTCCTTCCACGTTGATACTGCGTTATGGTGAGTCAACCTATGATTATATACCCGCCGTGGACCTGAGTCACCTGACCCTATCTCTTTTTCTCTCTCTCTCTGGAGCCAAACTGGTCGACTAGCTAATACTACTAGTAGCTAACTGTGTGAGCTAACTGTTAGCCAGTTAGCTGTTTAGCGTCAGCTGGGAACGTTCGTTTGATGCTATCAGTTAGCCTTGAGAATAGCAGGCCCTTTGACAGAAGATGTAGTCGGGCCTGCACCATGACAAGGCTCTGGCCATAGCTTCTTTTTGTCCCGCCAGCGAGAGGCCTTTCGTCAACGTGGAGACCTCTCTTGCGGCCTTTCGCCCTGCGTTCCTCGTGCAGGTAACTTGGATTAATGAAAATGTCATGACATTACCCCACTCTTCCTTCCTTCCCCTCCCGAATGTTTTGTTAATAACGATGTTTTTTTCCAGGCAAAACATATGCTACTTCACAACATTTGGAGATACGACATGTGCTGTGTGTGAATGGTCGTTTGTGTAGCTTGGGTAGCGTTGGGCCATTGGCCAAAGCTGTGTGTGTTCTGGTGTCACAGTACCTGGCTAGCCTATTTAGCTGATGTCGGCCATTGGCTCCTTGCTGCTTTGGTTTCTCTGGTATACCCTCTTCTTGTTGGATTTAAGTGTTGATCTTTGTCCTTTTGAATCATCTGTCATACATGCTCTAGTCTCTCTCTAACACACACACACATGACAAACACACATGTTCTCTCTCTCTCTCTCTCTCTCTCTCTTTCTAACACACACAGTCTGCCTATGGCGGCCTTTCTCGATGGCTAGGCTGTGCTCAAGGATCTTCAGTCACAGTGCTCAGGTATTCTGCCACTGTGTACTCTCTGTTTAGGGCCAAATAGCATTTCAATTTCTTTCCAATGTGTCTCTCTCTCTCTCTCTCTCTCTCTCTGTACACTGTATATTGACTGTAGAACGGGAGCTCTCTCTCGCTCTCTCTTTTGCTATATGTTGACTGTATCATGCCCCGCCTCGGGCAGCGCTATTATTTAAGAATATGTTGACTGTATAAAAAAAAAATATATATATATATATATATATATATATATAATTTCTTTATTTTATTTTTTTTTACCTTTGGGGGGGGGGGGGGGGGGGGGGGCTCGCGTTAAATCTCGCACAGGGCCTCGCATTTCTCCCAGGCGGCCCTGAGTACCAGTATTGCATTGGCAGTGTCGGCTAGGCTTCGGGCAACCAAACCTGGCCCAGTGTGTGTGGGTCGCATCTGGGCTGCTTTAGGCAACCGGACGCTCACCGCTTCCGGCAACCCCGGACATGGCCCAGTGTACTCGGGCCGGAATCGGCCAGTCAGTCATTGCCGCATACTGGGCCGATTCCGCCAATTCCGGATGTTCACCGCTTCCGGCAACCCCGGACCTGGCCCAGTGTACTCGGGCCGGAATCGGCCAGTCAGTCATTGCCGCCTACTTGGCCGACTCTGGCAACCGGACTTGGGCAGATTAATTTATTCCGGCCTGCCGGATACAGGCCATTAATGGGCCGGAACTTTTTGGCCACCTGGGCAACAACAGCCTGTTCAAGCTGCTGTGGTCAGGCAAGTGCCTACGTACACACGCAACAAGGACAGAGAGACTCCGGCTCAGCTTCTTCCCCCAGGCCATCAGAACACTGAACTCACCACACACAAGTACACATGAGCACACACACACAGTACACACACAACACACATGCTGCAATCGCTTTAAACAAAATGTCACTTTAAAAATAAATGGAAAAGTCACTTTAAAGGAATGAGGAATATAAAAGCAAATTTAAGGAAAGAAAAGATGTGGTTCTTGTATAGTATAGTTTAGATATAGTAAATATAGCACAATGACGGAGATACAATTGTATATTGTATAGTAGTGTACATAGGAACCAGTGCCTTCTCAGGAATTTAGCATGTCTATTTTTATCATGCACATCTTATGTCTTCGTATTACCTGTTTTTTTATGCCTATTTTATTATTGTAATATAGCACAATCGATGCGGGCATGACCACCCGCATTTCACTGTATGCCCTGGTATGCCCTGGTATTGACTACAGCTCAGCGTTCAACACCATAGTCCCCACCAGACTGGTGGACAAGCTGATCGAGCTGGGTCTGAGCTCCGCTCTGAGCGCCTGGATACTGGACTTTCTGAGTGAAAGGCCCCAGGCGGTCAGGGTGGGGGGTCAGACCTCCAACACCATCACCCTGAGCATCGGGTCCCCCCAGGGCTGTGTTCTGAGCCCCCTGCTGTACTCACTATACACACATGACTGTGTGGCCAAGATCAGCTCCAACTCCATAGTGAAGTTTGCGGACGACACAGTGGTGATGGGGCTGATCTCGGACAACGACGATAAGGCCTACCGGGAGGAGGTTGAGGTACTGGAACGCTGGTGCCAGGACAACAGCCTGCTCCTGCACATTGGTAAAACCAAGGAACTGATCGTGGATTTTAGGATAAGACAGCAGGGGACACACAAACCACTGAGGATAAACAGGGCTACCGTGGATAGGGTGAGCAGCTTCAAGTACCTGGGGGTCCACATCTCAGAGGATCTGACATGGACAACACACATAGACTCAGTCGTAAAAAAGGCGAAGCAGCGCCTCTACCACCTGAGACAGTTAAGGAAGTTCAGAGTATCTGGAAAGATACTCCAGTCCTTCTACTCCGGAGCTGTTTCAAGTTCAAGTTTCAAGTTTCTTTAATAGTTGTCATACAGAAGTACAGAATACTTTTATACAAAATGCTTCTTACTGTTACGCTCCAGAGACTGTGCAAGACAAGATAAGTATGAAATAAAATAACATAGTATAGCATGTAAATTAGAAGTAAAAAAATGAGGTCACAGTGTTCAGTATAGACATATGTAGAATGTTCGATGCAGAATAGACGTAACTGAGTTACCATATAATATACAATATACTATGCAGTGTACTAATATACAATACTATATAGTGCAAGGCAGAAATGGGATGAGGTGCAATTTAGGTACAATTTACAGTAGGTGTACGAGTTGTAGTGCAAATCCTTTATCAATAAATATAAAGTGTGTTTGTGTGATCTAAAGTGTGGAGAGTGGGTGCTGCAGTGTGTTGTTTGTTTAAGTGAGTGTGTGCGTGTGGGTGTGTGTGCTGTGTGCATGTGATGGTTGTTGCATAGTGTTTATTGTTCGTTTAGCAGCCTGATGGCCTGGGGATAGAAGCTTCTTCTGGGTCTTTCTGTGCTCGCCTTAAGACTCCGGTATCGCTTGCCTGACCGCAGCAGTTCAAAGAGGCACTTGTTCGGGTGGCTGGAGTTGTAGAGAGCATCTTGACTGGAAACATCACTGCCTGGTATGGAAACAGCTCAAAACACCCGAGAGTCTGTCACAATACGTAAAAGTTACCAAGGAATTCCTTTGTAACTTGATTTATGTACTTATTTGGCATTCTCGAACGGCTTCGTATTGTAAATTCGTTGTAGGATTTATGTAGGATTTACGAACTCGTAAGTTGGACAGACCGGTGTGTGCCCGTGTTTTCAACAGCTTTCTCTGGGACACATCCATGGAATTAAATAATTATAATGATGATAAATATGACAATATTTATTAACAATTGTGTTTTGCATTTATAGTCCTGACTCAATGAGGCATTGTGAGCATTACACACACACACGGCAAACGAAATAAATAAGAACTAAACCGATATATATATATATACCGAGATATAGCTACTGTATAGTGGAATATACTGTATTAATATGCCATATACTGTCTTCTTCTCTATATTATTTATTGTTGTTTTGATTTATGCCTATTGCTGG
>NC_140166.1:120246066-120251066 GCF_963971535.1 Notolepis coatsorum
TTTCCAATGTGTCTCTCTCTCTCTCTCTCTCTCTGTACACTGTATATTGACTGTAGAACGGGAGCTCTCTCTCGCTCTCTCTTTTGCTATATGTTGACTGTATCATGCCCCGCCTCGGGCAGCGCTATTATTTAAGAATATGTTGACTGTATAAAAAAAAAAATATATATATATATATATATATATATATAAATCGCACAGGGCCTCGCATTTCTCCCAGGTGGCCCTGAGTACCAGTATTGCATTGGCAGTGTCGGCTAGGCTTCGGGCAGCCAAACCTGGCCCAGTGTGTGTGGGTCGCATCTGGCTGCTTTAGGCAACCGGACGCTCACCGCTTCCGGCAACCCCGGACATGGCCCAGTGTACTCGGGCCGGATTCGGCCAGTCAGTCATTGCCGCATACTGGGCCGATTCCGCCAATTCCGGACGTTCACCGCTTCCGGCAACCCCGGACCTGGCCCAGTGTACTCGGGCCGGAATCGGCCAGTCAGTCATTGCCGCTTACTTGGCCGACTCTGGCAACCGGACTTGGGCAGATTAATTTCTTCCGGCCTGCCGGATACAGGCCATTAATGGGCCGGAACTTTTTGGCCACCTGGGCAACAACAGCCTGTTCAAGCTGCTGTGGTCAGGCAAGTGCCTACGTACACACGCAACAAGGACAGAGAGACTCCGGCTCAGCTTCTTCCCCCAGGCCATCAGAACACTGAACTCACCACACACAAGTACACATGAGCACACACACACAGTACACACACAACACACATGCTGCAATCGCTTTAAACAAAATGTCACTTTAAAAATAAATGGAAAAGTCACTTTAAAGGAATGAGGAATATAAAAACAAATTTAAGGAAAGAAAAGATGTGGTTCTTGTATAGTATAGTTTAGATATAGTAAATATAGCACAATGACGGAGATACAATTGTATATTGTATAGTAGTGTACATAGGAACCAGTGCCTTCTCAGGAATTTAGCATGTCTATTTTTATCATGCACATCTTATGTCTTCGTATTACCTGTTTTTTTATGCCTATTTTATTATTGTAATATAGCACAATCGATGCGGGCATGACCACCCGCATTTCACTGTATGCCCTGGTATGCCCTGGTATTCAAGTCAAGTCAAGAGTTTTAATTGTCACGGCATACAGGTATACAATGAAATGCGGGTGGTCTTGCCCGCAACGATGTGCAATACAGTGGTACATATAATAGAATCAAAAGAAGAAACAACATTGTGCAGTAACAGGTAGCAGGTAACATGGAGTGACATCTCGGTATCTGTACATAGTTATTTACAGCACATGTGTGACATGCTAGTTAGCTTTGGTAGTGCAATACACTGTTCCTGTTATTCTAATTTAAAGTGTCCTTTCCTTTGGCCATAAGTGTGCGTGTGTGCGACATGAGTGTGTGCCCGCTCATGTTAAAGTGTTAAGTGGCTGCTCGTGTGTGAGCGTGCACAGTGTGCGTGTCGTGTGTGTGTTCATGTGTGCTTGTGTGTGGACAGTTCAATGTTCTGAGCACTCAATGTACATTGTTCATGGCTCTGATGGCCTGGGGGAAGAAGCTGAGCCTAAGCCCCTCTGTCCTAGTAGCTGGGATTTGCAGGCGTCTGCCTGACCTCAGCAGCTGAAACAGGCTGTTATTGGGGTGGTGAGGGTCTTTCATTATCCTGCAGGCTCTGGATTTGCACCTCTTGTTGTATAGAACCTGCAGGGGGTGTAGTGCAATACCCGTGGTACGCTCGGCTGAGCGCACCACTTTCTGTAGGGCCTTCTTGTCCTGTGCCGTGCTGTTTCCATACCAGGCAGTGATGTTTCCAGTCAGGATGCTCTCTACAGCTCCTGAGTAGAAGGACTGGAGTATCTTCCCCGATACTCTGAACTTCCTTAACTGTCTCAGGTGGTAGAGACGCTGTTTCGCCTTCTTTACTACTGTGCCTATGTGTGTTGACCATGTCAGGTCCTCTGAGATGTGGACCCCCAGGTACTTGAAGCTGCTCACCCTGTCCACGGTAGCCCCGTTTATCATCAGTGGTGTGTGTGTCTCCTGCTGTCCTCTCCTATAATCCACGATCAGTTCCTTGGTTTTGCCAATGTTCAGGAGCAGGCTGTTGTCCTGGCACCAGCGTTCCAGTACCTCAACCTCCTCCCGGTAGGCCTTCTTGTCGTTGTCCGAGATCAGCCCCACCACCACCGTGTCATCTGCGAACTTCACTATGGAGTTGGAGCTGAACTTGGCCACACAGTCGTGTGTGTAGAGTGAGTACAGCAGGGGGCTCAGAACACAGCCCTGGGGGGACCCGATGCTCAGGGTGATGGTGTTGGAGGTCTGACCCCCCACCCTGACCGCCTGGGGTCTTTCGCTCAGAAAGTCCAGTACCCAGGCGCTCAGGGCGGAGCTCAGACCTAGCTCGATCAGCTTGTCCACCAGTCTGGTGGGGACTATGGTGTTGAACGCTGAGCTGTAGTCAATGAACAACAGTCTCACATAGCCCCCCTTCTGACGGTCAAGGTGCGAGAGGGTGCTGTGCAGTACCTGGGAGACCGCGTCGTCGGTGGACCTGTTTGTCCTGTATGCAAATTGCATAGGGTCCATATCACTGGGGAGGGAGGCACAAATGTGGTCCTTGACCAGCCTCTCGAAACATTTCATGACCACAGAGGTGAGTGCCACCGGTCTGTAGTCATTTGGACATGCTGGGGAGGGTTTCTTCGGCACAGGGATGATGGTAGACCTCTTGAAGCAGGCAGGGACCACTGACTCCGCCAGTGATTGATTAAATATGGCGGTGAACACAGGGGGCCAGCTGGTTGGCGCAGGTCTTGAGTATACGTCCTGTTATGCCATCTGGGCCAGCAGCCTTCCTGGTGTTCACCTGCATAAATGCTCTTCTCACACTGTGTTCCGACAACGAGAGAGCGTCCCCCCCCCCTCGCGGTTGCCCCCCCCCCTCCACAACAGCCGGCGCGCCAGTGACGTCACTAGCCGGAGAGCCAGCAGCGCCACTGTCTACACCAAACCGAGCGTAGAAGGTGTTGAGCTTGTCCGCGAGGGAGGCGTCGTCGCTCCCCATTGAGGGGGCGCTGACTTTATAGTCAGTTATTGACTTCAGTCCCTGCCATAATCCTCTTGTGTCGTTTTGCGCCATTTGTGTCTCCAGTTTGTCAGCATATGTCCTCTTAGCAAGTTTGACAGCTTTGCGTAGAGTATAGACTGAAGCCTTATACTCCTCCATGTTTCCTGACTCTCTACCCAGGTTGTAGGCGGTGGTACGAGAGTTCAGAGCTGCTCTAATAGTGCTATCCACCCACGGTTTCTGGTTTGGGAAAATCCGCACCGTTTTCCTGAGGACAATACCATCAGCTATTGTTGTTATGTAGCACACCACTATGTCTGCTAGTTCACTGACGTCACTGGCGCTTCCTATGAACATATCCCAATCCGTGTCTGCAAGCACGTCCTTGAGCGTGGCCTCTGATTCGTCGGTCCACTTCTTTGTCTCACGTGACACGACGGCGTCACGTGATCTCTGTTGATATGCCGGAAATAGCAAGATGGAGTCATGATCGCTCGAGCTTGTGGACCCCGTTAATGGCGGAGCGGCTACTGCCTTGTAACCCGCTTTGAACGGGGAATAGCAGTGGTCGAGTGTGTTCTTCCCTCTGGTGGAGCAAGTGATGTGCTGAAAAAAGGACGGCATCACTTTCTTCAGGTTGGCCTGGTTGAAATCGCCGGCCACTACCATCGCTGCGTCTGGGTGTTTGATCTGGTGTCTGTTGAGATGATCGTGTAATTCGCCCAGCGCTTTGCCCGTATTCGCGTGTGGGGGAATATACACGGCAGTCATGACGACTGCTGTGAACTCCCTCGGGAGGTGAAACGGACGACATAGGATAGAAAGATGTTCCAAGTCCGGCGAACACGAGTTTGAGAGGACCTGCACCCCCTCGGGATTAACCCAGGAATTGTTCGTGATGAGGCAGACTCCGCCGCCGATGGTCTTTCCTGAGCCAGCGTTGCGATCTGCACGTAAGACTGTGAAGGCATCCGAGGGAGAGACGCTTTTGTCTGGGGTCGTCGACGTGAGCCATGTCTCTGTGAGACATATAATGTTGATGTCTCTCATCTCCCGTTGGAACCGGACCCTAGCTCTCAGATCATCCATCCTACCCTCCAACGAACGGGCATTCGCCAGAAAGATGGATGGAATTGCTGGGCGGTAAGCAGCTCTTTTTAGTCTCAATCTGATACTTCCTCGTCTCCCTCTGTGTCTTCTCCTGCCGTCGCCTTTGTTCTTTTCTTTGCCGCCATTCTCCCGTCTGATTTCTGCTGGCAATTCTAGGTCAAAAGTGTCTCCAAACTCCTCTTTGAGCCCGGGGTTCAGGTCCATAAGTGTCTGACGGTCGTATGACGTACCCGCCAGTGTTGCTTTAAATAAAAAAGTAGCAAAAACAAACATAATAGCTAAAAGTGAGTACATCGTTGCGGAGCTAAAACCAGAGGCGTCTGACCAGGGTCGCGTCCTTGTAGCCTAGGTATTGACTACAGCTCAGCGTTCAACACCATAGTCCCCACCAGACTGGTGGACAAGCTGATCGAGCTGGGTCTGAGCTCCGCTCTGAGCGCCTGGATACTGGACTTTCTGAGTGAAAGGCCCCAGGCGGTCAGGGTGGGGGGTCAGACCTCCAACACCATCACCCTGAGCATCGGGTCCCCCCAGGGCTGTGTTCTGAGCCCCCTGCTGTACTCACTATACACACATGACTGTGTGGCCAAGATCAGCTCCAACTCCATAGTGAAGTTTGCGGACGACACAGTGGTGATGGGGCTGATCTCGGACAACGACGATAAGGCCTACCGGGAGGAGGTTGAGGTACTGGAACGCTGGTGCCAGGACAACAGCCTGCTCCTGCACATTGGTAAAACCAAGGAACTGATCGTGGATTTTAGGATAAGACAGCAGGGGACACACAAACCACTGAGGATAAAC
>NC_140166.1:120253566-120256066 GCF_963971535.1 Notolepis coatsorum
CGCGATATGTCTCGCCCCGGCCTGAGAGGTAGTTACTAGTGACTTCCTGTGAATGAAAAACTATTATTTATATTTGATATATTAATGTTATATTGTGCATTGGAAACACAAACACTTAAAATGAGTAAATATTATTCATTTTAAACATGTTTATTTTATTTCTAGGGCTCTAAAAGAAATAATAAAAAAAAAATTCTTCTTCTCTCTTTTAACCAGGGAGGGCGGCGCTCTAGCGGCCACTATCGGCCGGCCGCCACTGTGTGTGTGTGTGTGTGTCAGGGGTCGTGTTAGGCCGATAATTGGCGGTTTTGACAGTTTTTTTTATGGTCAAAACAAAAAATTTTATTCCCTCTGGACATTCGGGCCGGTAAAAAAAAAAAAAAAACGTTTGAAAAACTACCGGATTTTCTCCAACGTACTGTAACATCTCTCATCCTTTTCTCTCGCCTGTGCCTCTTCAACAGGTGACTCACGCCAAGTCTCCTCTGCATAAATCGCAGCGACAAGCTAGCAAACTGTTATGTATTGGGTTAGGTTTGTCCCAGTGCTATTGCCCTACACACCTCCAGTTGGCACGTTGCGATTGCGCACCTGTGGTTGTTATAATTTGACTACCAACAAAGTAAAGTCACGTTACTAAGTACCCTCTGTGTTGGATTAATTTCTTATTGTTATATCGCCTGATTAACCAGTTAAGGATATAAGAAATTGAGGACGAGGACGACAGCTCTAACGAGGCAATGAAGCCTTCAAAACTGTCTAACGAGGCAATGAAGCCTTCAAAACTGCTTCAGCACATCGAGACCAAGCACCCGGGATTAAAAGATATGCCTTTGGAGTTTTTTGAAAGAAAGAAACGTGAGCAAAGAACGGGACCAATAGATGGGACCATCTCGTTGCAGAGAAACAAGCCCAGGCTCCCACTGATTCTGCGTTATGGTGAGTTGTATATTTCATTTAACTATAATACGTTGAATTCCGAAATCGATAGTTTATTACCGAGCTGCCACACCTTGAAGGCCGGTCCGTGAAAATAATGCCAACATTAAACCGGTCTGTGGTGCAAAAAAGGTTGGGGACCCCAATCCATCCGCTTGTGCAAGGCGAAGCTGTAGGCTAATAGGCCCATTTGTATATTATTCCCTTATTTTCAAATAGTTTTCAGTCCAAAATATAATACTATGCTGTAACATATGTTGTTATTGTTAGGCTACATCATGCATATTTTCATGCATTGAAAATAGATATGGCAGTTTTTTAACATTTGTCCGACAAACTGTAATCATTCCGGACATTCTGGCCGGCAGTTTAAAATCCTAGCGCGACCCCTGGTGTGTGTGTGTCTGTGTGTGTGCTCGTGCACTGAGGCTGCCTCACTAAACCGTTTCTCCACGCATTTATTTAGTTCTAGCAATAGGAATACATCAAACCAAAACATGGGCGAACACCAGTCTGTCCGAGTTTGTAAATCCTACAACGAATTTACAATACGAAGCCGTTCGAGAATGCCGAATAAGTACTTAATCGAGTTATGAAGGAATTCCTTGGTAACTTTTACGTACGGTGTGTCTGTTCGAGAATTAGGACCAATGATGGTTAGTAAAAAAGTTATTATCATAATACATGAACATCAAGGTTGCTATGGGAGACAAAAATTGGCTAGATTTTTTTGAAACCACTAAAATGTAACTAAATTGTAGCAAACTAGTTGAATGACTTGCTTGTGGACTAGCTAACTCATATAATTTACAAATACTAACAACTAGGGGTGTAACGGTACACAAAAACCATGGTTCGGTACGTACCTCGGTTTTGAAGTCACGGTTCGGTACGGGTTTTCGGTACAGTGGGGGAAAGTTTGGCTTTCCATGTTCCACTCAGGGGTGATGTAGTGTGCAGTAACAAATTGTACTTGTAGGGCTGTCAACGAATATTCTATATTGAAATTAATAATCGACTTGTAAAAAAAATAATAATAATTATTATTATATTAGATTGTGAAAAAAACAGGCGGTCGTTAGTGGTTAACATACCGTTGTATTCGTTCGGTACACTACACAGCCGTTCGGTACGGAACAAAGTTTTCTTACTAATGTTTGGGCCGGGGCTCCACTCCACTGGTCAAATTACTTACTTGTGAGTAGTACGTCCGTTGATAAAGAAAAGCAATGTCCACAGCCGCTCCGTGTATAGTAAAGATATTCAAATGGTTTATTTGGAAAGTCTTTCTCTACAGAAGTGGTCCTAAATCTACTTTCCTAAATATTCTTGTCACTCATGCACATACTACTACAAGGTAAGAAAACTGTCTCAGTCTCCAAAATCACCGCCAACTCTACACAGGAAAATTCCTTCGTAGTGTACCAGCCGTGAATCTAGTTGCTGGCTTCTGGCTTCAGTTCATTGTTGAGTCCATCCTTTCGGTCCCGTCCAGTCTGGTCGAAGATGCAACTGACACAGAGAGAGAATCGTGGCTATATATAGAGACCCAAATTTTTCT
>NC_140166.1:120261066-120319825 GCF_963971535.1 Notolepis coatsorum
GTCTCGCTTTCTTTTTTTATCAAATATTTGTATTTCCTTTTTCATTTTATACACAAAACAAGACAAACACAATACAATAATGATACTAATAAACAAGACCTCACTAATAAACCCCCCGTTGCAGCGCTGAGTCGTGGCTAGTGAATGTGGTGGCACAAAACGGAACGGCCCCTTCACTCAGTCCTGAGCATATCCAGAAACAAAAAGTGATAATTCCCAACGCTAAAGGTACGGACTGCAACTTTAAACAAAGTCTCTCGCACATGAGTCTACAGCCACGGCGTGAAATGGGCCCGCATACACAATGTCTGAGTCACGCTGAGTAGTCTGTACCTACAGCCGTGGCTGGCTCAAGCATGCATAATACACAATGTATGTGCCCGTTCGACAATAAAATGGTCCCGAAAGACCATCACCTGGTACACAAAGGCAGAGCTGAGCTGGCGGTCAGGAGTGATGCAGTAGAGTAGACGACCAGTAGGGCTTCATGATGAGTCCGTCTCCCGGTGTAGCATGGACGACCCGACACGCTAAGCTAATATGCCAATTTAAGGCACTTAACTAAGCTAATAGCCGGGGTGGCTAACCTAACTCTTCAATTCACTCTTTATACGCAAACTTGACGTCGTCTTCACATGACCATCTGCTGACCGCCCTCTTCATCGCGCACCAACTAGACACAATACTTGGTATTATAAAACTTGCAACATGTTGCGTTGTTTCTTGGATCCTCCGGTACACTATTTGCCTTTAGCTTGTCACTCGAGGTGGAGCTATTCTCTATACGTCCGCTCCCCGTCATTGCTCGCTCCAAAAGGAAGCGCACTTGCTCTTCTTCACGTTCTCTTCAACCACTTCTGCGCCGGCTCCTCTGACCACCAGGAAAATCTCTGCAGAGTTCTACTAGACACGTTCAAGTGTCTACACTTAAACTAACCATACCTGTTAACCCCTTAAGCTTACCCCACATTTAGCATAAAACGCCTGACGATTGCATACCCAAAGTAATTTGCGATGTATTATACTTTATACCAGCGGTCGGGAACCTATGGCTCTTCCGGTGACGGCATATGGCTCCCAGACAATTATGAAAAAAAAAAGATTTATTTTTTATTTAAATTTTTTTAATAATACTGTGTCATTTTAAAGTAAACAGAAATTAGTTTTGAAGATAAATTTCACGCGTCGGGTCGGGAACCAATGGCTCATGAGCATGTCCGGGTCATTGTAAAGGTGAAGAAATCAATTTGATCAGATAGCCAACTAGTTTATCCGCTTCAACCCTTGTAACGGAAAAGATGGCGAACAGAAAAAAAGTAGATGATTACCGTGCATTCCAGGCTGCGTGGACAGAGGAATTTGCATTTGTGGAGAGAGCAGGATCTGCGGTATGTCTAATATGCAATGATAAAATTGCATCGATGAAACGGTCAAATATAAAGCGGCACTTCGAAACGCACCATGCTTCATTTGCATCGAAATATCCAGCGAGGGACAGCAGGAAAAGGGCATGCGAGGAGCTACAGCGGAGAGTGCAGACGAGTCAGCAGCAACTACGTGTGTGGACCAAGCAAGGTGATGGGAATTCCGCTAGCTTTGCTTTGGCAATAGTAGAGAATGGAAAGCCATTGACAGATGGCGAGTATGCCAAAACATTCATGCTTGATTTGGCCAATGAACTGTTTGATGACTTCCCAAATAAAGACAAGATAATTAAACGAATAAAAGACATGCCCCTGTCAGCAAGAACTGTGCACGATCCTAGCATCATGATGGCAAATCAAGTCAAGGAAACACAAATGAAGACTTTTCTCTGGCGTTAGATGAGTCAACAGACGTTATCCATCTATCTCAGTGCAGTATAATCGCCAGGTACGCTGCAGGTGACGCACTGCGTGAGGAAAGCTTGGCTGTTTTGCCAATGAAAGGGACAACAAGAGGAGAGGATTTATTCACGTCTTTCATGGAGTTTGCTAAAGAAAAAAAACTACCGATGGATAAACTTTTTTCTGTCTGTACTGATGGTGCACCCTGTATGTTGGGGAAGAACAAATGATTTGTAGCGCTTCTCCATGAACATGAAAAGAGAGCCATCCTAAGTTTTCATTGCATCCTGCACCAGGAGGCGCTTTGCGCTCAGACGTGTGGCCAGGAGCTTGGTGAGGTGATGTCGTTGGTCATTCGAGTGGTCAACTTTATTGTTGCCCGAGCTTTAAATGATAGCCAGTTTAAAGCTCTGTTAGAAGAAGTTGGGAATCATTATCCCGGTCTGCTTTTACACAGCAACGTGCGTTGGTTGTCAAGGCGGAAGGTGCTCAGCCGTTTTGCAGCTTGCCTGAGTGAAATCCGGAGTTTTCTTGAAATGAAAGGCGTCAAGCATCCTGAGCTAGACAACACTGACTGGCTCCTGCAGTTTCACTATCTCGTGGACATAACTGGCCATCTGAACCAGCTCAATGTGAAAATGCGAGGTATTGGACATACAATCTCATCCCTTCAACAAGCAGTGTTTGCATTTGAAAACAAGCTGGAAGTCTCTCAGGGACATTGAAACAGGTCGTCTTCTGCACTTTGAAAGCAAGTGACTCCACTCAACATCTGGATCTCCAGCAGCTAACTGGCTTTACGTCCAATCTCCTGCAGTCATTCAAAGCATGTTTTGGAGAATTTCGTGCACGCACTGGTCTTTCCACTGCACACATGAGTGTGTGCAGTGGACAAAATCGACCTGACATGCATCCCCGGGGTCTCTATCGGAGACTTTGAGCTGGAAGTTGCTGACCTGAAGGCATCAGACATGTGGATGAGTAAGTTCAAGTCACTTGATGGAGAGTTGGAAAGACTTGCGCGACAGCAAGCAGAGCTGGCGAGGGAACACAAGTGGACAGAAATTAAAAATCTTCAACCTGAAGACCAGCTGATTCTTAAAACTTGGAACAAGCTTCCTGTGACATACCACACAATGCAGCGTGTGAGTATTGCCGTATTGACCAAGTTTGGCTCTACATGTGAGCAGTCATTCTCGCATATGAGGAACATATGGCTCTCAATGAAATATATTTAGATATATTTGGCTTTTATGGCTCTCCCAGTCAAAAAGGTTCCTGACCCCTGCTTTATACTATAGCACATGCATGCATCTGGTCTTTTTTGAAAGGTAACATTCTGAAGTCACTTTGAGTGCTAATGGAATAGAGAAACAGATGTTTGAACACACTGAAAAATAAACTATTTGCTCCTTACTTTTGTGTTGACTTGTTGCCAGATTCCTGTTTTTGGGTTCTAGCTGAGAGGTTGGAGCTAGAAAACATAATGGTTCCATAGCCTGAAGTATTATAACGTTTATAAAAATCCCACAGAAAATGAGTGTTCAACAACGTTTTTTGTAATGTGTGTACCGCCATAATTCAGTGTGATTAGCTTCTTCTTCTTGTCTTATTCTGCCCCCTTCTCGTTGCAATCAGCACCCGCCTGGGATCGCCTTTGGAGCAGACGCTCCTTGGCTACAACGGTGGTCAATCATTTTCGCCATCAGCTGTGACTGATCAGTTCAGGACCGTTTACAACCGGACGTGGTCACTCGTCGGAACGGCTTTTCACATGACGCTCACCGGATTTTTCGTCTTGTAACTCGAGACCCGACGCATGCAATAGGTTGAGTGTGGTGACAATCGAAAAGCGGAACATTTTACTTTCAAACAATGTATTGGATGATCGGTGGAAAATGCAGCCCGGAGCCGACAGCAAAGTGCCGTGACGTGCGTGCATCCCACGCACGGGCGTGACGTACCGTATATGGTACACCAAACTTTAAGAGGTTAAGTGAACCTCAAAAACTAACCATAACCATAACTGTTAACCTAACTTTAAAAATGAACCTTATCCCTAACCATAACTCTTACTTACTTACTTACTTACTTACTTACTTACTTACTTACTTACTTACTTACTTACTTACTTACTTACTTACTTACTTACTTACTTACTTACTTACTTACTTACTTACTTACTTACTTACTTACTTACTTACTTACTTACTTACTTACTTACTTACTTACTTACTTACTTACTTACTTACTTACTTACTTGCATGCATGAATGAAACTCTCTTCCCAGACATGTTAAGCAGGAGAATAGTAAATGTCGTTTCAAAATCTTGGTAAAACAACATTTTCAACCAAAGTAATTGACATTCCCTAATAGATAGTGTGTATGTAAATGAAAATGTATGTGTCTGATAAAGAGATATGGATATACGTAGATGAAAAGGTATGTGTCTGATATGGATATATTATTAAAATATTGTATAATTGGTTGATATGAACATAGATAATGTACATTTACATTTAGTCATTTAGGTGACGCTTTTATCCAAAGCGACTTACAAGTTCTGTACGACCAGTCATCAGGAAGGGTACAACTCTATCAGCTGAGTAACAATGCTCATCAAAGTGTTGCATGTTACAGTGTAGGTTAGTTTATTAGGACATATTGGTTCAGCACTCCCAGATCTACTAAACTCAGGAGGAGCAGAACTGAAAAACATGTCTAATGACTCTGCACCCCAGTGCCCGTCCTCCTAACAAACGAACACACCTATGAAGAACAATGTACATAATACCACAGACAAGACAAATACTTGTACAATTATAAAAGATATCGCATGGGAAACACGACAAAGTCCAAGACTTATTTCCATGGTGGTCCCTGTTCCACCAGGTAGTATAGGGCTACTCTAGTAGAGTGCTGCTCAACCTTTTGTCAAGGACTCCAGCATTTATACAAATTAGGCTGCGGACCCATTTGATCAGATGTTGTCTAACAGACCCCCATCTGATTATATTGTGAATGTTGTGAGTGTATAAAGTCTGTAACTGTATTTTACGTGTTATGGACCCCAGGAAGAATAGCCACAGCACTGCTGTGGCTAATGGGGATCCAAATAAACTTAAACTCACTTACGCCTTTTACCCCGTTTGGGGTATAGGCCGTCAACAAGGGTTCTCCAAGCATCCTGATCTTGAGCCAACCTCTCCAGCTGGCCCCAGGTGTGTCCCATCTTCTTGGCATCATCTTCCAAGTCTCTGCGCCAGGTGTTTCGTGGTCTGCCTCTTTCTTTTCCCTTGGGAGTTCCATCTGAGAGATTGTCTTGTGATGCTCAGGGATGGTTTACGGAGTGTATGGCCAATCCATCGCCAATGCCGTTGGAGAATCTCTTTCTCTGCTGGCTGTTGTTGTGTTCGGTGCCACAGGTCTTTGTTGCTGATGGTGTTAGGCCAGCAAATCTGGAGGATTCGGCACAGACAGGTGTTTATTGCTTGTGGTGACAGTAGTCCTCCAGGTCTCAGCTCCATAGAGTATGACTGACTTCAGGTTGGTGTTAAAGATCCTGATCTTGGTTGTGATGGAAATGTCTCTTGAGCTCGAGATGTTTTTTAGTTGGAGCAAGGCTCCTCTGGCCTTGCCAATCCTGGCTCTCACATCAGCATCTGTTCCACCTTGCTTGTTAACCTCTTAAGCCCGGAGCCCTATTTTCTGAAAAGCCGCCTAAAATATATACCTAAGTAAATGGAATATTGCTCCACTTTTACAAGGTCCATTTGTATATTATTGGTATCTAGGGACATCTATGGACCTCAGTGAATGTATTCCCAGTGTCAGAAATATTGTGTCTATTACTAGGCTTGCTTAAATTGTGATGAAACGAAGGAGAATATGAATTATGATTTTTCTTTGCATATTTGACAGTGAATAACACCATGCTAAAAATGATCAGACATGTAAAACTGCCACTGAGCTCGTTCAGTTTCTTGAGATCACGTGTACAAAATATCTAAGGAAATGAATAAAGGGAAGATGATTAAACAGAATGTTTTGTAGATACAGTACTGAATTCTGCCATCCGGACCAATGCAATTTGAAATATTATTATAGAATATAGAATAGCAGTCTTATAAATTACCTTATTATAGCCAATGGATTGTGCCAAATCGCATCTTTCAAATGCCCGAGTTCAATTTGGATTTAGTATCACCAGGCGTGCATGTTACGACCCTGGTCAAAGGGATGCAACATTAGTGCACACAGACATCTGGTCTGTGTTTTAAACCAAAAGACTATTCTAATTATGATAACTAGCTCAAACTACAGATCAAGAATGGTGGAAAGTGAAGAGACTCTGTTTCCACAATCTCTTCTAGCAACAGTCACCCTGCATGTGTGATTGAGGAAGTGGCTTTAAGCCCGCCAGGCAGGTGTCTAATTAGCAGCAATCAGCTAATTAGCAGCCATCACCTGCATGCACAGTGACACAGGAGTAATCAAGCTCATGGTACATAACATCTCCCCCACCAAAATGGTTGCCCAGGAGGCAACCACTACACATCAAACCAGTAAACAAAAAATATTGTGACCCATTAATTGTCAGGGCCACTACCACAACAGCGATAACGGACCGGCCCCTGTCGAACACGACCATCAACCTTGTCGAATGCTCCCCATTGTGGAACATTCGCCAATGCTGTTTAAAACAAAAAACAACACTGTCCCGACTCTCGGGCAAGCGAGACCTCACAAAAGGTTCCTCCACTGCGGCATATGGCTGGAGTGGGGCAGGCTCATCCTCCACTGAGGCATAAGGCTTAGGACCCCATCGACAAACCAAGACCTTATCACATATGAGCTCCATTTCAACAGGCCCCTCCACCGATACCGACCTGTCAAAAAGAGACTGCAAACCAAAATCAATATGAGAGCTAAGCTCACTGCGCTCAACAGGACAGAACACAGAAAAAACAAAAATCATAGATCTCTGATACCACCACAGCGCCCATATCCATCCCACCTGGCACTGGCAGTTCAGGATACTGCAAACCGTGAACATCCAGAGTAGGATGCACCGCCTCAGGTACAGCCCCACCGTCCCTGGAACATGGCAATACATCAGTCACAAAAGCGTCTGGAATACCATCCAAAATGGCGTCACACAAAATAACATTGTCCTTATCAAAATGGTTGCCACTCATCAGACCAGGTTGTGAAGGCGGCTCCTGCTGTACAGGACACAGGTAACTAGGTTGAATAGCACACCTAGTGCGTGGCAGAGAGTCAGTGTGGACACGTGAATCAATGTCAGAATCATCAACTGACATACTGGGACCATCATGAACAATAGAGCTACTGTGGGAAGGCTGGCAGCCTAAGCCAGGCCTTGTAGCCTCTTCAACTAGAACGGTGTCACATGAATCAACAGCATCTCTCATAGCATCCTTCCCACACTCATCCTCCAATTCGTTCGTGGCCTCAGCCACCGTACAGGCTTGGAAGACCTTGAGACACTGCGCTGCCAGATCATCTCCTGCCACATGCATATCCGGCACGCATGTCACCTTTGGTTCCACCACCGGGCCTGACACAAAGGCACAATCAAGAAAATCATTATGCAGAGGTACATCCACATTGTGCTTCCCAAAATTCTCAACAGGTTCACTTTTCAATGCAACAAAGAATGTGTCACTAAGTGTAATGTCACAAGTTGAAGTATCAACAACATCACTTTTGTCCTTTGATATTGCCCGTGTCACAGCACACACAAAGAACACTCCTGGATGTTTCTGTGCCAGCTCATCAGGGACCTCAGAAACCACAAGGATGGGAATTACAACTGGAGTAGCCAGCACTTTGTCACCAGCCAAATCATTCCCTAGAATGAAGGACACCCCTCTTATGGGGATGTGAGAACATACCCCCACAACAACATTGCCTGATACTAAGGGAGAGTTGAGTGTGACCTCATGCAAAGGTGCATCCACAAATCCACCTCCAAAGCCACGAACAACGACACCGGAATGCAATGAAGACTTTTCTGAAAACGGCAAAATCCCCTCCAGAATGAGGGACTGAAAGGCTCCGGTATCTCTCCAAATTGTTATAGCCTGCTTGGACTCTAGTGCATCAGTCAGGGAAACAAATCCATCCATCATAAATCTTGAGGAGCCCTCAAGCTCTTTGTCCACACGTTTGATACTTTCCCCATCACCCTCTAACATTGGCATAGGTGTTCTGCATACGGTTTCTACCAGATCCACAGTTTTGACATTTTTCTGTTCAAGCACCGGGCACCCAGCAACGATATGACCAGGCTCCTTACAGTAGAAACATATAATCCCCTCTGGGAATGCACTAGCAGACCCACCCTGCCTAGGAGGTGAAGTAAACTGACCAGCAGACACAGGTTTTGGGAAACGGCCCCCCTGAAAAGGACGCCTACCCCTGGACTCAACACGGTATTCCACAAAGACGGACTTGTGTGTCAACACAAACTCATCAGTGAAGACAGCGGCGTCGCCTATCTTCAATACCCTACGCTCGTTTAGATGAGTGGAAACGGTATCGGGAACACATCTTTTAAATTCCTCTAGGAGAATCAACTGTCTAAGCTGCTCTCTTGACTCTGCTTTCTGAGAGGTGCACCACCTGTCAAACAGGTTCTCCTTCTCTTTTCCAAATTCAACATACGACTGTCCCTCCGACCTGCGATAGCCTCTAAAACGCTGACGATAGGCCTCGGGGACCAACTCATAAGCCCTCAATATGGAAGCCTTAACAAGCTCATAGTCAGCACTTTGTTCAAGGGACAGAGCAGTATACGCTTCCTGTGCCTTACGAACAAGAACACACTGCAGCAGCAGCGTCCAGGCCGTATCAGGCCACTTCAATGTGGTTGCCACCCGTTCAAAAAGGGGAAAATACCTATCCACATCCTTCTCAAAAAAAGGAGGCACCGGAGGACTTCCGGTATGGTGAGCAGGGTGTAGGACGCGTTTTCCCTCTCTCCCTCATGTTTTTTTTAATTCTACGTTTTAAGACTCCAACCCCTCATAATTCTTGTTTATATGCAAGTATCGATACAGCTAACAAAATATTTATCTTCGCAAAGATGACATCCAAGACTCCAAAACCAAAACGGGGCGATGTTCAAAAAGAAAAGGAAGCGAATGACGCTTTTAGCAAGGCCTGGCTAGCCACCCTGCTTGAAAACCACAAAGAGGCTATGACCACCGAGTTCAGAAAAGCCATTACCACTCTGGAAAATAAACTTGACCAAATGAAATCGGACGTGGCCGACAACGGACAACGGGTCAAGTCCCTGGAGGAGAATGCGGAATCTGTAAGCGAAAAAATTGCGTCGCTGGAGGCTACATGTGCCGATCTGAGGGCTAGCCATGCTATGCTAAAGGCTAAAGCGGAGGACCTCGAGGCTCGTGGGCGGCGTAATAACCTTCGAATCATTGGACTACCAGAACAGATTGAGGGCCCGAGACCAACATCCTTCTTCGCAACCCTTTTATCCCAGGTTTTTGGGGCAGAAACCCTCCCTACCCCTCCAGAATTGGACCGCGCACAGGTCGCTGGCAGCTAAGCCGAACCGGGGTGAAAAGCCTAGGCCTGTTATCATCAGGTTCCATAATTATCAAACCAAAGAACGGGTGATACGGGAGGCCAGAAAGAGAAGGGCGGAGATGCAGTACGACGGTCAACAAATTGCTTTCTACGAGGATTATACCCCGGCTGTGTTGGAACAGCGAGCACCGTACCGCGATGTGATGGCACTACTTTACAAACGGGGGCTGAGGCCTAGTCTTCACTACCCGGCCAAACTGATGATTACGGAGGAGAGCGGGGACAGATTACGCTTCATGTCTGTTGGCGATGCCGAAGCGTACCTTAAGGCCAAGCTAGCCTAGCGTGGACGGCTACCTAACGAGTACCTAGGGGTAAGCTAACCTGATGCCGGGAGCAATGAACAATGAATGTAGAATGCGAGACTGAAATTATAGACATCGGTTGGGCTAAACTGGTCGACCGCGTTAGACCTGACACTTAGACTTCATGGGGAGATGCTATTGACATTAAGCGGACTGGCTTCTGAAACAGAACTTTATGCTTCCCAAATAGCCGACGCGGATTCTATTTGCACTTATTTCTAATTCCTTTTTTTATTATTCTTTAATAGCTCTTATTTTACATGTGTCTCTCTCTCATTCAAACTGTAGACGTTCCCTCTGTTTAGAGGCTGCTAGCTAGATAAATAGACTGGACCGGTTTGACAGGATAATGAAGGTTCTATGTGTATGCTTCAGGAGTACTCAATGCGCGGATTGGAATGTACAGAGACTGGGCCTGAATTTACTAGACCATTTACCTAGGTCTAACGGACACTTCGGGGCCAGCTGAAACCAACACCAACAGCAATAGACATGATTACGACATATTAAATGTGCGGCTGAACTTGTAGAACTTGGTTGGATTATAGTGCCCAGTCACTATAGAGTGGCCACCTATGCCTCAGAAGGGTAATATTGTTATTTCAATCGGAGTGACTCCTTCAAAAAGAACCCTATGCCAATCAGGTTGCTATAGCCATGACCTTGTGAATAATTGCATGCCGTTTTCTTCTGCTCCCTATTTCGTAATTTTTGTTGTTGCCCTTTTTTATTTTTTATATATATATATAATTTTTTTCTTTTTTTCGGGTAGTATCTATTGGGTAGTGGGGGTTTTGTATACATGTTTCAGGAAGCACTCGAGGTACTGACTGAACCAACTCAATTTGCGCACGCTTCTTTTTACTGTCTGAAGGTACAGGTCTCTAACACTGCTGAATGTAGCTAACCACATTACCTTTCTATACATATTTTAGGTACATTTTGAGGTCCCTGAATCGTGTAACCCCTGTAACTGCATATACCTCTTGATTATTATTATTTTACTCTTTAAATATATGTATATTTTTTTTATAGACAGAAGGAGAAAGGGGAAAAAAAAGAAGAAAGTGGCGCCTCTTTTTCAACTCTGTTATGGTTTTGCAATTTTTATATCCCTAGTGGGCATGGTAGCAGGGGCTAAAGACATTCTCTCCGAGCTGTTATATGTTGGAAGCGGGCTTTGCCCAGGTCCACTGAATTATAGGTTGACCTATACACACTGGAGCGCCTCGGAATACTCGTTCACTCTCAACTTTTTATGGGTCACACTCCTTAGTGGGAGTCATTGGTAGCGCTTTTACGTCCATGGATGAGCCCCGAGTTGTGTTGCAAATATCTTTCATTTGTATTCTAATTTTAATTTTTGAATTTATTCATCCCTTTTTTCTTTTGGTTTTTCTTTTTTCTTTTTTTGGCTGTTCGAATGTTATTTTAACACAAATTTAAAAGTTTATTCATAACCATATTGGAAGCTGTTCAAAATGAACGGGAGAGAGGGGAAAAGAGGAGTGAGGATGAAGTCTCCACCGGAAGGAGCGTATCCTGAGAGGTACAAAGGCTGTTACTGCTCCCTTAGGGACCAAGGGATGTACCCCCGGGTGAGTATGTGTGTGTATGGTTGTGTGGGTGCATGTGTGTGTGTCAACCCCCCCCCCCCTTCTTTATCCCCCTCTACCTTTCTCCTCTCTCCCAATGTTTCATCTTTTCAACTCAGGTATGTATATACTTAACAGAACATGGCAGTGACGGGCAGGAACATCCGTTTCGTCTCATGGAATGTCAAAGGGATGAATAACTCTATCAAGGCTAACAAGGTACTTAACCACCTACGGAATCTCAAGGGTGACCTTTGTTTTTTACAAGAGACACACATCTGCACCTCAGATATCCCCCGTATTAAGAGAGTATGGATGGGACACATTTTTCATTCTAAATTCTCAGCAAAAGCCAGGGGAGCTGCAATTATTATACATAGGGATGTACCCCTCGAGCCTTCCACCATTTTAACTGACCTTGACGGACGATATGTTAGTGTCGGGCAGGCTGCAGAACATTCCGGTGGTTTTGGCCTCAATATATGCACCAAATTGGGACAATGATAAATTTGTATCAAATTTATTTTCCTCGATACCTAACCTTAATGATCATCACATAATTATCGGAGGAGACTTTAATCAGGTCCAAAACATAGAACTGGACAGGTCTTCGGATAGACGTACTACCATCTCCAAAGCGGCGAACATCCTAAAATTTCACATGGAACAGCTTGGCCTTATAGACCCTTGGAGAGCAAAATTTCCTACCGATAAACTTTTATCCTTCTTCTCCCATGTCCACCACACGTATTCGAGGATAGACTTCTTTTTACTAGATGAAAAACTACTACATAATGTAGTCTCTACTAAGTACCATAGTATAGTCATTTCCGATCATGCCCCGACATCCGTTGAAATTTACTTCCCCCAGGGTAGAACACCCTCTAAATTTTGGAGATTCAATTCCCACTTATTATCTGAACCTGAATTTAAGGATTTTATTCATGCACAAATAAAAATCTTCTTTGAGATAAACGACACACCTGAAGTTAGCAGTGACATACTCTGGGAGGCCTTTAAGGCATATCTCCGCGGACAGGCCATCTCCTTTACCTCTCATTTTGGGAAGCAGGAACAATCCAAATTAACGGGTATATCAGATGAGATTAAACGATTAGACATCCAGTATTCGTCTAAACCCACCCCTGCTCTATATAAAAAACGACGCCAGCTTCAATCACAATATGATTTGCTTTCAACTAGTAAGATCGAGAGACTACTCCTGCACACCAAGCAAAGTTTTTTCGAACAGGGGGATAAGGCCAGAAAATTACTTGCGTACCAAGCACGAGTGGCGAGTGCCTCTAGACTGATTCCCAGGATAAAATCCCAATTAGGTGTCACTACAACAGACCCTACGGAAATTTCTGAAATTTTCTCTGACTATTATTCCAAACTTTACACGTCGGAGTCTTCCCAGCAGGACCGGGATCGCCCAAACCCCCTCAAGTCTCTCAAGTACCCTCCAGCGAATAAAGCGGAAGCTGAAGAGTTAGGCACGCCTATAACCATATCTGAAGTGACTGAGGAAATCAAATCTTTACAAAGTGGTAAATCACCGGGCCAGATGGCTATACTACAGAATTTTATAAAACTTACTCCGTGTTGGTTCCTCCTTTTCTACTGAGGGTATATAACGACTCCCTTCTAAAGGGCCAAATGCCACCCACGCTATCAGAGGCGTCATTGTCCCTGCTGCTCAAAAAAGGTAAAGACCCTCTCCTTTGTAGCAGTTACAGACCAATCTCCCTCCTTAATGTGGATTGTAAAATATTGGCTAAGGTCCTTTCATGCCGTCTTCAGAAGGTGGTCCCGTTCCTGATAGACCCTGATCAGACGGGTTTCATCATGGACAGGCAATCCTTCTTTAACACCAGAAGGCTGTTAAATATCCTTTTCACAACCACGACTGGCGCACCAGAAATGGTACTCTCCCTAGATGCTGAGAAAGCGTTTGACAGAGTGGAATGGAGGTACCTGTTCCATACACTTGAGAAATTCGGTTTGGGCCCGGATTTTATTTCATTGGATAAAACTCCTATACTCGTCCCCGGTGGCCTCGGTTAATGTGAATGGTACCAAGTCGGGCCAGTTTGCGCTTTATCGTGGCACCCGTCAATGATGCCCGTTTTCTCCCTTGCTCTACGCGCTCGCCGCAGAACCTTTAGCCATATGGCTTCGCAGTGAGGACAGATTTGAGGCGATTGAGAGGTTCGGCCTGGTTCATAAACTCTCATTGTATGCCGATGATCTCCTACTCTATGTCTCCAATCCGTCATCGTCCATCCCTGTTATCCTGGATATTCTAGAACAGCATAGGCAGCTCTCTGGGTACAAACTTAATCTCCAGAAAAGTGAATATTTACCTGTTAATGCATCTGCGGAACGGCTTCCTCAATCGCTTTTCCCCTTTAAAAGGGCCACGGAAGGATTCACATATCTAGGGATTTTTATGGCCAAATCACAGACGGAGCTCTTCGCAAAAAATGTTTGTCCTCTGCTGGATCGCTTTAAGTTAGATCTGACGAGATGGTCCTCTCTCCCCCTCTCGCTTCTGGGAAGGGTTAACCTGATAAAGATGGTGGTCTTACCCCGATTTTTATACGCTTTTCAGCATATACCAATATTTATTAATAAAGCCTTTTTCACTTCGATTGATCAACTTATAGGTTCATTCCTGTGGGGTAACAAAAGAGCACGTATTAAGATGACAATCATGCAACTTCCCAAATCAGAAGGGGGTTTGGCTTTGCCTAATCTTCGCTACTACTACTGGGCATGTAATATAAACAAACTCCTTTACTGGAGGACCAGGAGGGAGGAAGAAGACCAACCACAATGGGCTCGGATGGAAGTCTCCTCTTCAAAGTACTCACTCTGGTCTGTGGCAACATCCCAACTACCCATTTCAATCCCTATTAAACAGGTGGCTCGGAACCAAATTGTAACGGATACTTTGAAAATCTGGAGTCAGTTTAGGAAACAATTTGGCCTACACGCTCCGTCGGGGCTAGCTCCAATCTCTCGCAATCACCTATTCCTACTGTCCTGTATTCAGAAGCTGGGCGAACAAAGGTTTGCTAACCATTAATGACCTCTACTCCGGAGGTGTGTTCTCCTCGTTTGCAGAATTATCAAAAAATGTATGAATGGTAGACAGTAGAAATTCTCACCTTTTCCGTTTTTTTCAAATCAGACATTTTGTTCAGAACCAATTCCCACAATTCCCTGGCCGTCCTCCAGACTCTAGGACTGACCCTCTCCTATCGCTCGGTACCGGGCGGAAAGGGCTCGTCTCAATTATATATGATAAAATATTTTGGATGAACCCAACTTGCTTAGACTCCCTAAAAGCCAAATGGGACGAAGATCTGGGAATTATCATTACAGATGAACAATGGGATCATATATTAGACCTTGTACACACCTCCTCTATATGTGCAAGACACAGTTTGCTGCAGTGTAGGATCCTGCATAGGGTTCATTACACCAATGCGAGGTTAGCAAAGATATACCCGGATAGAACGGATGCGTGTAATAGTTGTAAACAATCTCCAGCCGATTATATGCACATGTTTTGGATGTGCCCCAAACTCACATAGTTTTGGACTGCAATATTTGATACACTGAGTAGGGTCCTGGGTGTGACGTTAGACCCTGATCCACTCACTGCCTTTTTCGGTATCCCGAATACCCCTTCGATCGAATCTAGGGCTGCAAAACGAGTTGTGGCATTCACTACCCTCCTCGCTAGGAGACTTATTCTCTTTAAGTGGATACACCCTTCCCCACCCACTCACAACAGATGGATACAGGAGATACTACATTGCATTAAGCTTGAGCGAATCAGATTCTCCCTAAAGGGCTCCCTTGAAACATTCCATGTGACCTGGCAACCATTTCTGCAACACATCGATACCCTGACTATCAATGAAGAGACTTAGAAAGGATAGAGCTTTACACCTCTAACTGCACTTCCATTTATTTTATTATTATTTTATTCCTATTTTCTAATCCCCCCCCCCCCCCCCCCCATTCCCTGTCCTGGTATGTATGGGTGTGAATGAGACCCCCGGGGGGTGGGTGGGTAACTGGGGGAGGGAGAGGGGAACGGGGGACACAGCTGCGGAAGATCAAACTACTCAAGAATTACCACAATACTATAAACAGGGGTGGGGGAAAGAGTGAAATAATCTCATTGATGACTTTTTGTGTTTTTAGTTCTTTCTTTACCTCTTTTTATCTAAATATTTGTGCACAATGCAGATGGGTCTGATTCATATTGTTGTTGTTTTTTGTTTTTCTTTCCCAGCAGCATCTATGCTGTGTGTTTGAATATTTTGCGGGTGTGTTTTTCAACAACCTCGGTGTGGGGGGGGATGGGGTGGGAAGGAGGGAGGGGAAGGGGAAATGAGAGGGAAAAAAAGAAAAAAGATGGAAAATGTACGATATTGACAATTGTAAATGTTAAAAAAAATTCCTGCAATAAAAAAAAAAAAAAAAAGAAAGGAGGCACCATCCTAATATTTTTGCCGACATCAAAACCGGAACGCGACTCCGAACGATCGTGCTCTCTCTCCTCTCTCCTCTCCTCTTGTTGTAGCTGTTTTTCCTTAAGCTCACGCTCTCTCTCATCTTGTTGTAGCTGTTTTTCCTTAAGCTCACGCTCTCTCTCATCTTGTTGTAGCTGTTTTTCCTTAAGCTCACGCTCTCTCTCATCTCTCCTCTCCTCTTGTCGTAGCTGTTGTTCCTTAAGCTCACGCTCCTGTTGTAGCTGTTTTTCCTTAAATGCTAACTCCCTAGGCCCCCAATCAATGGCAACACCTTCCGCCACGCCAGAGAGTTGTGGAGACACCTTAGACAAAAGAGGCTCATCCACCGTTGCCACAAGCACCTGCTCCTCAATGAGTATAGCCCTCAAAGTCCCCAAGGCAGTCGTTTTTAACCGCTTCTCACTGGCAGTAAGCTCCACATTATAGTGCACAGCAAGCTTTGCTAAGGAAAACCTGCTCTGCTCTTTGGAATACCTTCCCAACATCTCGTCAGAAGGGTTCTCAACAAAATCCTTAATGGTAGCCATCCTCCCTGTGCCAGCGCCACAAACTACTCACTTTAGATTTACAAAAAAAACTGCCAAAAGCACCCTAGCATACACATAAGTTACCTGAAGAACCACTAAAGAACCACTGAAGAACCACTGAAGAAACACTGAAGAACCATGAAGAACCACTGAAGAACCACTAAAGAGCCACCAAAGAACCACTGAAGAACCACTAAAGAACCACTGAAGAAACACTAAAGAACCACTGAAGAACCACGAAAGAACCACTGAAGAATCAGGAAGAACCACTGAAGCACCACTGAAGTGCCCCTTGTTAGTGTTAACATGCTAATGCTAATACTAATAACTATAAGGAGAGCAGTCAGCTTTTGTGCCTGTCCGCCTGTGTGATCGGCGTGCGACGTGGTGGAGATGTGAGCCCTACTGAGCGCACCTTTCTATTTTGCAAAAAATTCAACCACCCTGAAATAAGCAGATGTGTCATATGCGCAGGAGGTCAGGTGCTAACAGGTAGGCTACCCAAACACTGAGTTACACTCAAAACAAAATAAAAATAATAACAAACAAAGTCAAACAGGTGCCCCTTATAACCTGGGCCCTATTCCCCGTACCTGGTTCAACTAAGTCGATCAAGAGTCCCATTATCCAGATTCAGTTAACCCGATGTTTGAAGCCGGGATTTTCCTGTTCCTCGAAGGTGGATTCAGTCTCGTTAACTCGAACCAGACTTGAGACCCAGGATAAGTGCGCGCGGCCGCTTCAGTTGAAAAGCCAGCACGTATCGATAGCAGAGATCCTGATCTTCTAACGGCATTGATTGATTAATTGATTTAAAACTTTATTAACAGATTGCAGTACGGCTCAATTAGCCTCGCCGACAAGTTAAATGCGTTATCTATAGGCTAATTTTAAGTCCCTCATTACCTCAATCAATCAGATTATATTGCTTTAAACTTGCCTGCTGGCAGTAGGTTTATGGATTGTATAATCAAATGAGATCTTGCTAGCGAAAATAATTAGTTAAACTGTTATACAGAATAAGGATACGGCTCTCTTACCCATTGATTGATGTATGGTGGATCTTTTACTTATCTCCACTGTGGTGTAACGGTTTCTGCTTTTGACTTTCACGCAGACGGCCCGGGTTCGAATCCTAGTCTTTCCCTTCTTTTTGCAATGTAGGAATAATTCAATTTGGTGCACGTTGAGAGCTATATAAAGAATGACATCCTCAATGCATGTAGATTTATAATATTTTAACTTAAAACTAGGCTACTTTTGCGTATAATCATTAATATTATATTCCAAAAAATTATATTGGAAACGGGGGGTTTCAAACACCGGTCGCCCGGTTGACAGGATTGAGCACTACCGCTGCGCCACTGTGCCAGACGGGATAGATTCATTGTCTATCCATTAATAAACGAGAGACCCGTGTTTAGAATATTTTTCTTACCAAAAAATGAAGTTTTATCTCTTTATTCTCAAATGCATTAATGTGACGTCAACGGCTCATTCAATTTCTCAAATCCGTCAAACAGCGCATCTCATCAGACATTTTAATCCCAGTTACAATATCACACAAAAACGACAATCCACGCAGAGACACTTCAATTTTATGCTTGAATGAAACACAATCCGGGCGCTCCGTTAAGCAAATCTATAGTGGAGAATATATGAAACTAATCAGAGCCAAACGGCCGATAGGTTTCATTCATTAAAAATATCCCAGCGGGATTCACATTTGCAATGCGCCGTTATTAAAATAACCACATGCAGCGTGTATCGCGACTCCGAGCGCCGTATATGACGTGCATTATTTTATTTAGGACAAAGTAAATCTATAGGCTCAATATGATTTATTATCAGCATTTAGTTCTATTATTATACATTTCAAAAGCCCCCTCTAGGAAAACGAAGCACAGAAACATAATTCAGAATGGTATAATGGGATCTAGACTGTGAGAATCATTTCAGGAAGCGAGCTGTCATTTCTTTGCGGGGGCGTGGCCATGGTTCATCCGGCTAACTGAAGTTAACCCTGCTCCCGACCAGGCTCAAACTTTTTGATCTGTTGTCATGGTGATTTAGACAATCGAGCTTCGGGGAATGGGAAGGTCCGGCTTAAGTCAGGCTTGACCGAAAATTATCCGGCTAACTCAGTTATCCAGGTACGGGGAACGGGGCCCTGATATGACTACTTACAGCTTCTACATCTAAACTGCAGTCAAACGAAGAACTGCCAGGCCCACCACATGTCTACCCTAAAAAAAACTACATCAGGCCCTAACACACTACCTGTATTTTCTGGCACCCTAACCTACCTACCCTGAAGCTAAAGTACTGTAGACCTAACCCTCTTCAACCACACCTGCTACACAGGAAAAACTGGGGAGTCATTTTCCCAGAGTAATTATTACGGAGTTATTATTTTCCTCTCAAGTAGTCATATTTACTCCATTTGGGGCATAATCATTGCCTGTGGCCAATACAGTGAGAGTAAAGTTCCAGAATAGTTTCTATTGGAGTAATACAGCATTGGTCACGCCTACTATCCATATAATTTCCAAAGGTGAGGACGCCATCTTTCTCTCTCGGCAAGTCGTTGCAAGCTCAATAAAAAAAAATTGCGCAATACAGCGATATTTTCCTTCTCTTGGATCAAGTTGGATGCCAAATACCAGGTAAGATTATTATTATTATTTGTTAATTTATTAAACAGCAATGTGTGTAACTAATTTGCAACATTACAGCTATAGCCACAGAGCCATCTATCACGATGTTAGCATGTTAGCTGCTACGTTTGCACGCACGCTATTAAATAAACGTTTTACAGTTTTATGGACAATAACTTAAGAACAGGTACGTCGGTCCAACACGAGTATTCAATTATCAACAGTATTTCTATCAGGGACAGTGCACATTAATCAACATGTCGGTTTTCATGTAAAATGTAAATGAGCTAGTGTTAGCCAGAAGCTAATTTTCACCTGCATGCGGCTATACCTGTATAGGCCTGAGACCATACCTGTAGACCATGCCTGTATGCTGTTGTTAAAAGTAGTGATATAACTATATCCATACAAAAACTGACGTATTAAGAACATACAAGACAAGTAGACATAGTACAGGAGATGGAACAATTATATGTTACATGTCAACTGAGTCAATTTGAGCCCAAGACGTGAGTAAAGTTTTACTCAGTTTGAGTAAAATGTACTCAGTTTGAGTAAAATGTACTCAGCGAAATTTACTGTAGATGGTGCTTTTGTAATATTTTCTAATTGTAACACTCCTCATAATGCATGAGTTGTTGTGCCCTATATCATCTTAGTAACTGTTATTATTTATTTGCCATCAGATGCAGGCTGTACGTGTTAAACACATTGACCGGCAGAAATTCATCTGTTTTGAGGGCCAATTGACCTTCACAACTTTTTTGGAGTGTGGTGAGTGAAACATTTTGCACAGCGTGCCGTTGGTTCTCAAAATGGCGTCCGCCTTGATAGTTAGGAACCAAATGGACCCTTATTGGTCTGTAACTCGGACGGTGTACAAATGGACCCCAACGTCCATTGTACACCGCCAAGAGTTAAATTAACATTGATTTTACAATATAAATTGGGGTCCCAAAGATAGAAATGCCATTAAATGGGTGCCCTTGGAATTAAAATGGCTGAGAATCACTGCTAGAGCCGTACAAATGGGGGTCCATGGCACATCTTTTCAAATGGGGGTCTGTGGGCTAATTGTCAATTTGGGGGGTCCTTGACATGAAATGTTTGAGAACCACTGCCCTATGCAACAACATACTGGGTATCAGTTTAGGCTTTCCCTGCATGTTAATTTAAGCTGTAGGCCTACAGTACAAAGCACAATCCATTTTATTTAGGATAGAGTGAACCAATCAATGTCTTACACCCCTTCCTGACAGGCAGTGACGCGAGCGAGCGTGATTGCGAAAATGATTAAAATGTATTTGTTTCAATCAGACTATCCTGACCTGCCGCGAGCGAAAGCGAACTGAGCGGCGATGTCGTTCCCCCCTCAAATATTCGCTCGCTGTGTCTCTAGTTGAGCAATTACGCGGCAGAGTCACGCCCCTAAACACTTTTTATTGGTCAAGATTCGCAGGCTGCTTTGCCCCCGTGTGCTTCCAGGTAACACACACACAGACACACCCGGACACACGCCGCCTCATATCAGGACAGTGTTGCGCACGATTTCGTCTCCAGTTCGCTCGCTCGCTGCCTGTCAGGAACCGGTGTTAAGTATGTCAATTAAGGCTGTCAATCTTCCTCATATGATCAAATTTTCAGTGGCTATTTTAATATCCCATTTTTATGACATTTTAATTAATACAAATTAAATAAATTGCACAACAGATTTATCAATAAGCTTGTGCAATCTTGTTTTGTCTATAGTTGCCAAGAAATTAGAAATTCCTAGTACCTTGGACTTAAAGGTCTATGATGACTCAAACACTGAAGTCGACGACGAGGCGTTTCAGTTTCTTCTAAAGAAACCAGACCTGGGTGTGTTGGAGATTTGTTCACCCCAAGACCCAAATCCTGAAGGTGAGTTGCTAACATGGAGCCTTATAGCCTCATCCATACAGTCCTGGCTGCTTGAAGCCTTTTTACAACGCATCCACGTTTCCGGGTTCCTGTTTTTTCGCTCTGATTGGCCAGGTGATGTGACATGAGCGGCAATCGTGGGACGGCAAGTTTCTACACTGGTTAAGCTTAGGCACTCTTCGAAGTTGGTTAAGGTTAGACTTTGTCTTAGAGCGTGACGGCAAGTTCTTTCGCCGGTTAAGCTTAGGCACTCTTTCGAAGTTGGTTAAGGTTAGAGTTTGTCTTAGAGCATGGCGATAGAATGCCAGGTAGTTTGCAGGCTGTTCAACGCGGAAATTGGCAAACACGCTATTGGGCGCACATGTCACATGACCTGGCCAATCAGAGCGCCGGAAACGCGGATGCGTTGTAAAAAGGCTACACGTGTCCTGGCTAACCTAAAATGTCACACAGGTACTGTATATTTTTGTACTTTGAAATGATCTTTGTATATATGCCCAATGTAATGTAACGTGTGGATCCTTCCTAATCTAATGTGGCCTTTTTACATTACACTTGTCACAAACATTCCTCTCTTGCTAATCACACTTATATGTCTACATGATTGTTAGATTCAGTGAGGACCTCTGCAAGCAACTCCAGCCAAAGCTCCGTTCTCAGCTCTGGTGCAGACAATGAGGGGGAGTCTGATGACACCATCATTTTGCAGTCTAGTCCTGCTCCAAGAAACGGTGCTGACCTGACTCATCTCACTCTGGTAAGCTTTGCATATGACTGTTTGAAATGGAGATGGTGACTCTGATAAAGGGGTAGCATGGGGATGGCCAAGTACAATTGGGGAGAAAATGGGGGGGGGGGGTCATGGTTTACATTTGTCATGTCGTAAAATGTGATAAATATTGCTCCTAACATGTGGTGAGATGTCCCTAGGAAGAAAAGGTTTAAGCACAGAGGGTCAGAAGACAGCTGTCCTCTGCAAGTCATAAAATATCACTAGATTGTAAAAACCCTCAAAGCTACATCCTGCCTGAAACTTGTGTTCATACAGATAAGAGAAAAGGATGTCTGTTTCTAGGTTAAGGAACTTAGTAACTAATCATTAAGTCATGTGCAAAATGAATGGATCATGTGTCTAGTCTTATAGAAACAGTCAAAGTGTAACAGTTGGAGATCAACTATACTGGTAAAAACTAGAGTGACTTAGTTCATAGATTGTGTGTGTTTACAGAGACATTGTGCTCACAACAAGAGGTGGATTTACATATAAGTGTTGGCAACAGCTGAAGACAATAGAGGGCGTAGTCACATATCTGTGTTATCTGTTAAACTGCCCCTGTGAGCACTACATGTAGAGACAGATGCAGAGGAGGAGCGATGGTTCACTATTTCAGTAACTCAAATATACTTTCAAATGTCTGCTTCTGTACTCAAATTTGCTTAAAATGAATTGCAAATATTCCGGTTATATTGTGGTAATAATCCTGAAGCTAATGATATGAAAATGCTATGGTTATGATAAAGAATCACGAGTTTTGAAATTAAGCCACTTCTAAACTAAATTGGAAAATACTCAAAGTGCTGAATACTAACTGTATACAATAGATAGTGATTTAAGGTAAAAGAATGTTATTAGAAACTATAGAAATGGACTTAATGGTAAAAATACTGTGATTCTCATTTAGCATCAAGAGAAACTATTCAAAAATGATATGTCTGTGTTTATGAAATCAATCTCAATTCGAATATATATATCTTGGGTTTAATAACAAAAGTATTAAGTTAGTTTAGACGGTAAATCTATTTCTCTGATTTGAAACAAAGGAGAGAGAGTTGGCCTACTAAGGACAACCCTCTATTTCAAATTCAAACTTAGAGAACCCGTGATTGGAGGAAAACATCTTCTTGACATCACTCCTGTGACATCACGCAGACACTCCAGGCTCATTGATAAAAGGGGACAGACTGAGCGGGAAGAGAAAACACAGGAAACGGAACCGACAAGAGAACACACCTCCCCAATCATGCAGGAGGACGGCGGGAACAGCAATCAGAGAAAACACATGGAGAAGGAGCTTTTTGGAACGATAACAGAATCTTTTTGTAACAGAATGTTTGTCACCAGACAACAAAGACAATCCACAACTCAACGATGAAGAGTATTATTCTTTAATCTACTTTTTTAGTCTAGTTTTGATTGCAGACGGCATAGTGTCTAGTGATCACGACTATAGCACCCTCTATTTTAATTGAACCAGAACCATTGTTATTTCACTTGTTACTTTGAATTAAAAACAGATGCTGATACAACTTCTCCTCTTCATTCTGCTGACCTTGGCTGCCGTCCTACAAACCGTGATGGTTTTATCAGTAAATAGGTTTTAAGGTGTAATTTATAACACAACGCA
The DNA here is from genome assembly GCF_963971535.1 of Notolepis coatsorum. Lineage (NCBI taxonomy): Eukaryota > Metazoa > Chordata > Actinopteri > Aulopiformes > Paralepididae > Notolepis > Notolepis coatsorum. The sequence continues at coordinate 120,284,473 of NC_140166.1, forward strand.
GAGGCTATTAGATTAGATGGTTTTTAAAGATAGAAACCCTTATTCCCTTTTTTACGATAGTCACCTTAACCCTTTCACTGCCGCACAACAGCAGGTTAACCCTTTCACTGCCGCACTACAGAAGGTTAACCCTTTACTATCACACTACCGACGGTAACCGTCAGTAGTGTGATAGTAAAGGGTTAACCTTCTGTAGTGTGGCAGTGAAAGGGTTAAATATACTTGGCCACCAAATTTAGGGGCCTGTGGGAACAATGCTTAAAAATATGACTGTCTATCCATGTGTGTGTCCCTCCCCCTTTTTACTCCCGCTTAGATGACTGAAAAGATTCTGAGGGACACAGCTGGAGGAGAAAGGATCATTGCCGATTATGCTCGGACAAAGAGCCTAACGGATACCAGAAGACGCGACATGGTGAAGATATTGGTTGCGCACATGGCAAAAGAGCATGCGTATGTTGTCATCTAAACATTACGCACCCAATACACATTTTTGGTTTTTACTAAGATCCTCCTTTTTGCAGAATTGGTAAATGATAAATGGTTATCCAAAGCGCTTTACATAGATTGTGCAGAAGGCATTGGCACAGCAATACTTTTGTTTGGATCTCATACTTGTGTGTGTGTGTGCACTGTAGGACGAGTCCTTCAAGGCGTGTTAAAGAAGACTACGCAAAGGGCATCACTGCCTTATTCCCATACCTGGCCGATCCCCAGGGCAATTTGGGATATGTAAGTACATCAGGGAAAAGTGCAGAGAGACATTTCATCTGCGACTCAGTGCATGTGTGTGTGTGTTCCTGTGGGTCGCCCATCTTGCGTGTGTGTTAAAACTGCATGACAATTATTATGTTTATAGTTCATTCTTGTTATATAATTTCTAGGGATGTTCGATATTGGCTTTTTTACCGATATCCGATATACCGATATTGTCCAACTCTTTAATTTCCAATACCGATATCAACCGATACCGATATATGCAGGGTTTCTCCCCCCCCCCCCCCCCCCCCCCCCCCCCCAAAAGGAATAATTTCAGGTAATTAACATTAGGCTACATATCTCTTGTCGTGGAATTAACACAACATTACGCATAACATTATCCAATCACATGCATGGTACATAAAACACCAACCCCTTTACTCCTCACTTCTCTGGAATTGCTTAAAATACGGCTGTGCGGAGTACGATTTCAACTAAATATTTGTTAACATTTCTGTATGCTGACCATTTCTCCTAACCTCAACAATTTCAGAACCACAGATGTCCTACCTGTTGACCTTGATTTTAGCAATTCTTCAGAGAAGGGCATGTGTTACGTTTTAAGGAGAGAAATAAACACATTTACACATGCCCATTTAAACCAAATAACACTTTTTTTTTCTCTTTACTTCTTGTGTTTTAGGAGCAGTATTACAATCCAGTAGATGGGAGTGGGTTTCTGGCATGGAGGGTGAAATCACTTAAAAAAGTAGCATCAGAGGGACAAAAGAAGAGCCGTAATGTTTAGCCACTGATCGGTATGTAATTTTGATTGTCCCAGTCCACTGTTTATCTAGCAACTGTGAAGATGGATCATTATAGTAAATGCATATCACTGGAAAGTATTGCAGCAGTATGTGTGGTTTCTACACTGTTACAGGTGGTCCAAATTCTGGCGACAGAGCCCCCTTCTGTGAGGAAAACCAACTAACCACAGACACCCAGTGTCGTGAGGCCAGTGCACTGATGAAGCATACAACTGATGAAGCAATCATCAAGGAGAAGATGAAACAGACCTTCACCCATCGCCAAGAAATGGTGCATGACCCAATTAAGTCCTCTGAAATATTCACCACCTTTCCACGATTCCTAGACATCACAGGAATGGTATGTGACTTGCATTAAAGTCTAACTCAAATTAAAAATGACCTTTTTAAACAATTTAGATCACATCCCTGGTCATAGGGTGAACCTATTTAATAGGGCAAAAAACAAAACAAAAAAGTATCATTCCATTTGGGCTGTGGGGGGTGCTTAATGTCTGAAGGAGTCGACTGAAGGCTTCTTGTCCTCTGCAAAAGCATGTAATTGGTCCACTGATGGATACATCTTGATATTTGTCTAGTATAGTGTGTTCATTAGACGGGTGAAATCCTCTTTCAGTGCCTCTGTGCCTGTTTTCGTAGGCAGTTAGCCTCTGGTATGCCTGCCATTAGCGTTAGCCACGATTCTATGCCTCTTTTCTTTTGAAAAAAATTATAATTTTTAATTTTTAATTTTTTTTATAATATTATATTCGACTAAGAGGTTGGCCAGTCGACTACGGCCCCTTTCGACCGATTAGTCGACTAATCGATTAATAGGGGTCAGCCCTACTATTTAACAATGTATGACAAAAAAATTTCAACAATGTTTTATTCCATCTTGTCTGCAGATTGAGCAGGATTTCAGTCTGATGTTTGGTGATGACATCTCTGCAAAGTTCCTGGAGAAGTGGCCTACTTTCTGCAGGCAGAAAGTCCTTGAACCCAGACCGGCGACCTTCAAGACCTGCTTCAGAATGCTGAATCCACAACAGACACAATAGAACTGAACAATGGTATGCTTGAATTAAAGGAATATAATAATGGAAGGGTGAATTGTTTTTTAAACAAATGGAAACACAGCTTTTAGTCAAATGTATTTCTGATTTTTTTTATTTAATTTTTTGTATTTTCAGGATGGGACAGTGAGATGTCCTCCCTCTTGCTCCTTGTCCACCTCATGCCACCATCACCTCAGGGCCGCAACAAGAGACCGGGAAAGCTCTCAGCCAGACAAGCCATTGACTACCTTGTGAAGTTCATAAAGGTAAGGTTACAGTTGCCTATATTATCGGCCGATATTGGCATTAAAATGTGATATAGGAAAATAGCGGTATCGGTAAAAAAAAAATTCATAATTTTTTTTACATTTCTATAACCAACCTTTATTTACCCAGGCAAGTAAGAACAAATTCTGATTTTATTTATTGTCAAAAGTATGCATAATGTTATGTTAATTCCACAACAAGACATATGTAATGTTAATTACCTGAACTTATTCAGTTTTTTGGGGGGAAACCCTGCATATATCGGTATCGGTTGATATCGGTATTGGAAATTAAGAGTTGGACAATATCGGTATATCGGTAAAAAAGCCAATATCGAGCATCCCTAGTTACAGTTAAATTAAAGTATAAGAAGGATCACTGTTCTGTCTAGGGGTGCGCAATATTGATTTGTTGACCCCGATATCGATACCGATAACTTTCTGCTCTTCAAGGTCGATACCGATAACCGATATATATATGTATTGTATTATAATTATTTATTTTTTTATGTATATTCCTGTAGTTTTGACCTAACCAGATTTATCATGACATGAGCGTTACTATATGAACAAAACAAAGCCAAGAGAACAGTTTTGACTCTTCAAATAAAGTGACTATATTTATGTTTCCAAATAAATATAATTTGAGTCGATCACAAAAATGTCATTAACAATGTGTTTCCCTGAACAACTAAAAACCAACAGGTATTGTGCTTTGTCAGTAGGGATGCTGTTCACATTTGAACCGATACGGTACCGGTACCTGTGAATCGATACCGGTACCCAACGGTACCTTTTTCGGTACTTTAGTCTCTAAAAATGTAATCTACCTACCTCAGTTGTGAGAAGAAAAAAATCCAAACTTCACATTTTCGACCGTTTTTGGCTTGCCATTGCCCCGACTGCTTTGTTGTTGAATCAAGTCAAATCCTAAATAAGCATATATTGTGCGTGTGAACGTTGACATGAAAAGAAAAAAGTAAAAAAAATATATATATATTTTTTATTATCAGAGCTATCAATACTTTTATCGGGATGACGTCATAATTGCTGATATCGGCCTGATAATTATCGTGCATCCCTAGTTCTGTCCCTAATATTGACCTGCATGATTTAAATCATGCAAAGACCACTGTTTGCAAACCGTGACTAATTTTAATAGCAAGACTAATGAAGTTCTCATGTCACAGACTGGGACCAGTATCCAGGGGCATTTGGACAGCATCACGGAGAGCCTTCAACCCTATCTGCTTGCTGTGGGGACCCAGAGGAGTGTGATTCACAAGTACTTCATTGTGATTGACAAACATGCAATCCCTTGTAAGTCACCAGACTCTCTTGCCTCTTTTGATGAGCTTTTCAAAGCTAATTTTGTCTTTGGTACCTCATACAACCGGGATCTGGCCAATATGTACAACTTCTTGCAAACCGCCGTTTACAAGATCGATGCTGCTACCACTAATGTCAACCCCAGGGTTAAAGAGATGAGGGCTCGGATGCTGCACTGATTTCTTTTTTATACTGAGAGGATATTTTATCTTGGGGCCTCTGATGCTACACAGACTTTTGATACTGAGAAGATATTTTATCTTGAGGCCTCTGATGCTGCACAGACTTTTGATACTGAGAAGATATTTTATCTTGAGGCCTCTGATGCTGCACAGACTTTTGATACTGAGAAGATATTTTATCTTGAGGCCTCTGATGCTCCAGTGTTTTTTGATAAGATGTTGTGTTTCATTTGCAAAAACTCTCAGGCAAATGCCAATTCACTGATGAGGCACTTGAGGATGATCCACGGACTTTGTTCAGGAAGGACACTTCGTCTTAAATGTGGTCAGCCTGGTTGTTTACATGTCTTTTGCACTTTTTCTGGGTTTCGAAAGCATCTTAAAGCACGTCATCAACCATGTGATGATCCTGGTGAAGGCCGCTCTACAGCTGAACATTTAGCTGAAAGTTATGTTGATGACTTTCCATCAGGCAGTGCCCCTTCTGACCCAGTCCTTCCAGTCCTTCTTAATAATAGTCTTGTAGACAGCTGTGCTGCAACAGTAGCTGAACTTAAAGTGGCAGGTGTAGGTGAAACAATAATCAACTCTTTGGTAACTTCAATGGAAGTGATTGTTGATGATATCCATAATCAAGCAAAACAATATGTGAAGCAGTGTCTATCTTTACAGGAACCTATCAAAAGTGAGGTTGAGTGTAAAATTGATCAGTGTTTTGAAGAAATTGAAAATCCCTTTTGTATCTTAAATTTTGAAACTAAGAGAAGGCAATATTTTACAGAGAAGTGGGGAAGGGTAGACCCAGTTGAATATGTCCTTGGTACAAGATTTGATACCCTGCGCAATCGGACTACTGGAACTTATGATCAGGCTGTTGTTACTGATAAATGTGTTTATATCCCAATTTTGAAAACATTAGACTTTATTTACAAACACCCAAATATAGAAGAGATGATGCAGAGTGATTCCAGTTTAAGAGAAGATCTTCTTAATGACTTGTGTGATGGAGAGTTTTTCAAGAGTCATCCTCTATTTTCAAAACAGAAGCATGCAATTCAGGTGCAGCTTTTCTATGATGATTTTGAATGCGCGAATCCGTTGGGGAATTAATTAGGAGCAATCTATTTCACCTTGCGTAATTTTTCTCCAAAGTACAACTCAATTCTGCTTAATATTCATTTGGTCGCTTTATTCCATGCCCAAGACATTAAAACTAGGGCTGTCAGTTTATCGCGTTAATTAGATTAATTAATTACACAGCAAATTATCGCATTATGAAAATTAACTCAAAATTAATTACAATTATTTTTTAATTTTTTTTATAATTAATTTAAAAAAAAAAAAAAAATTGTATCTCATTCATTCCATGAGCATGTAGAATACACATTTACAGACTTTTTTTTAATATGGTCCATTTGCATGTTCTTGGTATCTGATTCTAGGGACATCTATGAATCTCAGGGAATGTATTCCCAGTGTCAGAAATACTGGGGGCTAGATCCACAAAGAATGGATTGCACGGTGCAAGTTGCACCATTACTTACAATTCATTATGAATTGAAAATGGGGGACCCTGATGTAAACAAGACGAAAGTCTTTCTCTGGTCTGCATGCCCTTAACAATTGTGTGTATTGAGCCGTACTGTATTGTACCCATTCTGCAATCTGTTAATAACATTTTCATTCAATCAATCAATCTGCGCTGTGATTGATTGAATGAAAATCTTATTTTGAGTCAATTGTAATGAACCAAATGAGAATATCAATACATTTATTTTTTATCTTTGACTGTGAATAACACCATGCTCAAATTGACCAGACTTGAAAAATCTAAGCAAATTAATAGATGGAAGATGATTAAACAGAAGGTTTTGTAGATACAGTACTGAATTCTGCCATCTGGACACATGCAATTTGAAATATGATTATAGAATATAGAATATCAGGCATAAAATGGTTATGCGATTAAAATGCGATTAATTAGATTAATTAATTACAAATCCTGTAATTAATTAGATTAATTTTTTTAATCGCCTGACAGCACTAATTAAAACACATGGCTTTTCTAAAATACTTGCTCCACTTGTGGAAGATAGTAAAATACTGGAGAAGGATGGAATTAAGGTCCCATTGTATGATCAGCCAGTGTATGGAACTATTGTCCAAGTTACAGGTGACAACCTTGGTATTCACGGTTTGTTTGGTTTCGTAGAATCATTCAGTGCCAGATATTGTTGCCGCTTTTGTCTTGCTGAGAAAGAGGACTTTCAGACAGAATTCAAAGAAGATTCACCCAAGATAGTTATGCGAACTCGAGCACTTCATGCAGAACACTGCCAAAAAATGGAGACGACTATTGGTCTTCCCTATGTGATGGGAGTTAAACGTTCTTGCATTCTAAATTCCTTGCAGTACTTCAATACATGTGACAATTTCTCTGTCGATATTATGCATGATATCTTGGAGGGCGTGGCACAATATGAAATGAAACTGCTAATACTACAATTGATTAAAAACTACACAACATCAAAGGAAATAGACTTGAGAATTAAGAGCTTTAACTATGGTTACCTGGAACAAAACAACAAGCCACCTGCATTGAAGTTAGTAGAGACCTCAAATGACTTGGGGTTAAATGCAATCCAATCTTAGTGTTTACTTCGCAATCTACCACTTATCTTTGGAGACTTGGTTTGTCCAAATGATCAACACTGGTATTTGCTTCTGCTGTTGCTTCAAATAGCAGATATTGTATTTTCTCCCAGGTTATCAACTGGCATTACTATTTATTTAAAACACTTGATTGCAGAGCACCACGGGTTATTCAAGCATTTGTTTCCCAACAGGAGGCTACTACCAAAGCATCATTTTATGGTGCACTATCCTACATGTATTCGTAAAATTTGACCACTTTTGCATGTCTGGTGCATGCGCTATGAAGCGAAGCATAATTTCTTTAATAAACAACTAAAAAGCTTCAAAAATATAACTAAAACGTTGGCAAAGAAACACCAAAGTCAAGTAGCATACAATTGGCAGACATTTGATCCCAACAGACTGGTGCTTGGTCCAAGTAAAATGGTAGCATTAAATGTGATGGACAGAGGCTGTGAGATAGCGGAGACTCTTCAGGTACCAAGTGACACCAAGGTGTTAAATGTTAGATGGGCCAAACACCATGGAAATATGTATCATCCAGGTTTAGTTGTTTGTCTTAAAGTTCTTAGTGAGGTTCCAGTTTTTCACAAAATCCACTGTGTTGTTCTTAAAGATGAGAGGTTACTGTTGTTTACATTTGCACTACAAACCGTGTCTCTGGATGACCATTTTTATGCATTTAAAGTTGTGTGTACTACAGATGGACCTCATGTAGTTGATGTCAAAGAGCTTTTGTTTTACAAAGCATTCGATATACAGATGTCATACAGTGATGACGATTCAAGCTCATTTATTGTTCCACACTGTTTCCTGTGATTTAAAAAAGGAAAAGAGAAAATCACTAAGCTCTTGAACTATTGCACTGGGGATGAACACTATTAGTTTTATTTTATTTCTTTGGGGTGAACAGATGCTGCTGTCACTTTATAGAGGCCAAAATGTAATTGATCGATTACTCTCCCCATGAAGCCTTAATTGAAGTCATGGTGATTTCTTTTTGTTGCATTCCTGAGCCAATAATTTGATGACTGGCTTGAATTATTGGCTCAGGAATGCGACAAACAAACAAATCTCCATGAATTCAAGGATTCATGGGGTGTGTAATTGATAGATTTCTTTTTTTGGGTGAGCTATTCCTTTTTAAAAGGGTGCAGATGCTGCTCTCACTTTACAGAGGCCAAAATGTAATTGTCTTTTATGTATGACCTTTTTTCTATCGATTACTCTCCCCATGAAGCCTTAATTGAAGTCATGGTGATTTCTTTTTGTTGCATTCCTGAGCCAATAATTTGATGACTGGCTTGAATTATTGGCTCAGGAATGCGACAAACAAACAAATCTCCATGAATTCAAGGATTCATGGGGTGTGTAATTGATAGATTTCTTTTTTTGGGTGAGCTATCCCTTTTTAAAAGGGTGTACAGATGCTGCTGTCACTTTACAGAGGCCAAAATGTAATTGATCGATTACTCTCCCCATGAAGCCTTAATTGAAGTCATGGTGATTTCTTTTTGTTGCATTCCTGAGCCAATAATTTGATGACTGGCTTGAATTATTGGCTCAGGAATGCGACAAACAAACAAATCTCCATGAATTCAAGGATTCATGGGGTGTGTAATTGTTAGATTTTTTTGTTTGGGTGAGCTATCCCTTTTTAAAAGGGTGCAGATGCTGCTGTCACTTTACAGAGGCCAAAATGTAATTGTCTTTTATTTATGACCTTTTTTCTATCGATTACTCTCCCCATGAAGCCTTGAAGTCATGGTGATTTTTGTATATAATGGAGTTGTTTGCAGAGGGGCTCACTGAATCTAACAATCACGTAGACATATACCAAATGTGATTAGCAAGAGAGGAATGTTTGTGACAAGTGTAATGTAAAAAGATCACATTAGATTAGGAAGGATCCACACCAAGCAAGTTCTTCCTCAGACGCTTTTTTTTTTTTTTTTTTTACTATGTTACATTACATTGGGCGTATAGAAACAAAGATCATTTCAAAGTACAAACATATACAGTACCTGTGTGCCATTTTGGATGAGGCTAGGCTCCATGTTAATAAGCAACTTGGGGTGAACAAATCTCCAACACACCCATGTCTGGTTTCTTTAACTGAAACGCCTCCTTGTCGACTTCAGTGTTTTAAGTCATCATAGACCTTTAAGTCCAAGGTACTAGGAATTTCAAATTTCTTGGCAACTGAAGACAAAGATTGCACAAGCTTATTGATAAATCTTATTTTATTAATGACCTTTTTTTCTATCGATCGCCCCTTGAAGTCATGATTCTTGTTCACACGCTGTTGTAAAACTGTTTGCATCCCAAAGGATATGCCTGTTGCAAATAAAAGTGCATTGTTAAATACTGATTTCTGCTTTGACCCCGTTTATTTTAAATGTATTATTCCAGAGTAAATTATTATTTAATTCTATATTGAGTGAAATATGATATTCTATATTGAGTGAAATCTATTCTATATTGAGTGAACTACAACTCCATATTGAGGGAATTACAACTCTATATTGATTAAAATACCACTCTATATTGAGTGAAATATGATATTCTATATTGAGTGAAATCTATTCTATATTGAGTGAACTACAACTCCATATTGAGGGAATTACAACTCTATATTGATTAAAATACCACTATATTGAGTGAAATATAACTTTAAATATCTCTATATTGAGTGAAATATAACTTAAAATATCTCTATATTGAGTGAAATATAACTCTATTGAGTGAAATATAACTCTATATTGATTAAAATACCACTCTATATTGAGTGAAATATAACTTAAAATATCTCTATATTGAGTGAAAAATAACTCTATAGATTAAAATAACACTCCATATTGAGGGAATTATAACTCTATATTGAGGCAATTACTACTCTTATACAGAGTCAAATACAACTCTATTGATGGAATCACAACTCTACGGAGTAAAATACAACTCTGTGTTGAGTGAAATGATGTTAGAGTTGTTTTTACTTTATGCTAAATGGAGCAAATTGGCATTTTGTAGAGTTAAATGTTAACACTAAATGGAGTAGAAATAACTCTGAAGAATTAACTCTATGACAAGAGTCAATTTGACTCTATTTGGATTCGGAGCCAATACTGTCTTTTTGGGAGTAAAATTTTACTCAATTTGAGTAAATTTTACTCTGCGAATTTTCCTGTGTCCATGTGGTGTCCACTAAACTATATATTTTAACAGCATGCAAGTAGTCAAATCAAATCACAAAAAATAAGGGCATACTCACCTGTTTGAAGACCGGCTCAAGCCCCCACGTTACACAACATGTAACGATCACTACCCACACTATAGCACCACGACACACCATGCAAAAAAAATAAATAAAAAAATCTAGGGGTATTTGTTTCCAAATTCACTCCCGGACAAGCGCCCAACTGTTACGACCCTGACTCAAAGGGAAGCAACATTAGTGCACACAGACATCTGGTCTGTGTTTTAAACCAAAATACTATTCTAATTATGATAACTAGCTCAAACTACAGATCAAGAATGGTGGAAAGTGAAGAGACTCTGTTTCCATAATCTCTTCTAGCAACAGTCAACCTGCATGTGTGATTGAGGAAGTGGCTTTAAGCCCGCCAGGCAGGTGTCCAATTAGCAGCAATTAGCTAATTAGCAGCCATCACCTGCATGCACAGTGACACAGGAGTAATCAAGCTCATGGTACATAACAGTGCATAAGAACAGATAATGAAATCTACTCTATGTACAGTAGGTTTCTTATTCTTGCCAGAGTGCCGCCATTTTTAAACTGATTTAAAATCTGATTGTTGCTAAATGCTCAAAATAGGCGACACAAACGAACTGCGCTCCAATATATGCCAATAACGTTCAGTTTTGTGGTATATTATCCCGAGTAATAAGAGATATAAACAAAATTCATAAGAAGTAATTTGCTTTTTTTGACCTATAGTAGGGTGACCATATTTTGATTTTCAAAAAAGAGGACATAGCGTGGAATAAACTCGCCGAAACGGTAAAGTGTGCCACGGGCACGCCGTGATTCCGATCCGCGTGAAAATATTCACGGCCATAGAGGAGACAGTGGGACACCTTTTTGCAACCGAATATGTGTCTCGAATTTGCTCCCACGCGGCGCGCAAAATCGTGCAAGTCTAGTTTACATCAGGGTCCCCCATTTTCAATTCATCATAAATGTACAGTTCCCTCCCCCTTGTATATATTTACTGTATGTCACAAATATAACAGTACTGCTTTGAGGTCTTTCTCTGGTCTGCATCCCCTTAACAATTGTGTGTATTGAGCTGTACTGTACCCATTCTGCAATCTGTTAATAAAGTTTTCAATCAATCAATCAATCAATCCCGCAGTGCAATACTCCAATTCAGCCATTGGGTGGGACGGTCATGTGACCCAAATCAGCCAATGGAAGCGAGGGTCCTTAAAGTGTGGGTCCTTAAAGTGTTGCGGTCCTGAGAGTGTTGGTGCTCTCGTCCTGCAGCTGGATACTATTACCTCACAGCGCGGCCGTCAGCGCGCGGCCCAGAGAGCGCCGCTGGCTCTGCGGCTCTGCAGCTGCATGCTTCTCCGGGAGTCCGGTTGGATAATGCCATGTAAAAAGTTGCATGCCTGACATATCGGCATGTAACTCGAGAACCGAGGCACGGATTTTGGCGATCCAGATGGCATTCGAACGGCAACGAACAGCGCTTTAATTCGGTAATTTATATGTTCGGCGAAAAATGCAGCCCCGAGCCTTCAGATGCTCGCAAAGGGCCGTGAAACTGAAACTGAAACTGAAAAACAGTGAATCCCCGGACATTTCGATGAATTAATAAACCCCCCCCGGACGCCCCGGACAGGGCGTGAAAAGAGGACATGTCCGGACAAAAGAGGACGTTTGGTCAGCCTAACCTATAGGCCTCTGGGAAGTGTATTTTTTTTTATTTATTCCAACGCTCCTTGAAAGCTCTGGATGTCCTCTTCCAAATGGTCAAAATGACTACAATTACCAATGGTCACTTTTTCAAAATGGCCGACTTTCGCGATAACAACAACAGAAAAACTAAAACTAAAATCGAACAAATAACACTTTAACCTATTGGTAAACTAACATATTGATGATAATATACATTATAACTGCTGTTGTGACATGGTTATGATGTTTATACTTGAATACGTTTGAAAAATTAAACAATGATTTTGTCAGACAGTCTGTAGAGCTTGATTTATGACGTGATGTCATTTGCAGTCCGCCCCCGGACCCCCTCTGTTGTCACTTCCTACCTTGGCATTGAAGTATCCCATTATGATGTTGATGTCTCTTCCTGGGTATTTCTGAATGATGTCCTGTTACTCCCGTAGTCTGCTGTAGTATTCTTCTTTTCTCTCTTCATTGATGTCATTTGTAGGGGCATAGCACTGGATAATGTTCATGTTGATCTTTCCCTTCATAGTTTTAAAGGAAGTTGCAATGATCCTAGGACCATGTGCCTCCCATCCAATGAGTGCTCTCTGGGCAGCCTTGGACAGCATCAAGGCCACTCCCTGGGTATGGTGTGCATCGTCCTCTTCATGGCCTGAGTACAGTGTCATCTCGCCTGTGGTAAGCCTCTTCTGGCAGGATACAATCCACCTTGATTCACTGATTCCGAGTATGGCAAGATTGTAATTCCTCATCTCGGTAGCCACCTGCGCAGTCTTTCCAGCTTAATACACGACCCCCCCCCCCTTTCATGCATTCATGATGAAACATAATACCTATTATATACCTTTGATTGGGAAATAGTAGCGTGTCCAGCCGAGCAACGCGAACGCTTTTAGCAAAACTCACATATCGCTCCGTAACACAGTTACCAGGAATGAGCCAGGATCCCTCTGAAACTATACAATATTCACCACGGTATAACATGTGAACGTATACATAAATATTTTTTTTCTTTTTCACATGTTGAACGAGGGATAGTTACTGTCAAATGAGCCATACTATTGACTCCATAGCTATAATATAGAATATAGATATAGCCCTGCAAACACTGCGACGCACAGTGAAAATCCCTATATTTTACAGCGGTGGCACACTGAGTACAAGGATGGCTAACATGGCTGGCGTTCAAAGTGTTAAGCAAACCTAAAATCGAACCTCATGTTACGTCTCGGGTATGAACCCAATATGCAGATACAGACAGGTCTTGTTCAAACCCAGTTTGGGTATATTTAATAATAATAGAATGGTCAGGTATTCAGGCAGGGGTCAAAACATGGGGGGAGCACTCGTACAGTCCAGGGGCATGCACAGGACAGGAGAGTCAGACAGGCAGGGGTCGATACACGGGTATGGAATAGTCAGCCAGGCAGAGATCAAAATGGGTGCAGGTCCTCATACGTTCCGGGAAAAGGCAAGGCGAGTTGTCAGGCAAGCACGTCTTGTCGAGAGCCAGAAAACAGGGTGAAGAGCCAGGAAGGATGGGAAATATGAAATTATGATCTGGCAGCCTCATGACATCTGGGGCGGGGTTATATCCCTGACGTAATTGGCGCACATACGTCAATCAGCTGCTCCGCTGACAGCGGCACATCTGCACTCTACACCTGACTTAACAAGAGAGAGAGAGAGAGAGAGAGAGAGAGAGAGAGAGAGATAGAGAAAGAGAGAGAGAGAGAGAGCGAGAGAGAGAGAGAGAGAGAGAGAGAGAGAGAGAGAGAGAGAGAGAGAGAGAGATAGAGAGAGAGAGAGAGAGAGAGAGAGAGAGAGAGAGAGAGAGAGAGAGAGAGAGAGAGAGAGAGAGAGAGAGAGAGAGAGAGAGAGAGAGAGAGAGAGACAGAAGCCAGTTAGGAACCATGACACCTCAACCCTAACCATAACGAAGGTTATCCTATAACCCTAGTTATTTGAGTATAGAGAGCGCTCTGCTCTACTGGAACTGTCCCTTTAATCATAATTATGCTATCATGAAAACTTTCAACCACATGTACGCTCCTCACCTGCCTGGCCACGCCCACATCCGCTCACACATAAGCGGGCCATGGCCATACTACCAGCTCCTTCCCCAGTCTTTCACCGCCGAAACGGAAGACACGTGGGGTTCCGCTCTGCTCCACTCTTGTGTTGCAATAGAGCAGAGCGCAAAGCTATACGAAAAATAACGAAGGTTACCCTATAACCCTAGTCCTACCTCTGCTCAGATGTACCCGCTGAGGTCCGCTACAACCATCAGAATACCGGGGAGGATCCGGGTGAGAGACGGGAGGGAGATCGGACCCGACTGTGCGAAGAGGGTTCAGTACCTCAAACGCACAGGGTGAGCAGACCGTGGGACTTACCTTTGCATAGAAGGGCCCGCGACTACTCGGACGCGCATTCCGCACGCCACCAAGGAACGGACATGAAGCAAAAAAAAACGTCACAGCCCCAACAATGCAGGGTCAGGGTCAAAAAGCCCCAACCCCATGGCAAGGCCATAGCAGTGGGCGCGGTAGGAGGTCCCAGCCCCAGGCCACATCCCGCGGGTGACACCACCCCCCACGTCGCCAGCGTATCGGACAGGGCTAAAATAGGTGAAGGCCCTTCACCCCCTGCCACGCCGCTCCGAAGCGCTCCCAAGGAGGCTTCCCCCCCACAATGTCGTGGGGCCAGCTGGCGCACCGGGGAGACAACCCTCCAAGGAGGTTGATCCCTCAATCCAGGTCTTAAGAACAGAACTCGACCTGCGCCCGGAGCACTGCGGACTAGACAGGCGCCTAAGGGGCTTACTGTAAGAACAGTATCCCGGCGGAAAGGGTGTTCGGTATGCCATTTACCATGTCACAATCTCATGGGGCCTCGAACCTCGCAGTCGGAGTTAGCCAACTCCGCCAGCGAACAGATTCCACCACGAACCCTGACCCCGCCAATTTATTAATCCCGCAGGGTCGAGGTTTAGAGAAAGAATTTGACACAATTGGCAGACGTCACGAAACATGCAGGGGCATACTCTCGGGCAGCCGGGGTCAGATCCGGGCTCAACCAGAGAGTCGACTCTGCTACCAACACACTGGGGAGACAACCACCCCCCTATGTTTATTAACAGAAAGTGGTTGCTCTCTTAACCCACTAAGAAACCCGGGAAACATAACTGCACGTATACACAGGCTATACAATGCAGTTCAAGGCGTTTCAGGTTTAAAAAGGGTTAACCCAGGCCAACAGGTCAACGAGGGCAAGGCCCGACCTGGGCCTGGAGGACCGGGACCTACACAGGGATGCATAGAGAAGTTGACAGAAGTAGCCTCCCCGACAGCCCCCTCCCATCCCCGGTTTAGCAGGGATGGAGGGGTGAAAACGAATGGAGAAGGACCAACCCACCTAACATTATGAAAAAAAGGTACAACATAGTATGGACCAATGCACACCACTGTTAAGGGCAACTCGTAGTGGCACCGATATGACACACACATTCATGACATCAACCCCTGTGACGTCCGGCCCGCCCAGGCATTTCCCCCCCGGAAAACCTCAGGGTCCTTCGGGGTACCAGAACTTGTCTGCGCCCCGGCGGACAACGGGTTAAACTGATCCGGTCCGGCGCAACCAGGACAAGTCACGTGCCCTTGTCATGCCGCCGCCCCCAGTCCTAAGAGGGGGGTAGGTACGCGTGTCGACCCAAAACACCACAGAGGGCGCCACCAAGACGGTCAGTACGCGAACGCACTGCTCCCGGTGGCCCACCTAACAGGCATGAAAGCCGCCTGCCAATGTTTGATCTACTCCGTCATCTCCCCCCGGAGATGTATGCGAGTCCTCGAGTCTAACCTAGTGCACTGGTGCTCGGTAGAGACAAAAATCTCCTTCCCAGCCGACCGCATAAAAAACGCAGTTTTTATGATGTTTGACAACCAAGGCGCGCCGGTCCCAAAAAGAGGATTCAATCATTGAAAAACACCCTGGGCCAGCGCTAATCGGTCTCGTAAGACCAAGCACTGATTTATGAAACAGCGTGTATGCTCGTAAATAACCCGAGAACAGTGACCGCGAATTTCTAACAAGAAAGAGCCCCACAATGTTTCCCCTCGCTGTCTGGGACGAGCAGCAGGAAGACGGTACTAGAGACACAGACACAGGCTCTCATACGATGAGCCTGGGAATAACAACCGCGTCAATTCTGCTCTTTATGTAAGAGGGGAAGACAGCGGTTTTCCCAGAGAGACCTCAACATGAGTAAAACAATTGAAAAAGGTTCATGTAACAATTGGACTAAGTAGACTAAGACTCTCTGAGGAGAAGGCTCCTCTGAGGAGGCTCTCTCACTGAGAGGGAGGCTCTGAAACTCTCTCAGGAGGAGGCTCTGAAACTCTCTGAGGAGGCTCTGAAACTCTCTGAGGAGGAGGCTCTGAAACTCTCTACGGAGGAGGCTCTGAAATTCTCTGAGGAGGAGGCTCTGACACTCTCTGAGGAGGCTCTGAAAACTCAAAACGGCCCAATATACACTACTGGTAGGGAGCAAAGCAGAAGAACCAATAGTCTCGACTGCATTGCATCCCCTCCTTTACAATGACAGCGGCCTGTAGCACAGGCCCTGTAACTCACGGACATGTCTCTTGGCCAATAAGAAAACGCGCCTGTGACGTTTTCGAAAGGCCGGAGGAATCCTGTGTCCCACCTATCCTAATTTGGTGTGGGAAACAGGGAACCCCCCCCCCCCCCTCCCTGTGACGAGAGAGAGAAAACACCCTTGTCAGGGAAACTGATAGGTAGAAAGGCACAACCTCCCGGCCAATCAGTTACTTAAAGGATATAACTATATCCGGGGCGGAGGTTTATTCTGTCCACCCCCCTCAACACCTCACCCCTGATACGACGCCATAAAAAAGCAGAGCCGTGACACCAGTTGCATAGCGCGCTACATGAAAGCACATACTTCTACCTGTAGAGTAAAAGCTTTACATCATGCACGCCAACCTCAGCCGATAACCTCGTTTGTGTAAAAAACAGGCTTTATCCAGGCTTTATTTATTTTTTACCTTTACCCTTAAGCAAAGAAATAATTAACAGACTGAAGAGAGGGACCAAAAGTCCTTGGTTCACATGCTACATACGTATAACTATGTAAGCTAACACTAGCACACCAGTTGCGGACTCAAATGCTACGTTTTAACCTAAAAACCAATTTCATGAAACACACACAACCCTCATCATACAATGAAGCCATCAAGTTCACTCTTACCATGAAAGAAAAAAACACCGGCTTAGGTAGAGAAAAGACATAAGACCCGGCTAAGTGCTAGAACACAGCCTTGCAAGTTATACAACTTGCTCCGGCTAAAAAGCATGCAAGCTCGCACCCCTCGCGCCGGGAAGCACAACCCACTTTCTTTTTGAAAGGCGGGGGCCAACGTCCAGTGCGGCTGGCAGAGGGCATCCCTCCTCAGAGACTTGGGACTTGAACCCAGACTCGGAATCGGGGCTCCCAGGAAAACAAAGCCTCTGTTTTTGTGGGGCGTCAAACAAGAACCCCCCGTCGCCTCCATACACCCGCGATGGAGAGGTAACGGAGGAATCCTCGCTTGGAGCCGGCAGTTCTGCGGGGCCGCAAGCCTGCGCAGCTGACCCCGCACAACTGACACATCTGTGGCGGAGAGCCCGCGTCGCAAGACACCAGCCGACTGCCTCTCGCGGCAATAGTATCCAGCAGCACAGCTGGAGCGCAACGCTGGTGGGGGAACTGCCCAGCGACTCGCACTCCCCAAATGTGAAGCGCCGGTGGAGGTCAGAATAATCCTCTAGACCATAGGTGTCAAACTCATCGCCCGCGGGCCAAATGTGGCCCGCCACGTCATTTGATGTGGCCCCCCAAGAGCTCTGGTAAAAAAAAAAAAAAAATTTTTTTACATTAATCTTGGGTTGAAAAATAGCGGCGTTAAAATAATTGTGGGTTAATGCGTTAATAAAGCTTTAACTTTGACAGCCTTAGTTATTACACATTCTTACACATACATGTATGTTGAACATCTGAGGTATTGATGAAGTAACAAAGGAAAAAAGCCAAAAGCACTTACTCCTCAGACATTCTTTGACAATTTTCCAGCCCAAAATACAAAAAAGATCCAGGCGGAATAGGTAACAAAAGGTTGAAGAAATATTGTCTGAACTGTCAGATGCAAACTGGCTGTGTGACATAACCGAGCATCTCGCTCAATTGAATAAGAAGCTGTAGGGACGCAAACAAGTCCCACCCAAAACTTGACCAATATATTTGTGAACTGAGACAACCCTTATTTTGTTATTTTTTAGTACAGTTACAGTTGTGTGTTCATGCAGACACATAATAGCAATTTCATTACGAATTGAAAATGGTGGACCCTGATGTAAACAAGTCGAAAGTCTTTCTCTGGTCTGCATACCCTTAACAATTGTGTGTATTGAGCTGTACTGTACTGTACCCATTCTGCAATCTGTTAATTCAAGTTAATTAAACTATCTTCCATTAGTTGGATGTATGGCCTCTGCAAGGTTGTGTGCAGCCATTTGTTTTTGTAACATCTGCTACATCTGTCCCACGTGTTCTTTGCAGCTCACAGTTGTTAGTTCTGCCCCTCTTGACTGTGACAAAAAGGTTTTGAACAAACTTAATGTCATAGCTTGTATTAGATGATCTTCTTCTTTGTTATTTACTTGAATGGTTTGATCATTGATTAATGGAGTAATATGGGGTTCTGATCAACTAAAATTATTTGTTAAAATAACATAAGCTAACATATACATTTTACATCGATGCAAATGAATATGCAATATGTATAACTTGAATAAGTAATAAATACAGAAACAACATGTTTAACAATATGTAAATGAGTAGCTACATTTATTTTACATTACATTAACATTTATACGGTCTTTGGCCCTTTGAGGGCAACCATAATGCTGATGTGGCCCTCTGTGAAAATGAGTTTGACACCCCTGCTCTAGACTCTCCGGTGGTGACGACATTATCCTTTCTTTCTTCCGTAAATTAGTGAGAGAGGGAGAAACAAAAGACAACGCCAACACAGCTCCTATAACTAAACTACTTTAAAGCACTAAACTTGAAGCGGTGCTATACACGGACTTCGCGGTGGTGAAAGTAGGGAAGGAGCTGGTAGTATGGCCATGGCCCCGCTTATGTGTGAGCGGATGTGGGCGTGGCCAGGCAGGTGAGGAGCGTACATGTGGTTGAAAGTTTTCATGATAGCATATGATTAAAGGGACAGTTCCAATCGAGCAGAGCGCAAAGCTATACGAAAAATAACCGTTACTTAAAATGTACTGGGTAAATGTAATGTAAATGTACTTCAGTAACGTAGACCCACGGTATTCCAGACACTTTACCTTTTCCTACAAGTCATTAAATAAATGCATTATGTTTATGAATAATTGTCCTTGTTCTTTTCATCTTGACTACACACAGGTCATCCACACCATGTCTGGGAAAGGCCTAAGTGAGTTTCCAACCTCCTCCTCTGGTTTTTTTTCTTCACGCTGTTTACACTTCTGTCATGGCGTCGTCATCCGATGTCAAAATAAAGAGTCTAGGTTATCTCCGTTTCCAAGATTTCTAAATAAAACTGGCAGTTTTACACACTTAATTTAGAAAAGCCATTCAAACTTCTCAAGTTTCTTCAGATGATGAAAAAAGACATGGACCAAATGTATATGAATTGGAATGGTCTTCCGGTTTGACGACAGCATGTGACGGTCGCATTGGTCACAAGCACCGCTGCCGTTTTTGTTAATTTCGCTTAAAAACCTACTTTTTACAACACTAATGTGTTTAAACCTCGACGTATATACATTACATTTTACATTTAGTCATTTAGCTGACGCTTTTATCCAAAGCGACTTACAAGTTCTGTACAACAAGCCATCAGGAAGGGCACAACTCTATCAGCTGAGCAACAATGTTCATCAAAGTGTTGAGTGCTACAGTGTAGGTTAGTTTATGAGGACAAGTGCATGACAGTACGGTTAGTTAGGGTTAGATTTTTTTTTTTTATTATTATTATTTTTTTATTCCGAGTATATATTAACTAAGACCTTCAACTAACTATATCAACAGGAAAAATCAACATGCCAGCAAAGAAAGATACTACAAAGAGCCGTGAAGCAGACACTCTAACGGTAGAAGCTGCAGTGACGCGCTCTACTGTGAAGGAGAAAGCGGACGCGATTGAGAATAAAAAGTTCGACAATCCCATGGATTCCAACGTTCCTACGACCTAATCCGAGACAGACATGGAGAATACTTCAGCCGATTTCAAAACGCTGACCACTCTGATAAAGATATTAACCGACAAGGTTGATAATGTTGACGCCAAGGCTGGTAATATAGCTAGAGCTGTTGAGAGAGCCGAAGCTAATGCTATCGCATTTAAGTTAGCTATAGAGGCTAAACTTGACGACATCAATGCACAGGCTGTAGTACAATCCGATCGCATAACGACGGTTGCAAATACTGTGAACGAATACTCACTGAAACAAGAGGTGAAGAATAAGGATCTATATGAGAATATCGCCGAAGTATCGAAGGAGATGCAAGTGGGGGACAAACAGCTTTGGCAGATGATCCAGGACAACAAAGAGGAAAACACGGTCAGATTGCTCGAAATCGAACGTCATGCCCGCAGATTTAACATCCGTATAGTGGGTTTGGATGAATCAGTCAAATGCACAGATGCCACGTTTGCTGCAGTGCTAGTCGAAATTCTAGGTCCTGAAATCCTACATACAGAACCGATAGTGGACAAACGCTACAGAATAGGCACCATAAACTACAACAACAACAAAGAAAGAGTGATCATTGCTAGCCTACGGGAAACTGAAACAAGAGACACGATCATCAGGGAAGCACGCAAGAAATGGGGAAAACTGATATATAAAGGGAAAAAAGTGTGGTTCTATGAGGACATGTGCAAGGAAGCCATAACTCTACGGGCCCGCTACAAGGATGTGGTACATCAGCTCTATGAGAAAGGTCTCCACCCCGTCCTACATTATCCAGCTAATCTTTCCATTGTGGAGGGAGAAGGAAAAAGATTCGTGCTACGTTCGCTTGAGGCGGCAGAAGATTACATGAAGAATACAAAAAGTGGATGACAAGATTCATCTTTTTTGGATAACTTTGCAATCGCACGGACATCAAAAACGGCATCATACAAGCTTTTGACAACATTGAGGTATAAGTAATTTAATATAAAACGCTAAACACTATATATATATATAGATTCATGGTAATGTGCAGGTCATGATTTGATACCGACTATTTTGGAACATTCTAGACTTTTCTATTATCTTTTTTTACTTGAAGGCTATGAGTCATAATGGAATATACTGGAATACACTGGATTGATATTGTTCTATGACACGAGCAATGTACTGGAACATTACAACAACAATCTGCAAGTCATGAGCGGCTGACAGCATTCTGGAATACAATGCCTTTTTCAATGATGGCCCCGGAAAATAACAACGATATGAGACTTGGTCATGAAATAGATGTGAAGAACAGCGACCACCAGAACAGATTAATGATCACTCTTGACGGGGGACGATCTGCATACAAGTATTTAAAAACCTCCTTGTTATCTAGATGTGTAAACATGCAAAGTTATTTAAAAAAAAAAAAAAAAAAAAATGTAAGTAGTTATTTCCTGATTTTATGGGTTTCGATAATCTAATTCTAAACATCGTTATTTCTTATTCTTTATTTCTTTATTTCTGAAATGTTCTAACCAATACATGTTAGTAGAAGGTTAAAAAAAATAGGTTTAAATGAGCATACTAATTGAGGTATATTTTTAATTTTGTTTAATTATATTAACGGGAGAGTGGCTTGGCCACAGGTGACATTCTATTAAATTAGAATTAAAAGTTTAGATTCTATGGTATACATAGGAAAGTTTAGGATAAATTGCTCATTCTGGGCTGACTGGAGGTGCAGGATAGGAAGGAGTTGTACGCGAAGGAGGTATCAAATAGGTACCAGTTGTACGGCTCTTTAAGGGAGGGGGGATCAGGGGTTTATTTGTATATATGTATGTTTTTATGCTCGGCTCTCAACGGGACCTCAATAGTAGGATGTAAATCCATTGTGAATTCGCACTCCAGAAGCATTACCAACAACTACAAAACAACATGTATAGATTATGGCTAGTTTGAATATAATGATCTGGAATACTGGGGGAATAAATAATCAACATAAACGTAAAAGCGTGCTCACACTGATGAAAAACAAACAGGTTGACATGGCTCTTCTAAGCGAAACGCACATTTTAGTGGAAGACAAAGCTACGTTAGCGGACAACATATACCATAACATTAGTCACTCTTCCTTTGGAACAAGAACCCGTGGAGTTGCTATAGTCGTGAAACGGAAGTTGAATATTGAATTGAAGGGAGTATGGTCTGATGCAGATGGTCGGATAACCATAGCTAAGATTGTATACAGGAATAGGAAAATAGCGTTGGTAGCGGTATATGCCCAAAATTTGTACGAAGCTAATTTCTACACTACACTCACCTTCCTGAATACTCATTTATAATTGGTGCGGATTTTAATGCCATTTGGGATCCTGGGATGGATAAATCTTATCCCACCTTTTCCAACAAACAAAAAAATTAATCTAATGCGTTAAAGGATTGGTCGAAGAATACAGGTGTAAATGATCTATGGCGATCACTCAACCCCATGACCCGGAAGTACTCTTGTCGATCTGCAAGACATAACACACTTTCCAGAATAGATTATGTTTTTGCATCCCTGAGACTATTTGATAACTATGACGTGGAAATGGTACCCAATGCATTATCGGATCACTGTTATTTACTCCTAAAAGGATAATTTTGTATACTGTCATCCCAAGCCCCAAGATGGCGATTTAACTCGATATTGCTGAATAACAAGGAATTCATTACACAACTCAAAGAAGCTCTTTCAGTATTCCTACTGGAGAATGCGAAATCGGTGCCGGACCCCAGAATATTATGGATGTCGGTAAAGGGATTGATCAAGGATTTTACTGTGTGCTTTTCCTCCAAAATACGCAAGAATCGTTGCTGGCAGGGCTGGAAACGCTTTACTCTACGTTATTTTCTTCCTTACAATACAACTACTCGGTTCGGCTGGAAACTCAAATTAATGTGTTAAAAAAAGAGATTAATGCCATTTATAAACAACAATCTGAAGTACAAATACGTAGCACAAGACAACAGCATTACTCTCAAGGTTCTAAACCAAGTCACCTACTAGCTATGCGATTAAGAGTCAACGCAGAATTTGCAGATATAACTACAATTAAAGCACAACAAGGACTTGTTACAGACCCTAAAAAAATCAACGAGACATTCAAAGAGTTCTACTCCAACTTGTATAAATCAGAAACGACCTTCGATCAAAACAAAATGGACACATATCTTAATCAAATGAACCTTCCTATGTGAGAACTGGAGTCTGGAGCACAGCCCAATTGCTGAATACACGAGAAGAGAAAGGGAGCGGTTTCAAGGGTGTTTAATTGAATTGAGCAACTCAGGAATTGGGGGGGGGGAATAGAACAGGGTTAATGTTCTGTCCTGTGGCTGCCACGGAGGCAGTGAGCGAGCAAGCGGTCCTGGTGCTTGTCGGGGGAGCTGCTGGGGGGGCAGCGGGTGAATAGGGGTTCCTCTCGGGAACAGGTGACGTCCAGACAGGGACGCTGGAGCTGCTGGGTGGCAGCGGGAGATAGGTGTTCCTCTCGGGAACAGGTGACGTCCAGACAGGGACGCTGGAGCTGCTGGGTGGCAGCGGGAGATAGGTGTTCCTCTCGGGAACAGGTGACGTCCAGACAGGGACGACGGTCCTTTGGGGCACAGGAGAGAAACAGGTTAGAGTAAGCCAATACACGGAGGGTATCTAGCAGTAGAGCTTGTGGCAGAGACGTCGTACCTGGGCAGTGGTAATTAATACCACGACAGCTTCTGGTCAGCGTCGAGGTGTAGATATAGTCCCCTCATCAGGGGAGGATAGGGTGCAGCTGGGGAGAGTGGTGTGCTTGCCCGTGTGTGAATTAGGGGGATGGAATACAGCTGGGCGAATGAGGGTGAAGGAAGGGGTGACTGAAGAAAGAGAGGATGATGAGGAGTGCGCAGTGGATAGAGAGGGGGATGAAGAGGAGCGTGTGGAGGACGTGAGGGGAAAAGGAGGGGGAGTGAAGTAGGCCCGCGCTGTGATTATGACACCCTAAACTATCAGAGGATGACGCTAAACAGTTAGAAACACCCATCACACTAGATGAACTCAGGGAGGCCATATCTGAAATGCAAAGTGGTAGGGCTCCTGGAAGAGACGGTATCCCACCAGAAATGTACCTCTCATGTTGGGATGTAATTGGACCCCTATTACTTAATATGATTTTATACTCAATCAAGGAGGGGAACTTCCATAAGAACGACAATATTGCACTCATAACAGTCCTCCTTAAAAAAGACAAAGACCCCACCGATTGCAGTAGTTATAGACCCTTAAGCCTCCTCGGAACCGATATCAAACTGTACTCTAAGGTATTAGCCATCAGACTAAGCCAAGCCATGACGTCTTTAGTTCATCCGGATCAGACTGGCTTCATAAGAGGCCGCTTGATCACGGATAATATAAGACGATTACTACACGTACTAGATGCCAGCAAGGATGACACCACAACTAAGGCGATGCTGTCCCTGGATGCGATGAAAGCTTTTGATAGGTTGGAATGGTCTTATCTATGGGCAGTATTAGAAAGGATGGGGTTAGGAAAAGGATTCATTGATATGATTAAAGTATTATACAAAGACCCATCGGCCATGATTACAACAGGTATAATCACCTCTGAAATCTTTCCGGTATCACGCTCTTCTAGACAGGGTTGCCCTCTTAGTCCCAGACTATTCGATTTATCATTAGAGCCTTTAGCACAATATATACTGTAAGACAATCCCAATCCATAGAACCAATCGCAATCAAGGGCACACAACATAACATTTGTTTATATGCGGACGACGTAATACTGTTCATGCAAAACCCTAACACCGCAATGCCTCATCTTCTCAAATTGATTGATGACTTTGGCAATCTATCGGGATTTAGGATAAATTGGCCAAAGTCGGCTTTCCTTCCACTTAATGCCCCTGCAAAAAATATACTCCTTCCAGAAGAAATACCAATGGTTAAACACTTTAGATGTTTGGGAGTTGAAGTATTCCCTACTATAAGCCAAACGGTGAAGTACAATTACATAAAAATAAGATCAAATACGACTTTGACAGGTGGTCAAAACTCAGTACAGGCACGGGTATCAATAGTTAAGATGGATGTCCTACCCAGTGGCGTCGTTAGCCCTGGGCTTCCGGGGCTTTAGCCCCGGATGCTTTATTTTTTTTTTTTTTTTTAACTTTTTTTTTTTTTGTCAGCATTCCCATTGTCTGTGCTGAATGTTTGTTAGTGTTTGGTATTTTGTGTTGGTTTTTAGTACTTTTAAACATCCATTTTTAGTAAGTAGTTTTCATTTGATCCTATAATTTTTTCATTCACCGATTTGTGGACTTTTTTTTTTAGTGTCCTGAAAGGCGCCTTATAAATCAAATGGATTATTATTATTATTATTATTATTATTATTATTATTATTATTATTATTATTATTATTATTATTATTATTATTATTATTATTATTATTATTATTATTATTATTATTATTATTATTATTATTATTATTATTATTATTATTATTATTATTATTATTATTATTATTATTATTATTATTATTATTATTATTATTATTATTATTATTATTATTATTATTATTATTATTATTATTATCATCCAGGAGGGAAAGGACACTTTGGATAGTAGGGACTGCATCTCTGCCTGTCCTGACCAGGAAACACTTTGCAACTGTGATCTCCTCTGGCAATAGTTGGATATTGTAATGTGTGGCGAGGGGTTGCAGCAATTCCACTGAGAGAAACTGGTCTGAGGCTGGATAACATGCCTGTATGCCTCTCATAAGTTGTTATCCAACTCATGAGAACCTGCTCTCAAGCTCTTGCAGCATTCTGTCGACGACTGGATAGAACAGTCTCTGAGCTGAGGTCTGAGCTTGTGCCACAAGATGACTCAACTACATACTCGTCCATCCTTTTCTGCATCCTCCTTTGGCTGGTAGTATGTTCCTCAATCCAAAGGCCATTACATATGGCCTTTGTCCTGTCATACATGTCCACTGCCATCTCTGAGGTGCGATAACCTTTGAGTGTGTCCTGCACTGTGCTTTTAAATAGTACAGATATTGAAGATGTGCACTTTAACGCAGCAGCACTTGGAGCCATCCATACCCATGTCCAGTGTCCTATAATAAGCTTTAATCGAACCCTGGTTAATTTCCTCGGATAGTCCGGTTGGTTTGGGGTGGTGTGAAAGCTCATTCACTCTTGCAAGTGAACCCTGCTGCGGTTCATTTGAGATGTGAATGCAAAGCGGACCAAAAGCAGGAAAAGACCCAAAAATCGAATATTTTTTTTATGAGAAGACTGAAACATAATATGTATATAATGAAACACACAATACAGTTCTTTTTTCGATTGCCTAAGGCAATGATTTTGAAAACGAGGCCCGGTGTTTCAAAACACACAATTAGCACAACCACACACACAATTATCAGAACACATCAGATCCTTTGCTAAAATTAAACACTTGTCAAAACCATACACTAATTTATAAAAACTACATTTTGTTACCATATGAAACACACGTTTCATATGACTTAATTCTGTTTGAACCAGTTACACAGACTGCTGTGCTTAACCTAAAACACATTTAGCAATTCTACTTCTCAGTGATTAGAGTACTGTAAGTGAAGTACGCAGAGAATGTGCAAATATACAATAAAATCACTGCTGTGATGAAAATATTATTTATTTATATACATATACCCAAA
The DNA here is from genome assembly GCF_963971535.1 of Notolepis coatsorum. Lineage (NCBI taxonomy): Eukaryota > Metazoa > Chordata > Actinopteri > Aulopiformes > Paralepididae > Notolepis > Notolepis coatsorum. Next base: position 120,311,427 of record NC_140166.1, read on the forward strand.
TCAATGATGCAGACTGATGGAAAAAATTACATTTTCTCTCCATATACCCAAATCAATGATGCAGACTGATGAAAATATAAATGTTCTCGCCATATAACCAAATCAGTCAACATTTCAACATGGAGAATCACAACAATACATGTCCCAGTTTTCATGCTACTATGTGCATAACACTGTAAGCTCAGCAAATATCAGACACACATAAAATACTGTATCCAGTACAGGTTAAAATTACAGTAAAACTAAAAAAAATTGAAAAAATGTAAACAGAAAATACTAGACATTATCTCTTTGCCTAGCTGGATCTGGCAAGATAATTTTTTGTTGTGATTCTCCATGTTGACTGATTTGGGGAAATGGGAGAAAATGTATATTTTCATCAGTCTGCATAATTGGTTGTCTTGTGTAGTGTTTGGTGGATGTATTGTATATTTTCACGTTCTCTGTGTACAGTACTTCACTCTCCTTCCATTTTGGTTGAAGACAGGTGAACTCACCTGCTGCATTTTTATAGTGCTTAAACCTGATTGGTGTATCTACAATTAAGCAATGGTGTGTTTGTGCATCTGATGGCTGTGTTTAACCAATTGACTCATATGTGTGGTAATTTGACATTCTGTGTCTAATGTAATGCAAGTGTGTTTAGTGTTTTGCAAATCACTGTGTGTATTGTTTTGCAAAAAGTGTGAGGCTGACATTGTAGGGGTGCAAATCTGGGCCGCCTATATTTTGCTCCTTGAGTGTAAGGTTTTGATAATTGTGTAATACTTATGATTTGAGTGTTTATGCAATTGAAGAAAACTGTAAAGACTAGAGATGAACTGTTTATTTCTTTTGTACATAGGCTGTGCATATGTTTGTTTGTTTGTTTGTTTATGTGTATGATTCTTAACTGTGTTTTTATTTTGTTATTGGTGTATATGTGTGTATGTATGTATGTATGTACAGTATATGTATATATATTATATATATATGTATATATATGTGTATATATGTATATTTGTACTCCTGTTGGGGCTTCTTGGACCAGATCAATGTTTTATCTGGCTAAATAAAGGTTAAATAAATAAATAAGAAACTGATGATTTGGTCCTGTTAACTTTGAATTTTCTATGGGGACTGCCCAGATCCCTCTCATGGACCTGGACCTCACTTTGAGAACCTCTAATGATTCTAGTTATTCAGTATTCATCTCTAATTACTCTAAAATTGCATATTTCTGTGTTTAAAAAAAAAAAAAACTCCACCCCCCCGGGCTGAAGCCCCCAATGTTTTCGAACCCTAAAAACGCCCCTGGTCCTACCTAGAATCAACTTCATTAGCTCAATGCTACCGTTACCCCCTCCAGATGGTTACTGGAAAAAATTACACTCTACCGCATACAAATTTATTTGGAATAACAAACCGCCACGTATAAAAAGATCCACCGCACAGAGAAACAAAACCGACAGAGGTATGGCATTTCCAGATTTTTACCACTATTTTAAGGCGTACACTTTAAGACCACTGACAACCTGGTTTGATCCCCAATCAGTATCCTGGAGAAATGTAGAAGTAAATATAGTAGCACCACATAGACTGCAGGACATAGTATACAACAAATTATCAATTAAGCAATGCGAATAGAAATTTGGCCCCATTATTACTCATGCGATCCGGATATGGCGTGAAACACAAAAAAAATATTCTAACCCACATAAATGGCATAGTCATACTCCCCTATTCAATAACAATGCACTCCTGATTGGAAAACGACCTATAAGATACCCTAAATGGGAAAAGCAGGGCATACACACATTAGGAGACGTTTTCAACAAACTGGGTTTTTGTAGATATGAAGAAATACATAAAAAATGTAATCTCACCAGTTCCACATATTAATTTTACGCAGTTATTGTTATGTTTGAAGGCTCATGGAGTCCCATTAAGGATACCAATTGAACACCACTGATACCACAAACTCTTCTATGAAAGAGAGACATCGAGAGGTTTTGTATCAGATTTTTATCATCAATTACTAACGTCCTCGTATGGAATCCTTCACCTAGACTCAGTCTGGAGGAGGGATATACCAGACCTGGACATTTTTTTTGATTGGCAAGAAGCCTGGGCAAACGTTCGACTTGCGTCACGTAACCCGGACAATCAACAAATCAATCTTAACTATATTCATAGGACATACCTGACTCCTATAAGATTGAACAGAATGGGACTTAAACAAGACTCCAGATGCTCCTTATGTACAAATGGGGATGAGGGTACATTTATGCACATGTACTGGGATTGCCCACCAGTTAAGATATTCTGGAAAGAAGTGTCCCAGCAATTATCAAATGTCTTAATTCTGAATATACCTGTACACCCCTCTGTATTGCTGTTGAATGATGTTTTTGAGTTTGCAGTCCCTATACAGCTAAAGAGATTAGTTTTATCTGGTATCACAGCGGCTAAAAAGCTGATAGCATCACGATGGTTTCAACCGGAAAAAATTTGCCGGAAGGTTTGGATTCTTACATATCTCGATGTGATTTATCTAGAAATATCTACAGCAAGAATTTTGGGTGTCAGTGAATCCAAAATTGCAATGTGGTTAGAAGTGGTGGAGAGAATACAAGCTAGCATATGAATTGTAGTGCCTGGGTAGGAGCGAATGATAATGGATGGATTATCCAAGTGGGGGTCCGGGGGGGGGGGGGGGGGGCGAGCGAGAGCATATGTGTGTAGGGTATTAGATAAGTATTAGGTGTATATCTCGTATAATAAATTTATTTAAATGGTGATTTCATTGTATGTGTACTGTTAATTAATGCCTGTATATCTAATTTTATGTTGTTATGTTTATGTTTATATGTATGTTTAAAAAATTATAAAAAAAAAATAAAAAATGGAATGGAAGACGATTAGCGATAGTAAAACAACATTTAGTGGCATCTACCTGCCAACGTTTTACCGGACCAATCCTACCCATTTAACCATGATCCTGCCCCACTCTCTCTTGGCACGGAGTGAGTGTTCAGAGTAAAACGCAGATCGGTGTCACATTAAATGCAGGTCGATGTCAACCAAAACACTGCATAGACATTCCTAGTACAGTAGTTCTTGAGTTCTGTAACCGTTAGTTCTTCGGCTGCTGGCAGCAGTCCATGCCCACTGTTGTGGAGCCTGATGGCCGCTGGCATGGACTGGCTGAGGCGGTTAATGGAGTGTCGGGGGGGTATGAATCTGTGGCTGAACGTTCTCCTCATCTTGGCTAGCTCATCTTAGAGGGGGTGGGAGGGGTACTCGAGGATGACGGCCAGCTTCCTTCTCATCCTCCTCTCTGCCACCATCTCTAGTTTGACCAGCTCAACTCCCACCACAGAGCTAGCCTTTTCATACTCGATGATGGTGATTGTCTTCCCCAGAGTTTGCACTGAATTAAGAAAATCTGCTTTTAGCTTCTGCGCCCCGGACACGTGGAATGTTTTGCAATGTCCTTTAAAACTCATTAGTTTAGTATCCATTGGTCAGTTTAAAGCTATAATAGCCAACCATTGCACCTCAGTCTGCAGTTGTTTTAATGAATACTAATTATTTAATTGATTGACTTTTCTGTTTCTATGGTTTTTGTATTATGTATTATAACTCTCAAAGTCATTGTAAATTGTATTCGAGATAAAATAAATATTGGGCGGCTGGGTGGCGCAGCGGACTAAGCGCTTGTCACCACCGCAGAAGACACTGGTATCGAATCCGGCTGTCAGCGGTGCCTCCGGCTTGGCCGGCCGTCATACTGACACAATTTGCGGTGTTAGCAGGAGGGAAGCCGGTGGGTGGTAATCTGGTTGTTGTAAACAGCGACTCCTACAGGTCGGTCAGGGCGCTTGCACTGCGAGGGAGGGAAATGGTGAAGGTAGTGTGACCTCCCACGCGTTACACTTCACCAATGAGAGTCCGCGCTGTCAGGTGAAAAGAGGCTGCTGGCTGTCTCCTATGTATCGGAGGAAGCATGTGATAGACTTCAGGGCTCCCTAGACCGACCAGTGGGGGGCACATGCACGCAACAACCAGGAAGGGGAGGGGGGAATTGGCATAACGACTAAATTGGGATGGGAGGAAAATACAGAAAAACAGGAGGAGAAAAAGTGGATAGAAAAAAGAAGAGATACAATAAATATTGAATGAATGGATGGATGAAAGGTAGGGTTCACTTTAGGAGAGGCCATCCATTATATGTCTATTATAGTTATTATGACAGTTATTACCATATATCAATCTGCATATATACTGGCCTTTTTTCGCTGTCTTAGCTAATCTTTTATTGTTTATTCTTATTTATTGTGCCTATATGTATGAAATTGCTGATAAACTGTGTCTTGTTTTGTAAGCAGGTCATCACTGTAATTTAGGGTAACCTCAGTGTCTTACGAGTTGAAATAAAATTTTGAAAAATGAAAAATATACGTATATGCACAAATAAAATAGCTACAAATGAAAGATCTCAGCGATGAATGCCCTTCTCTCTCTTAACAAAACCTGTCAACCTCACACTGAAAGATCACTGGCTTCTGCTGGTAACAGCTGGTATGTTGTAAAAATAAATACCAGCAGCAGCATACTGTAGCAGAGAAGACTGAGCCAAGCTTCTCTATCAAACCCAACACATCTCACTGTGTGCAGAATGTCCACCCACCCTCCTTTCTTCTGCATCTCCTGATAGCATCTCCGCAGGTGAGTTATACTGATCAAGTCACTGTATCACTGTACATATTAATACTACAATTCTGTACATACAATCTGATTAGCACTATACTCTAGTATTCATTTATATATTCTATACACAGTTTGATCACCTGTACATTGTATATTACTATTGCACTTTACTGTTAGATTTGCACTAAGAAATCTTTTTGGATGCCAAACTTATTTTTGTTGTGCTGTATGATGATGACAAAACATTTGAATCAAATCTAATCTAATCAAAGGATGACTAAACTCAAAACAATAAGCTTTAATATAATATATGGCCTCTGCTATAAAACAATATAGTGACTAAAACAAATAATCCTAGCCAAAAGACAGAGAATAAAATCTGAAACCGATGTCAAAATTAACAATGACGCGCACGCACGCACGCGCACACACACACACACGCGCACACACACACACACATACACACACACTAATCACAATATACAATATGTATCATTTTCATCACCTCTTGAGCTGTTTGCTCGCGAACACGGGAACACGCCAGGGCTGTTTATGCTACACGAAACGTTGATTACATAGAAATTCATCTGCATGCAGAATAATTGTCCATTAGGATGCATGTTCACTGCTGTCAGATGGCGGCTGTCTGCTGCTGCATTCACACATTAGCACTCAAAACACACCATACACATTTCAATGGGAGCCTCTGGGATGTAAGATTAGAGTTGTGTTTTTTTTTTGGGACGAAGTGGGACAGAATGGAATACATTAGACTAGACCGGAATAGAATAGGATTCAGGTTGTTAGACCTGCAGACCGTACTGACGCCCTGCCTCCTGCTGTTTAAATGGGGAGAGACTTAAAGGTGCTGTAAGCGGTATTTTCTTTATTTGTTATTTGTTTATTTGTACATGTTAGAATAATAGTTCTACATTCCAACAGCCATCGCTGATATAGAGTGTTTTGGTCAGTAACGTGGGTCTCCCAGTCCCTCTGCTCTGCAGTAAACGGAAAATACATTTCCTGGTATCCTGTTCTCACTTCATCCAATCAGGAGAGAGAACTCCACACTGCAAAAATAACAAATAAAAACTAGTATTAAGCAAATATGGGCTTGAAACAAGTAAAATAATCTATAATATAAAGAATAAATTGGGAACGGGATACAAGACAATGTATTTTCTGTTTACTGCAGAGCGGAGGGACTGGGAGACCCATGTTACTAACCAAACACTCTGTATCAGTGATTTAACAAAAGAAATACCACGAACAGCACAAAATGTTAATGCGTTGATGACTGCTTTTGGCCCGACTGAAGATCGTAATAAAGGATTGGACTGAGAGTGCGAGAGAGAGAGACAGTCAGAGTCAGTGACTAAGAAAGATAGAGAAAGAGAGAGAGAGAGTCAGAGCGAGTGACTAAGAAAGATAGAGAGGAGAGAGATTTGTTTTCTTATTTTCTTACTCCCTGTCTCCTCATATAGATGCATATCAATACATATCCTAACGTCTGCATACAGCCTGCCACATTCAATATAGCCTGGACATTTTACATAATTATTATTTTCAGGAGTCATTGGGGTCTCATAGCGGGAATGTAAGTGACAGGCATTTAAAATGCCTTTTAAATCATGCAGGAATCACCGAGGCCTTTCAGGAATAATTGTGTCAAACTGCTTTTCACCCCTTTCGCCAATCAATATGCACACTTATTCATAAGCAGACGACTATCCATCAAAAGGCGGGGTTACTCTTTAATATACATGCTTGCATTTTAATGGGCTACTTTAGTAACAATACCACAGACAACAATGTAGGGCCTGTAATATCCCAGCAAAATGATGATACAGCCGCTTTGGTATCAGGCAGGTGCACACACACGTGTACACACACACGTGTACACACACACACACACACACACACACACACACACACACACACACACACACACACACACACACACACACACACACACACACACACACACACACACGCGTGTGTACACACACACATGTGTACACACATACACACACACACGTACGCATACACATGTACACACACACTCGTACACACCTGCACTTGCACAAACAAACACACACACGTATGCAAAAGCTTTTGTCTAGCACACATACCTACTAGTATGCACACACACACACACACACATGCATGCACACACACACATGCATGCATACACACTTGCACAAACATGTATGAATATACACAGCTTTTGTCTTGCACACATACTTACTAATATGCACACAAGCACACATACACACACACGCATGCACACACAAATACACTTGCACAAACACACACACGTATGCATGTGCACATACATATGCAGAGCTTTTGTCTTGCACATATATCTACTAGTATGCACGTAAGCACACACACACTCTTACACACACACATGCACACACACACACACATATTTTCTCTCAAATACATATGGTACTGTACACATACACGTACACATATGTACATACATGCAAGCATGTACAGTATATATGCTATGAGCACATTCACACACAAACACATAAACAGTTTGTTAAGTGGTGGCCTGAATCTGCGTAATCACACTCACTCTGTTACACGGTTGGTAAATGATTTAAAATCTAGATTTCGCGCCTGCTTTCATACTAATTCACTCACTCCTATTTTTCATTTTGCCTGAAACACACAGAGAACCGTCAGGATTTGCTCCGTTCTCCAATTAAGCTTCTAAACAGGACCACGCAAGAGGGGGAATCTATTCATTTTCCTTTGATTAAAATTATCGCCACTCGCTCTGAGCTTTGGGGTTTATATATTAAATAATGCATCATTTCATAATTATATAGAATATATAGATTTTTTAAATAGGATACTGGGCAAAAATGGTGACTTTAATTAGATCGGTGTGTAAGATATCTCGGGGGTATGATAAAACAATGTTAAGTATCTCACAATGACTGTAGAATATGTTCCGACAGATAATGAAACACAAATAGGGTCCCGCTTTGCTGCGGCTCATATTTGTCGAAAACATTCCCACGTGCATTTTCAGAAATATTTATAATTATATCCAGAATGTGATCAGGGGAGAGCGTCGGTTAGGTGGTAAATATGATAGCGCCTGTCCGCCACCTATTTAGGAGCGTACATTACCGCGCCAGTTACCATAGCAGGAAATTAGTGGTGGAGAGTCAGCCGTGTCAAGCACCAAGGGGGGGGGGGGGGGGGGGGGGGGTGCACAGAGGAACCCTCCTATTTGCTCCTAGGGTGCCGTGTTCAATCACAAACGCAGAAGGCACACGCATGGACAAAAAGCCTGCACACACACTTCATTTAATTGCAAATATTTATTTCAACTCGTAAGACACCAAGGTTACCCTCATTTACAGGAAAGATGAGCTGACAAAACAAGACATGGTTTATCAGAAGTTTCATACATATAGGCACAAGAAATAAGAATAAACGAATAAGAAATCAGCTGACAGTTACAAGTCGACACACAGTGGTCGGATAGCATACATTTAAATGCAGCAAAAGAAGGAAGAACCTTCAGAGTCAGTCGGAGGGCATTCTAGGTCTTGGAAAGAGGACAGTGTTTTTTCATAGTTCAGAACAAACTGGAGGAACCCTAAGAACCAACCAGTCATTTTAACATGTAGAATATGTTACAGGATTCCATTCCAACAGTGTTGTGATGTAATGGGGAGGTTGAC
>NC_140166.1:120320025-120405025 GCF_963971535.1 Notolepis coatsorum
AACTTTTCACGCCTGGCGAGCCTTTATCTCGGCCTCCATGATGTGGGGGGGATGCGGTGTCCTCGGAGAGGCCGCGCGCGGCGGCTCTCACAAACGCCTGATCTCCTTGCTCCTTTTGGCCTGGATCAATAGGGGCCATCAGTGGAGACCCGCGCACATGCTCGCCACATGCTCCGGAACGCAGCGCACAGCACAACAGCGGATCATCGGGGCCACGCGGAGGCTGGCGAGTGACAGTTGGAGATCGTTTGGAACTTTTTTTTCCATTTTTTATTAATTTCTTTTTATCGTTAGAGCTCGGATTTAGTGGCCACTGTGTTGGAGAACGGGCTGCTCGACATCGTTTTTCTATGGGATTCATTCATTCAATCTTCATTTAATCTCAAAAGATCATTGAGAGCAGGCTCTCATTTACAACGACATCGAGAGGAACAATACACAATATAAAAACAATTTGGAAACAGAAAAGTCTATAAAAAAAAAAGTCAAATGAATAAAACAACCAATGAAAATGGAAGAAACAAATACAGCATAAAATCTAAAAAATAAATAAATAAAGTAAGTAAAATAATAATTCAGGCAAATGCCTTGTTAAAAATAAATGTTTTTAGGCCCCTTTTAAAAACCTCAATGGGTACACTGCACCACTCCTCCGTAAGTCTACAACCATGTCTGGAATATGTTACCTGATCAAATGGGGCCACCAGTCTCCCAAGACCTGGATGGATGGTGTACGATTTAGCTCAACGCAGGCCGCTGCTAGGAATAGCTTTAATTTCGAGGAGGACTTGGAGATCGTACTAAGGATCAGGGGTGTGGCTCCAGATTCTGGGCCCCATGAAAGAATTTGTAGGCCCCCAGTGAATGCGAGCGCGCCTAAGCGCGCGAGCGAAATTGTTTTTGGCAATTTTTTTATTGATGAAAACGCATAATATGGTTTTTACCTATACATTCGGATCAGCAGTTCAGCACCTGCACTGTTGGTGGGTGAGCCTAGTAAAGGATGTCGCATTGCGTTCATCTTCAATTAATGGACCAATGCAATAGTCTACCAAAGCCCCCCCTCTCTCTCTATATATCTCACACACACACACACACACACACACACACACACACACACACACACACACACACACACACACACACACACACACACACACACACACACACACACACACACACACACACACACACACACACACACACACACACACACACACACACACACACACACACACACACACACACACACACACACACACACACACACACACACACACACACACACACTTCAGAAACAAACATAGTATCAATGAGAGCATCAATAATACACCTGAGTGATGTCTAGTAAAAAATAAAAATAAAAAATCTTTTTTTTCCTTTTTTTTGGGTCCCCCCCCCCCCCCAGTGCTGGGCCCTTGGAATCATCCTAGGCTACCCCCCCCCCCCCCCCCCCCCCAGCTACGCCCCTGCTAAGGATACATGGTATTGAGAAATTATGTTATTCCAACGAGATAAATAGATACAAACTATCACACACATGTCGTCATCGACTCATTCATCATCCTATCTGTCTAGTTTCAAGAAGGATCTCAATGCTCTGGTGGCAAATCATTGGGAGTTTACAGAAGATGAGGTGGACACGCCATTTAGTCCCCAGAAGGTGACATCAAAGAGGGACAATGGGGGTGCCATCAAGAGGTATGAGTTCCTCCCCCTTGTCATGGGGTATTTCCTAGAAAAGCAGGAAGTACCCTTTACGGGCCGTGGACTGGACGACCCTTCTATTGACCCATCCACCAATAAGAAGATGACGTTCAAGTGTGAGTGTAGCGCGGCTACACAACTGTTAATAAACCGGGCCCGCTTGGTGCGTACACAGTAAATTTTGCTGAGTACATTTTACTCAAACTGAGTACATTTTACTCAAACTGAGTACATTTTACTCAAACTGAGTAAAATGTTACTCACTTGGGCTCAAATGGACTCAGTTTGAGTAAAATTTACTCTGCGAAATTTACTGTGTACTTATGACCTTTCGCCATTTGGCCAAGTCATGTTACGGACGCTCTCCAGAGATGCGAAATTTACTGTGTACTTCTGACCTTTCGCCATTTGGCCAAGTCATGTTACGGACGCTCTCCAGAGATAAACTACAATCAAGGAACGACGTTTTCCTGTAAAAACAGGGTAACTACTTCAGGACAGCCGTGGAGGAATGTGTCGCCAAAGGTGTTGTGTGCCAAGAGGACGTCCGAAACTTCCTACCATCCATTTACTTCAACAGCATGGCTAGAGGACAGTATGTCCTCAATAATATAATCCAGGCCTCTAAGATCGAGATCATGGAAAAGAAGGCGGCCTCTGACTATCCCATGGGTTCACGGCATATAGGCAGTCCACCCCTATGGGACACGTTGGCCTGGCAGAATGTCCTAGCTGATATCGTTAGGTATCAGGGGTATGATGTTGACTACTTCTGCCGTGTATTCCACCTCTGGTCTTGGAAGAAGATGGGGAAACGTAATACATTTGTCATATGGGGTGTGGCCAATGCAGGGAAAACAATGTTTCTCAGATGGTCGGGGAGGGCATTCCACAGCCGAGGAGCAGCTGAGCAGAAGGCCCGGTCGCCCATGGTGCGAAGGTGTGTCCTGTGTATGGGTTGGAGTATGTTTGAGTGTCCGGAGCGGAGGGAGCCGGTGGAGGTCGGGGGAGCGATGAGTTACTTAAGATAGGAGGGGGCGTTGCTGTGGATGCACTGATGGGTGAGGAGGGAGACCTTGTATTCGATCCTGGAGGAGACAGGGAGCCAGTGTAGGGAAGGGAGTATGGGTGTGTGATGTGTTCATATTTCCGCAGTCTCATGAGGATCCTACCAGCACAGTTTTGGATGTACTGGAGCTTCTGGATGCTCTTGCGAGGGATCCCGATGAGCAGTGCGTTTCAGTAGTCAAGCCTTGAGGAGACGATGGCGTGAGCAAGCTTTTCCGCATCTGGCAGGGTGAGTGTGGGACGGAGTCTGGCTATGTTCCTAAGGTGGAAGAATGAGGTTTTGCACAGGTGCCGCGCTCCAGGGCACATTTCATGTATTCACGAGGAAGGATAATAATGATAATCTAGCGTTGATTTCAGGAAGATCCGATAATCACGCGAAAAATGACATTTATTTCTGAACATGTAAAATAAGAAATTGAGTAACCTGGCACCAAAAAACTCCAACAGTAAAAAGCACAGCTTCAGTCATGTCCAAGTCCTCCCAAAGATAAGATAAGATAAGATGAGATAAGTTATTCCTTATAACAGTAAAAACATTTCAGTCATTCAGGTGGATCATCGGACTCCACGTAGGCTTATGACAGTTGGAGATAGTTTGGAACTTCTTTCCACTTTTTATATTTGGGTTTTCCATTGTTAAAGTGGCCACTGTGAGGGGCGCCCCAGTGGCGAACCACATAACATGCTGAGTCGCGGCACGGCCGACCCAGTTCGATTCCCGACCCGTCGTTATTTGCCGAATGTCTTCCCCCCACTCTGTCTCCCGTTCTTCCTCTCTCTCTCTCTCTCTACTGGACTGCCCAGTAGTAAAAAGCGATAAACGCTAAAAAAATTCATCTTTAAAAAAGAAAGTGGCCTCTGTGTTGGATAACGGACCGTGTGACATGGTTTTGACTACACAGGTGGATTACGGTGAGTCTGCCGGATGCTTTTAATTATGGTAATTTCAGATTCTGCTTTTCTGTCGGGTTCTCTAAACGCACAATCGAGGACGACCTCGAAGAGATGAGGATTTATTCACACACTCCATAATTCAGTTAGAGCTCTAGAATGTTACGATTCTGTCAGTAAAACCGCTCGGGGAAAAAGTGAGCAAACAAGAATCCTCTATTGCCGTATCTTGGCGCGGTGGCGATGACCCTGCGATAATGGTGATATTAGCCCTCTCTCTCTCTCTCTCTCTCTCTCTCTCTCTCTCTCTCTCTCTCTCTCTCTCTCTCTCTCTCTCTCTCTCTCTCTCTCTCTCTCTCTCTCTCTCTCTCTCTCTCTCTCTCTCTCTCTCTCTCTCTCTCTCTCTCTCTCTCTCTCTCTCTCTCTCTCTCTCTCTCTCTCTCTCTCTCTCTCTCTCTCTCTCTCTTCTCTCTCTCTCTCTCTCTCTCTCTCTCTCTCTCTCTCTCTCTCTCTCTCTCTCTCTCTCTTCTCTCTCTCTCTCTCTCTCTCTCTTCTATCTCCACACATATCATTTCATACTTGAGTCGGAGTGAACAATGTTGTGTAATGCAGGCTACACTTAAAGCCGGTTCCCATCACAAGAGGCCTTGTTACCCCCCCATCACAGCGGCACGACAACTTGACCTGTGTCAAGTGGGCACATGATTCCCCAGCGCTGCTCTGTACATCCTCCGCTTCTTCTTCTATGACGACACACACTGCAATTTTCTTTTAATAATAATATTATTTACTGTATTTCCCTCAAAAAAATTTATTCAGTCTATTCCTGTATTCCATTCTTAGAACCTTGGAGTGGGAAAAAAATAAGATAATTTTGTTTCAACTTGTTTTGAGGATATTCTTGAAACTAGCCGAGTGATTTTCTTTGGGACCATGTGGTATATTCACATACTTCACATATATTGTCCAAGAGTTTAATTTTAGTGGCAGGATTACCCATTTTTACATTTGGGTCACGGATTGAGCCTGAAAAAGTTAAAAGAAATTAAATTGTATTGTATTGAAAGAAGTGAAATGACACCCTATTAAAATATGATTTAAAACGGTGATATAACGCAGAACCACTATTAAAATACGATTTCAAATCTCAATAAGACACAGAATCACTATTGAAATACGATGTAAAATCTCAATACAACATAGAATCAGTGTAATTATTAGAAGTGAGTGACATTGTTTGCCATACAGGTCTGTTAGGGATGTCTCTTCTAGCATTACTGTATTTATCACACATGTTTCAGTCTCTAAACCATTCTAAACCCATTTCATTTTCAACGTAAATAGACCACAAGGTACAAACCTTATTTCACATTTATTTCTGGACTCTTGAAATTGAGTAACATGGCACCAAAGATTCTTTGGATCTGAATATAAAAATATGAGAAAAATAACCGTGTAAACAATATAATTTACTCTGAATATAAACAGTTAAAACAAAGGTGTAGGTGAGGGTCTGTATAACTATCGGTTATATCATACATTACAATTCATATAGATAATAAAGAATTTTAATCTGTTTATACTGTATACTATGAGTAAGAGTAAAAGTAAACAGTATACACAAGGTGCAGTATACACAAGGTACACACAAGATGCCTGTCACCATGAAATAATGCACTCATTAAGATGACAAATATGCTGTTTAATATATGAACATTTTCAAATCAGATACAATTGTTTGCGTTAAAATAATAACCGGTGGAAAGATTTTACTTACTTATTATTATAATATTATTTTCACCATGAAAACGTACTAAGACAAATTAAAATGTACTATGGCAAAAGAAAACTAGTGTGCACAACAGGGGGTGTTTAGATTAACATTATGTAAAAGAGCAATCTAATAAGATTCTGCATCAAAGGGTTAATCTAGTTCTAGTCGTATCACACAGCGACGTGCTCTTATAGGAACAAACACATTCATTGAACATTATTTTATGAAACTATTCCAGGAAAGGGTCCCAGTTTTCAACTACACCATATACAGTACATAACTCATTTATTCAAAATCATATATTTATTTTTTATAGGAACCTGGTATTAGGCTACTGGGGTGGTTTTGGATTCAGACTTAAGTATGTTTTTTGGTTTTTTTCGCCGACACATTCCGCTGTGGTATGTACTGTGTTTGTTCAATTGAAATTTTAAAAGGTTTTGACCAACCGGGTATCTGTGTGTTTTTATCTAATGCCACAAGTAAACAGAGAGAAGAGGATACGTAGAACTGCCTAGAGCACCCAATAGTTATCCTTAAATATGAGAATGCAACCTCAAAAAGGGACACGGTGGAACGTGTGAGAAGCTTTTGGTGCTAGTGTTTTAAGAGGTTTCATTAATCTAACTGTTATGCTGTTGTCACACTGTGCCGTCGGATGGAGGGATGGAGGCGCGAATTAGCGCTCACCTTGACCTGTGACACGCACTCTCAATTACGCATAAAATTCTAATTAAACAGAGAGATTATAATGTTTTAAACACGATTGCCGCATTTAATACACTTAAAAGTGGTATGTGCCGGTGGACGTTTTTTTTTTTTTTTTTTTTTATAACGTCATAATTGAAGCTTAGAGAGGTTTATTGTCAGTGTGCTTCGAGCATGTCCTAATTCTCATTTTCATAAAACATCTGTGTTTTAATACATAATATTTAATACATAGGATGACTATATTTTATGCCCTTTTTATGCCTGTTTCTCGCAGACATCTTCATGCACTGAATGCAGACCGGTGCAGCAGCGCGGACGAGTTGGACGAGCGTCCTTCACTAACACACAGAGAGAGAGAGAGAGAGAGAGAGAGAGAGAGAGAGAGAGAGAGAGAGAGAGAGAGAGAGAGAGAGAGAGAGAGAGAGAGAGGAGAGAGAGAGAGAGAGAGAGAGAAGAGAGAGAGAGAGAGAGAGAGAGAGAGAGAGAGAGAGAGAGAGAGAGAGAGAGAGAGAGAGAGAGAGAGAGAGAGAGAGAGAGAGAGAGAGAGAGAGAGAGAGAGAGAGAGAGAGAGAGAGAGAGAGAGAGAGAGAGAGAGAGAGAGAGAGAGAGAGAGAGAGAGAGAGAGAGAGAAGGGCTAAATATATATTTTCTTTGTCAGAGAAATCCATTGGGTGTCTGCGATAAGGTCCCACGTCCCCTCTGATTGATTGATTGATTGAAAACTTTATTAACAGATTGAAGAATGGGTACAATACAGTACAGCTCAATACACACAATGTTAAGGGGATGCAGACCAGAGAAAGACTTTCATCTTTTTTACATCAGGGTCCCGCATTTTCAATTCATCATAACATATATGTCATACAGATAGACAGTACTGCTACATCTATACATTTATGACATACCAGATTTACAAATACAGTACTGTTTGTGATACAAAAAGAGTAAAAAAAATAGAGTATATATTTGACGTAGAAACTGTACATTGGAGGAGGTTGGGTAGGTGGAGTGGGGGGGGTGCTCTTGACTAACCAAGAGCACTGGAGCATGAGCTCTCTCTCTCTCTCTCTCTCGCGCGCGCTGTCTCTCTCTCGTACTATCTCTGTCTATTCTCTCTCTTTCTCTCTCTCTCCCTCTATCTCTCTCTTCCTCTATTTTTATTTCTCTATCTCTCTTTCTGTCTCTCTCTTTCTCCCTCTCTCTCTTTCTTTCTTTCTATCTCTCTCTCTTTCTCCCTCTTTCTCTCTCTTTCCCTATATATCGCTCTGTCTCCCTCTCTTTCTCTCTCTCTCTCGTTCTCTCTCTCTCTCTCTCTCATTTTGTCTCTTTTTCTATCTCTCTCTCTCTCTCACACACACACATTTTCCAAGTGTTGTGTTTCTCCTTCCTGTGGTTCCACCTCTTTTGCATTATCTCTGGTTAATGTACTAGACTCTCTTTCTCTCCGTCTCTCATCATCTCTCTCTCTCTCTCCCTCCCTCTGTATTCTTACATATCAAACAGCTGGGAGTGTGATAGAGTGATATCCTCAGTATCTCCCCTCGCTCTCTCTCTGTCTGTCTGTTCATCCACACCCAGCCCGTCCTTTTTAAAGACACCACCTGTAACTTAATTTAATGAAGATTTTGTTTGAATTCTACCACTGAAAACCAACTAAAACAACCGTAAAATGTTGTCACTGGTGACGCAAGGTACATTGTGAGAGAGTTTCAGTAAGTGCCGCAGCCCCGGCGCTCATGCTTCCAGCCAATTAGGGAAACTCTCAGGGAAAAGTACCTAATTGACCTGTCTCAAACCCTGCCCCTTTTCTTGATCCTCCAATCACAACTGTCGCTTACCTCGGACAAACTTGGTTTGTCCGAGGTAAGCGACAGTTGTGATTGGAGGATCAAGAAAAGGGGCAGGGTTTGAGACAGGTCAATTGACCACTGCGCTTGTCAATCAAACCCATGCGACAAGCGAGAAAAGGTTAAAGAGAGATGATGAAAGCTGTGTGCAATGGCAACAAAAAGGTATGTAACTGTAACTGTATGAGAGAAGCTAATATCATGTCAATGTTTTAACAGATATGTACCACAAGCCTGAGCGTTTCCACGTTTTAACACAACATAATATCAGATACCACAAAATGGAGCGTTTCCAAGTTTTAACACAAAATAATCTCGGATACCACAAGCGTTTCTATGTTATAACATAACATAATCTCGGATACCACAAGACTGAGCATTTCCACGTTTTAAACTGACATAATTTTTTTGCATTTTGATTTTTAAAAGCAGGGGTTTTGTCAGATTGCCTTAGTGATCATTCTATTGTGTACTGTATTTGGAAAATTAGACTACCTAAAGCACCACCCAAAGTGATTCAAATCAGGCAACATAAGAAAATGAATGTGGATCAATTTATCAATGACCTAATCTCAATCAACTGGGATAGGTATCAATTAATACCAAATGTTCAAGACTCTTGGGATTTCTTTTACTCCGAATTTTCTGAAGTGTTGGATAGGCATGCTCCACTAAAATCTGTTAAAGTTAAGGGAAGTCATCTTCCATGGATAACACCAGATCTTATAAGCAGCTTCAGGCATAGGGATCGAGTCTGGGCCAGATTCCGAAAAGACAAGGACCCAGTTGTCTGGGAGGAGTATAAACGGCTGAGAAATGTTAGCAAGACTATGGTCAGAAATGCCAAATCCAATAATTTTAAGGACTCCTTAGCTCGTGATTTCAAAAATCCCAAACAATTCTGGAATAAGATTAAAACTTTAACTGGTGTATCCAAAAATAATATTATTGACCAGATAAAAGTGAACACTATTATACGAGATCCACAGCTGATTGCACAGTCATTCATCCAGCATTTTTCATCTGTCACTGCTGCATATTCACTCGATCCCGTGTCTGATCTCTTCAGTAATAGGCCTCCTGATCATAGCTTCTCTTTTATGAAAATTTTACCTGTGGAAGTCTTTGATGCCATCAATAGCCTAAAAGTAAGTAGTGGTCCTGGATTAGATGGTTTAGAACCTAAGTTCCTCAAACTTGCATCCCATATTCTAATGTACCCATTATGTGATCTGTTTAATATGTCACTGTCCACATTCGAAATGCCTGACATATGGAAGTGCTCTCGTATTACCCCGTTGCATAAAGGTGGAGATGCACTTGAAATGAATAATTATAGACCAATCGCAATTATTTGTTCTATTGCCAAAGTGTTTGAGAAATTGATATATAATCAGCTCTCTACATTTCTTGACAAGTACAATATTTTATCACCTCATCAATCTGGTTTTAGGTCAAAATTCTCAACATCAACAGCTCTATTAAAGCTTACAAACGACATATTTTCTGCAACTAACGATGGTAAATTAACTGGTGCAATTTTTATCGATCTGAGCAAAGCCTTCGACTTAGTTGACCACCACCTACTTCTAGATAAACTTCACTCTGTTGGCCTATCACGCAATGCATTACTCTGGTTCAATACATACCTTCATAATAGAAAACAATGTGTTGTCATCCAAGGGTTCAAATCGGATACAATGGTCCAAGAACGTGGTGTGCCGCAAGGTTCAACCCTTGGTCCACTTCTTTTTTCAATATTTATAAATAATATACCTTCTGTCTGTTCTGATTGCAGCGTTCATCTTTATGCAGATGATACAGTGTTGTATACATCCAAAAAGAATGTAGCACAGATTCAATCAGCCTTACAATATGACTTTAAGACACTACAGAAATGGCTTGCTGAAAATAAACTAATACTAAACAAAACCAAATCGCACTTCATGATTTTTGGTACTCGGAAAAGACTGAAGGCAACCGAATCTAAGGCATGCGCTATCTTATGTGCCGATAATACACCTCTGCATAAAGCTGAACGCATCAAGTATTTGGGAGTATGGCTTGACCCCGAACTCTCATTCAATTTCCATATTACCTCTACTGTTATTAAAATGAATCGCAGCATTGGAGCCCTTTATAGAGCTAGACATTGTTTTTGCTTCACTGTTAGAAAGAGACTTGCACAACAACTTATTTTGCCATTAATGGACTATGCGGATGTTGTCTATCAAGCTGCTTCCAAAACCCATTTATCACCTCTAAATGTGGCTTACAATAGACTATGCAGATTTGTTCTTGACTGTCCGTTCACAACCCACCATTGTACTATGTATCAAACCTTAGACTGGCCTTCTCCTACTTTAAGAAGACAGAGACATTGGCTGCAATTGATTTTCAAATGTATCCATTCTGACTATCCTGCTTACCTGAAACAGTTGATGGTCCCTTTCTCTTGCACTTATCGTCTAAGACACTCTGTACAGTATTTTTTCACAGTTTCTCCATTTTCAAAAGCAATGGCCAAAAAATCTTTCATGTTCAAAGCCCCTTCGGACTGGAACAATCTTCCGGTGTCCATTCGGTCCATATCTTCATTTTACCTCTTTAAAAATGCTCTTTGTTCTAATTTTATTGGCAAGTGTACATGCTTCCTTGGTGGGGCTCCTGCGCTGGTGAGGGGACGTGGGGCACAGCCGTCCTTTATGCGGGTGTTACGGGTTAGCTAGTTGGCTCTACTCCTATTTTTAGGCAGGGGGGCCGATTGGTTGATTTGGGGCGCTTGTTGGGCAGGTTGATTGCTCCTCTTCTCCTGCCAGTCCTGGAGCTCAATTTCTATTACATCCTGTATTCTACTCACCCTTTGAATGTTTTGTTGGGCCTTTCTCGCGCCGGCTGCCTGGTGGTGTCATCGCGGGGTAAGCATATTTGTTTGCCCTGTGGTGGCAGCGTCATGTGACTGCCGGGGAGTGGGCCTCTTATGATGGAGATTGAGACATATCCTCTTATCCTCTTATAATGAGACATATCCTCTTACAATGTGTACTTGTTCTGTTGTGTTTTTGTATGTCCTGTATTTATTTAATTTTTGTTGTTGTTGTTGTATGTCATGTGTTACATTGCACAAAATGTGGGACCCTCTCGAAAACGAGATACTGTATCTCAAGTGGTTTTCCCAATAAAAGAATTTCAATATATAATCTCAGATATGTACGACAAGATTGAGCGTTTCAATCTTTTAACATAACATAATCTCAGATATGTACCGCAAGATAGAGCGTTTCAATCTTTTAACATAACATAATCTCAGATATGTACCACAAGATTGAGCATTTCAATATTTTAACATAACAAAATCTTAGATATGTACCACAAGATTGAACATTTCATTCTTTTAACATAGATATGTACCACAAAACTGAGGGCGGGATCCACAAAGAATGGATTGCACGGTGCTAATTGCACCCTTACTTACAATTCATTATGAATTGAAAATGGGGGACCCTGATGTAAACAAGACGAAAGTCTTTCTCTGGTAGGCAGCCCTTAACAATTGTGTGTATTGAGCCGTACTGTATTGTACCCATTCTGTAATCTGTTAATAAAATGTTCAATCAATCAATCACCGCGCAGTGTTTCAATGTTGTAAGTAACATAATCTCAATTAAGTACTATAAAGTACTGAGCATATCCATGTTTTAACATAACATGTTCTCACATATGTATGTCAGATATGTATGTCAGTATTTATGAATGTTTTGCAGATTCCTCTTGTTAAAGGTGAAGTTCAGATTTTTGGACATTAAGTTGTATGAAATACTTGCCAGTAGGGTAGTTGATGCAAAGCTATTAGCTTACTTTCAGAGTCCCTTGGTCAAGAGTTCTAGCCGAACCCCAGTGAACCATGAAGCAAAGCATTTAGCTGACGCTTTTATCCAAAGCGACTTACAAGTTCTGTACAAGTCAGCAGGAAGGGTACAACTCTGGCGGCTAAAGGTAAGTAACAGAGTTGAACTTGAGTACTAGTTGTTAGTGCATAGTCGTATAGATAGACATATTAGCATAGTAGGTAGTAGTATAGGCAACGTAGATTATATTTAGTAGATACTCTTCACCATTCTGCCATCCACTTTGCCACCAATGCACCCTTTAATACACATCACTGTGACCTTTACAAACTGGTTGACTGGCCCTCCCTCCACACCCGCCCACTCCAACATAGACCACTACACTTCCGCGTTACATTGAAATCAGGGAGGAGATTGCGGGGGGGTCAAATGAATGGATGTGGACGAGAGCCGTGATGGAAGTGGTTGCCGATACGGCTGTGGGGGTGCTAGAGACATGATCGAATAGACGTTTATGCGCCTCGCTCTCCTGAACACGGCGTGACCCATAACTAATCGATCAGAACTAAATCGGCAGAGAAAAAGCCCATTTTAAAGCACCTATTCCGCATGGACATGCGCAGAGTGCCCATGGAGTCTGGACGACGCGAGATGACGCACGAATGAATGTGGACTGTTCCATCAGAGGGCGGAGCTTCGGTGGCCAATGTCCTTTCAGCCGAACAGGATAATGAAAAAATGATCCCACTAAATGGCCAGACGCGTCTTATGGCGACATCTACAATTACCTCATTGAGTCTCCAGGTAGACTAATGTTTATATTTAAGTGCAGCGGTCTGTAGCCACTTACATGACCATCGAAGCTCCCCCCTCTGATGGAACAGTCCACATTCATTCGAGCGTCATCATTCATTCGAGCGTCATCTCGCGTCGTCCAGACTCCATGGGCACTCTGCGCATGTCCATGCGCAATAGGTGCTTTAAAATGGGCTTTTTCTCTGCCGATTTAGTTCTGATCGATTAGTTATGGGTCACGCCGTGTTCAGGAGAGCGAGGCACATAAACGTCTATTCGATCATGTCTCTAGCACCCCCACAGCCGTATCGGCAACCACTTACATCACGGCTCTCGTCCACATTCATTCATTTGACCCCCCCGCAATCTCCTCCCTGATTTCAGAATCCCGGAAGTGTTACGGTGGTCTATTGGTTCCACTCCATTTACAAGACAATCCTGGGCCAGACCCCACCTTATCTTTCCTCCCTGCTCCACCTTTCTCATAGCACTTACAGCACAAGATCAAGCTCATCAAATTAAACATCCCAAGATCCAAGACCACCTTCGGCCGAAACTCCTTTCACTTTGCAGCAGCTTATGACTGGAACGCTTTTCAAGACACCCTTAAACTTACAGCTCTTACTTCACTGACTCCCTTCAAGAAAATACTCAACACGCTCTTAGTACAGTAGATCCCTCCTGCTCTTGCTGATACCCCAGTTTCACACTTGCATACACCATCACATACAACATGCAAGCACTCATTCATATTCGCACCTGTTTGCATGCATATGCACGCACGCACACACACACACACACACACACACACACACACACACACACACACACACACACACACACACACACACACACACACACACACACACACACACACACACACACACACACACACACACACACACACACACACACACACACACACACACACATTCACATACTTTCACCCCCCCCTAATCCTCCCCTGTTTATTTATTCTGTACATATGCTGTGCATGTGTTTGTGTTATGGTTTGTAAACAACCCCAACAGCACGGCACAGACAGGTAGTTCAGAGTTAGCCAAAAACCAGGGCGTATTTATTTCCAAAAACAGAGAAGAGCAAAAACAACAAAAAGCACAAGGGGAGAATGTCCTTGGGCAGAGTAGGCTCTGTGGCTCTGCAGCACGGCTCAGAGCAGAGACGGCACTGTGGCGTTGCGCCTCTGACTCTGCAGCTCTGCAGCTACTTGGACATCCACTCTGGGAGGAACAGAGAGAGAGAGAGAGAATGTCAACAAACGAGCGTATGGAATACGAGGCAGTCCAGTATTATTTAGCTGAGTCCAGTACTAACACAAGCGACACATCTTCAGTGTTTACCAAAACACACAAAAAACAGAAAGGTCCCGAGTCCAGGAAAATGCGAGGAAAAAACAGAGCATCCAAAAAAGTACGTTTCCAAAAACTCACCAAGGCGCAATTGCGCAAAACGGTCTACGAGGCACAGATCCAACGGATGGCAGAGAGGAGCAAACAGCGGCGACTTCCAAAGACGTTCTGGAGAACAGACGAGGAACAACACGGGAGGAAACAAGCAGCAGCTAGTGGTAAGCCAAAACGAGGCGACATTTGCTTATGTGTATGATTCTTTACTGTGTTTTTATTTGGTTATTGGTGTGTATGTATATGTATATGTATATATATATTAGGGATGTCCGATATTATCGGCCTACCGATATTATCGGCCGATATTTGGCTTTTTTTTTTTACATTTATTTAACCTTTATTTACCCAGGCAGGCAAGTAAGAACAGATTCTGATTTTATTTATTGTCAAAAGTATGCATAATGTTGTGTTAATTCCACAACAAGAGATATGTAAGGGATAATGTATAGCTACGAGGTCATTGTCGCAAAATAATTGACTGACACGGAGTTTAAAATACCGAGGCGCAGCGCCGAGGTGTTTTAAACGTCAGTGAAGGTCAATTATTTTGCGACAATGATCGAGTATAGCTATACATTATCCCGCTTATTACATGGCTAACTTACTAACAAATATACCTAATTCATTGTACACCATCGACAAGACGAGATCAAATGCAAACGCAGTTGTTCTGTGGCTCTGTCAGCCCAAATAAAGTGATTATTATTATCGGCAGTCGGCAGGTCTGTGGTCTGATTGCACTGATGACTGAGTACAGCTGTGCATATGCTGAGCAGCACTGATACAGTGTTGTAGTGGGCTTGATTGCGAACAGCTGCGCACAGCGGTCATTATTGCTTGGCAGAGGTCCGTTATCGTGTGATAACGGACCTCTGACGCGCGCTATTGACCAATCACAAGAAAGCATTTCGGCGATTGTGAAAACGCCATGTAATAAGTAATGTTAATTACCTGAAATTATTCTGTTTTTTTGGTTATATCGGTTATATCGGTATCGGTTGGTATCGGTTGATATCGGTATTGGAAATTAAGAGTTGGACAATATCGGTATATCGGTATTGGTAAAAAGGCCAATATCGAGCATCCCTAATATATATATATGTATGTATGTATATAGGTATATTTGTACTCCTGTTGGGGCCTCTTGGACCAGATCAACATTGTAAATAAGAAACCTGTTCTTAATGTTTTATCTGAACCTGCAGATTCCTTCTGAGCAACGTCAGAAGGATCCGCCCCTTCCTGACAAAAGAAGCCACCCAACTCCTCGTCCAATCACCAGTCATCTCCCGCCTCGACTACTGCAATGCACTGCTCGCTGGCCTCCCGGCCACTGCCACCAAGTCCCTTCAACTCATTCAGAACGCAGCGGCCCGCCTGATCTCAAACCTACCGAAGTCAGCCCATGTCACATCACTTCTCAGGGACCTGCACTGGCTCGAATTGCTGCACGAATCCGCTTCAAGGCCCTCAACCTGGCATATCGTGCGGCGAAGGGAACGGCTCCCGCTTACCTCCGGTCAATGGTCTCTAACTACACACCCTCACGACCCCTACGCTCTGCATCCTCTGGCCGCCTCAGACCTACTCCTATCCGTGCTCCGGGAGGGTCATCAAAGAAAAGTCGCCTATTCTCGGTCCTTGCCCCACAATGGTGGAACGAACTTCCCACCACAGTTAGGAGGACAGCTGAAACCAGTCCAATCTTTCGCCGTCGACTAAAGACGCACTTCTTCAATCATTATCTGAAATAAATTTTTTAATTTTATTTTTTTCATCTAACCCTAACTAACCTTACTGTGATGCACTCCTAATATACTAACCAACACTATGCACTCAACACTTTGATGAACATTGTTACTCAGCTGAGTTGTACCCTTTCTGCTGTCTTGTTGTACAAAACTTCGCTTTGTCGCTTTGGATAAAAGCGTCAGCTAAATGACAAAATGTAAATATAAATGTTAAATAAAAAAAAAGTAGCAAAGTGCATAATAGTAAAAGACAGCACAAAGTATATTTTTTTCATTTATTTTTTTCATTTCAGATATTGATTGAATAAGTGTGTTCTTAGTCAACGGCAGAAATGTGGGCAGGTTTCGGCTGCCCTGACTGGTGGGAAGAAGAAAACAGCATAACTTTGAAGTTAACAACATATAGACACAAATTAAAACATTTCCCCAAACAATATTGACCCAAGGAATTCAGTAAAATTGTTATTTTTAAGATTCAAACAGATCTTGATTCTATTTCAGGACAAGAAATTGCAAAAAAAGCTGAAAATGTTTGGATCACATCTCTATTTTCCCACTTTACTAAAATGTATACAACGGCATGCAAATTTCTCGATTCTGATTGGCTGAAACAGTCCATTTACACGTATGTATCTGTCACAATCCACGCTCCTGGTCCCAGGACCCGCTCACAACCGAATCACATCACTCCGCCGTGCGGATTTTTCGGAAAACAAGATGGCGGACAATAATCTTTAACAAATGGATATGTTGATAGCGTCATAACGACTAAATAAAAGCGATTCTGTCACGGCGAATGTCTTAGTCCTTTAAACAATGTTGGATGATGTAATTGATGGGTCATGAGTCATTGTAGAACAAAATAAAAATCGCGCGAATTGATTGATTCATTTGCAATTTTTTTCCCCCTTCCTTGCCAGAGCTCAATCTCTCACACTGTCTGGCTTCCAGACACACTCACTCGGTCGCATACACACCCACACACACACACACACACACACACACACACACACGCACACACACACACGCACACACACACACACACACACACACACACACACACACACACACCACACACACACACACACACACACACACACACACAACACACACACACACACACACACACACACACACACACACACACACACACACACACACACACACACACACACACACACACACAATGTCTTAGTTGCTTAAACAATGTTGGATGATGTAATTGATGGGTCATGAGTCATTGTAGAACAAAATAAAAATCGCGCGAATTGATTGATTAATTGCGTTTTTTTTTTTTTTTTTTTGCCTGCTTTCAATAGAAGCATCTAAGAATGAAGTTCTATAGAAAGTAGGTCTGCATTCCCTTAACAATTGTGTGTATTGAGCCATACTGTATTGTACCCATTCTGCATCTGGTAATACAATTTTCAATCAATCAATCAATCAATCATTCCAATAACAACCACTAACTTCAAATTAAAAACTAAAGAAAAGTTGGATGTGTTAGTTGGTTGGATGTCTTAGTTGAAAGGCAGTTGGATGTGTTAGTTGGTTGGATGCCTTAGTTGAAAGACAGTTGGATGTGTTAGTTGGTTGGATGCCTTAGTTGAAAGACAGTTGGATGTGTTAGTTGGTTGGATGTCTTAGTTAAAAGACAGTTGGATGTGTTGGTTGGTTGGATGTCCTACTGAGAACAGTTGAATGCACTTCCGAGCTGCTTCCACATGGAGGCAACTTCTCTTTTTTTCTTTTTTGGGAACTACTTTTTCTGGCGGATGGTTTTTTCAATAAATCTTCAATTAATGTGTGTTTATTGTATAGCAATAAGGTTGGATGAATGTGGCAGTTGTATAAAAGCATTACACCACTTGCAGTCGTGATTTGTGAAAAATAAACCATGCCTAGGGGGGTCTAACGACCACCCCTAGGCATGGTTATTGTTCACAAACCACTCCTGCGCAGGGACGTGCACAGGACTTTAGAGGGGCAGGTGCTCAAAGGCTGAAAAGGGCACTACACTTGTGTGTATATGAAGCGAGCGCGGGTAGCGCGCAAGCGTGATTTTTAAGGGCCCTTTTCGGGCGGGGGGCCCCCTTTTTATGCTTTTTGGGGGGTTTTGGTGATCAAATATTGAATATTGAACTATAATAATCAGTGCAGGAGCTCACTTATCCTTGAAAGACACTTTTATCACTGACTTAAAAGGCCCATACATCTCCATAAATGTTCAGGGGGGAGGGAATAAGTGCTTACCCTACAGACCCCAAGAAGTGCTGTATATTTTGTATTGTTTAATATAAATGCATTTTTTATTCCAATCCCGATTTGTATTTGAGATTCCCAAATCCCATCGGACTTGACTTCTTTGTGTCCCTCAATGAGTGTAATACCAGCATTCAACAGCGGTTTCTATCATGATCATCATCACCACCCACGCTATGCATAAAATATATAGGTCCGGGGAGAGGCATGCTGAGGAGGCCGTGAAAACTGCAATGGAATATGGGGCATCTCTCTCTCTTTACCTAATATTTTGATTCTATCCTGACATTGTTCAGTTGGAAGGGCAGTCTATATGCGTAACAGTAAAAAAAAAAAAAAAAAAAAAAAAGTATTTAAATTTTTTTTCAAAAAGGGCACTTTTTTGATGAGGCTCAAAAAGTGTGTGCACGTGCCTGCTCCTGCGCGTGAAGTAATGCTTAAGTAGTGCATCAGATGAGATCAATTTGAGGTTAATATTGGAAATACAATGTTAATAAAGATTGTATCATGGTGTTATGCCCTAAATATTGTAGATTTTGTGTAAACAAGGCCACAAGTTGAAGACTAATGTGAAAAGACAAATTTGTCCTACATAGACAAATTAACACATTTTCCTATACAATTTGAAATCCAGTGAAATATGTTTAGTTAAGGTTCAATCAAAGTACTATTACAGTACATCTTCTCTGTTGACACAACATTAAAACCTAAACTACTACTACTAATCATCATCATCATCATCATCATCATCATCATCATCATCATCATCATCAAAGAGATTGTCAAAGTCTATCTCTCCAATCTCCATCCTCATCACACTTGTACTCTCCATCATCCTCATTCACTTTATGTTTTGCATAATCTGCCTCCTTATTAAGAGCTTCTTGGGCCAGTACCTCAACAAGAGAAGGAGGGAGAATGGGTCCAATCGTCCAAACACCCCCTCATCCATCTTCTCCCAGCCCATATCCTGATCATAGGGTTTGGGCATCTCAAATATTGGCTGGCCTGCTCTTTTGTAGCAGGCAACTCTGAAGTTGACTCGCTGTACATGTGGGATGAGACAGACCTTGGGAGGAGGCAGGTGTTCAAGGTCTACTATGGATTTTGCATCCAGGACTTTGGTGTGGACAGATGTGGATATATATACATATATATATACGGTAAGAATACATATATAACATACATAGTTATGGGTAGACTATAGTATGAGGTAGATAGTTATGATTATTATGATTGCTATGATTACAGTGTAGTTCAGTTGTAGACAGTAAAAGCAGTAGGTAGTTATACATTTTGTATAGGCAAAGTTCAAAGTTTGTAAAAAATGTGTATATTATATGAATATATTTTAATTATATGAATTAAAGTAATTAACATTATTATTATTATTATTATTATTATTATTATTATTATTATTATTATTATTATTATTATTATTATTATTATTATTATTATTATTATTATTATTATTATTATTATTATTATTATTATTATTATTATTATTATTATTATTATTATTATTATTATTATTATTATTATTATTATTATTATTATTATTATTATTATTATTATTATTATTATTATTATTATTATTATTATTATTATTATACAATTATACAATATTATACAATGTATCATATTATAATGCTTTATTATTACAGTTACTATGTCAATAGGCCACCGTTACCGTTGGCGTTCGCCGTTCCCACCTGGAGCTTCCTGCAGTCTCTTTTGTGGTGTCAGTCTCTCCTCCAAACTGTGTAAATGCCTGATGTCTTTTCTCAGCGTATTGGTTTTACATAACTGCACCCTCAGATTTATTCTCTCCCACTTCTCCCTAGTTTTGAGACATGCATTCAACTAAAAATGCAAAGCGTTGTCAAAACCCAGTAGCCTATGAATGTATTATATAGTCTCTATGGTGCACATTTCTCTCATATTTCTATATTCAGAGTTAATTATATTGTTTACACTGTTTTTTTTTTTTCCTAATTTCATTGCCTATATTTACGTCTTTCTACTATTACCCTGCCCATACCTGTACAAAACCTCCCCTCCCCCCTCCCCATGCTGGTATGATGCCAGATTATCTTATATTATCTCTTATCTTTATATCATTATAATACATACTAGTACTTTTATTTGTTGGATTGATTAGATTAGATTAGATTTGATTCGATTCGATTAAAATGCAAATATAACAGTAAAGTGCTAGTAATATACAATGTACAGGTGATTAAACTAGGTATAAAATATATAAATTAGTACTACTGAGTATAGTGCTAATCAGATGTATGTACAGAGTTGTAGTATAATATGTACAGTGTGAAGGAATCCTTGTTTTTCAATGTGTATATAATGTAAATATCTGTAGATGACAGCATCTACTATCTGTAGATGACAGCATCTACTCAGACGGATCTATAGATCTTAAAAGTAGCCGGCAGCCAGTGTGTGTTTCCACGGTAGAGAGCAGCAAGCAGGGTGTGTGAGTGCCAAGGTCGTCGGCGGCCAAGTTGTTCAACAGAGGAGATAACAGGCCGCTGGTGGGGGAAGGTTTGGTCAGAGCTATGGGGACAGTTCGACATCGATAGAAGAGGACGTTTAGTGTGTTAAAGGTGACCAGCCGTGGCCATGGTAGCGTGTCACGTAGTAACGAGAAGAGGGGGCGGGGCCCGTTGCTATGGGGAGAATGTTATGAGATGTCAGTTCCTTCCGGGGTGAGTTAGATTAAGACACAACGTGGAATCGAGCAGACCCGCTGATCAGAGACTTTGAGATGCCTCCTCACCCTCGCTGGGTGGGGGAAGGGAATATGCCACATCATCGCTAGCTTCGGCTAACAGGGGAGGTTATGGCCGACGACGAGGCCCAGAACGATTGGACTAATATCATAAGAGACGGTGGAGAAGAATGAATTAAGACTGTTCAAGGACATTACAGAATTGGTTATATCTGGTACAAGGCTTTGTTTATGGAATAAACAACGTTTTTCCAAGAAAGGTACCACGTTTGCCAGTGTCGAATTCTTCTGATTTATGGATTGCAGTAACAGGGATGAAACAGTTGTACAGCCAGTATGAGAAGGTCGACTTCGGAGTAAGAGATAAACACAACGCAGAAACTTCAATGAACACAGGTGACGAGGTGATACTGGCTGATTATGACCAATATCTATCAAGTGATACAGGTATAAAGACAGTATGGTAGTAGTCATACTGGCCATCAGCTTAACTAGTAAGAGTATGATATATACAGATATAGATATAGTATCTACAGATATGTAAAAAGGATTATATGCAGGTATGTACACATGTAGAAGGCCTATGTTACATTTACACATTTACCAGACGTTGCATTGCACTTTATTCAGTGGTTGTTCAACAGGCCAACAGGCATGTTTTGGCATAAATATGATCAATAGGAATAGCCTTCATCTACCATTATGCTCTGCTTATATTTTTCTGAGTAACGGCTGTCTATACCTTGCTTGTCCCCACACTTGATTCGCTCAGACATATATAGAAGATATGGTTTCATCCACCAGCATCGTGTGCATCAGAACTACAGACTTGTGTCAACATTTCCTGTTTGTTTTTGCATAATAAGCGGGGCTCGTCGTCTCGAAGAATAATGTATTGGATTGTTCGTCCTGCGTCCTAATGTAATTTGCCCCTGTTGTTTTCAAAGACACACGAGGGCAGGCAGTGGGAGCTTTTAATGCAAAGTGGCCATCATTGCATGTGAGTGCATGGACAGGCCAGATCTGCGCTCCATAGGAGAGCCATTCACACATCTTGGTACCACCGCCCAGTGGCGCACTGGGTCAGAGAAATGGCCTGTTGTGCTTGCATTTAAATCCTAATTATTTAGGAAAAGTCATGAAAGGTTGGATTCATGGAGTAATTACATTTTTAAATCTCAACGCCCAGTGGTGTAGTCCTATGTTTAACATTTTTTAGAATAATTGTATTATTAAGGATCCCCATTGGTGCCGTATCCGCCAGCTAGCCGTCCTGGGGTCCACATAAAACACAATCACAATAGCAAATACAAAAGATAAATACCAGAACTCAACACACAATAGATAATAAAACCAACAAGACACATGAGATGATAAACAAAACAAAACAATTAATGGTGGGACTCGATTAAATTTTTTTATCAAATTAATTCGAGACTTTATAGTTAATTAATCTAAATTAATCACATTTTAATTGCATATCAATATTTGATGGGAAAAGCTAAAATGTTCAATTCAAAATACATTTTGGTATACGTGTGAATCAATGAATATACATTATACATATGTTTAAGCAGCAAAATCTTGTTTTAGCTACTACACAGACCAACAGATCAATGCAATTTTTAACAAAGTGCAGCAATTTTATGAATAATATATATATAGCGCAAAGGACCTTTTGTAAACTCAAGCACTTTCGAGGTAAAAGTAAAACGCAGTACTTTCAAGTACATTCCAGAACAATTGACCACTGAAAAAAAAAACTCTTGATTGATCTCAATTTCTCTTATTTAAATTTTTGTTATGAACAAACCAGACGAGAAGAAAAAAAGTTATTTGCGATTTATTATACTTTATACTTATAGCACATGCATGAGTCTGGTCTCCTTTGAAAGGTAACATTCTTAAACAATAAAGAAAAATCATCATGCGATTAAATGCATAATTTTTATTATTATTATTATTATTATTATTATTATTATTATTATTATTATTATTATTATTATTATTATTATTATTATTATTATTATTATTATTATTATTATTATTATTATTATTATTATTATTATTATTATTATTATTATTATTATTATTATTATTATTATTATTATTATTATTATTATTAATATTATTATTTTATTTTATTATAATAATTCTTTCTGTATTAATTAATAGAAATTAATGCGATAAAGTCCCAGCCCTAAAAATAATGCAAACAACAGCCAAAAAACGAATACAGTTTCGATTTACTATAAATGCAGCAGAAATATGGAGGCAGTTTATTCCAGAGATATATTGATAAATGGACAACATTTATATAGTGCTTTTATCTTCTTTTATCCTTTACAACTTATGCCTCACATTCACCCATTCACTCACACATTCACACACCGACGGCGAAGGTTACCATGCAAGGTGCCAACCTGCTCATAGGGACCAGTTAGGGGTTGAGTTAAGTTGACACTGCTATAGTGTTAGGCCCTGCTCCTTAATGTTATCGTGGCTGCCACTAGACGGACTGCGCTGCTGCTCAACCACCACAATGCTGGGGACCGAGTCAGTGGACATTTTGGAAAACTAAATACAGCTGGTTATTTGCCAAGGAGGTAAATGGAGGTAAATGCTGCGTTTAAGTGCCATACAACTATTTATTTTCCATTCGATTCTTTTGTTAGTTTTTGATTTATAAGTGCAGAGACAAAAAAATTTTTGATGGTTAAGAATGAGACTGAATATTGACATCACACACAATAATCGAATGATTAGACTGTTGTGTGATGTGATTGATTGAGTGATTGAAAACTGTAACAGATTGCAGAATGGGCACAATACAGTACGGCTCAATACACACAATTGTTAAGGGGATGCAGACCAGAGAAAGACTTTCGTCTTGTTTACATCAGGGTCCCCCATTTTCAATTCATAATGACATTTATGACATACACAACATACAGATATACAGATATATATCATGACATTTATGACATACAGATATACAGTACTGTTACATTTGTGACATACAAGATATGCAAATATACAGTACTGTTAAATAGAGATCCTAACAGAAAATACAGTACATACGAGGGGGAGGAAACTGTACATTAGGAGGGGGTGGGAGGGGGGGTTTGGACATTTACAGGGGCCAGTTTCATTAGTTCTGTTTCATGCTAGCTGCCGCTCAGCGTCATAATGCATATATCTCGCTTCAGTGGATATGCACTGAATACATTTCAAAATGTACCTTTCCATACCAACATCCGTCTGACCACACCCCCATCTGCTGCCTACATAAGCAGGGGTGGGGCCACACACTCATCTCCTTCTCAAATTTCATCCACAATATAGTGCCTGTATACCAATCACTTGGCGAGGAAGAAAGTATTAGCTGGAGAAAGGAAAACAGAAGAACAAGGAGATACGTTGACATTATATCTTTATTTTCTCTCTCACTATTTTCGAGAAAATACGGCGATATTGTCTTTGTCACTGGAGTGTCTGGAAGATGATGATCATTCTGACCTCCACCGGCTTTTTCGTATTAGGGGCTCGCGCCGCTGACATGCTCCCCAACTGCAGTCCTCCTTGCTGCGGCTGGATGGCTTGGCCCTCCGGCCATACAGCTGGACTGTGGGAAGCACCGGCTGTTGTGAGAAAGCGGTTGCTTCCAGGGTGGGGTAAGTACTGTTTTGCGTGCGAGCACTGGTTGTCTGTTTATGCTATGGGGGTTAGCTGACAATTCTACGAACGCAGACTCCAGACTAGGGTCCTCTGCTCGGCTTCTTAAGCGGCGGACGGAGGATCTTGGTCTGACGCCCATGACGGTCAACCTAGTGGGCCGCGACCGGGACCTGGTGAACCCAGGATTCTCTGGATAAGCGGATGCCTCTCTGTCCCGTGCAGGCCCCATCTTTCACATAAATGTGGAAGTACACCCTAACGAGGAAATGTGGGCATAGGATCTTCTTTATCGGGAGTTCCAATGCTCAAAGTCGGCTGCAGCCCGGATGGGAATTGTGCTGGCTCCGCTGTATGTCTGGTAAATCACTGTTGAAAACTGTGTTTGACATTTCTTTTTTTCTTCCCTCTTAGGATGGGGAGGGACTTGGACAGCGGCCTGTCTGAAGTGTGGCTTGTTATGTCGTTGTGTACAGTTCAGGTGATAGCTGCTTAGCTGGCGTGCTAGTTTGTGGCCTACTGTGTTAGCCAGTCAGCTGTTAGCTGCAGCGCTAGCTCGTTGTGTTCACCAGGCTAGTAAACGTTAGCTTGTTGCTATCAGTCGGACGGCTGTTAGCTTAATGCTACACTGTTGAAAAGTTACTGTGACTATAACATGCCTTAAACACTCTGACTACGACGTCATCTTTGACAGAGGATGTTAGTCGACCCTACACCCGCGTGCCAGTGCCAGCGAGGACTTCGTCAACATGGAGAACGTCGGCTGGGTGGCGTTGCGGACATACCCTCGTCACCGGTGCAAGAGATGCTGGGTTCAACTCGGTGTCCCG
Organism: Notolepis coatsorum; assembly: GCF_963971535.1. Taxonomy (NCBI): domain Eukaryota; kingdom Metazoa; phylum Chordata; class Actinopteri; order Aulopiformes; family Paralepididae; genus Notolepis; species Notolepis coatsorum. The sequence continues at coordinate 120,345,361 of NC_140166.1, forward strand.
TTAACCAGTGTTGCTGTTCTCTCGGCCTGCGTTCAGGGTGAAGGTAGGAGTCCTCCGGACTTTAAACACTTCTTCTTTTCTTCCCTTCTAAATGTTTTGTAATAACGATGTTTCCAAAACATGTGTTGCTGCAATACATTGAGGATACAACGCATGTTGTGTGTGAATTGTCCTGTCACTGGTATAGCTTCTATCTCCATAGTGAATCGGCGTTGTTTTTTACATGTGTAAAAATGAACTGGTTGGTTGTGATGAGAACATGTGTTTTCATGTAACGTTGTAACGTGGGTGAACTCACAACTAAGAGGGTTAGTAATAACCTGTGAAGCTATGTTTAGTGACATGTGATTGAGGAATGAATCTTTTTCTCAGCCTGTGATGACAATGAACAGCATGTTCACATATTAACAGGGGTACCTGTTCAACTTGGTCGTATCAAGGGTAAGATAGGAGGGGTGACCCCCCGGTTTCCCTGGGGCTTCCCCCCCCCCTCCTCTCAGACATGTTTGGTTACAATATATTGTGTCACTGTTTGTGGGGATACGATGTAACCCTCAGCTTAAGTTGCTGGGGTTGTGCTTTCCGCTTGAGAAACAATTTTTTCCTAAAGAAAAGGTTGTTTGGTCACTTATCATGTGTGCTTAGCAAGGTCTGTGGCCATTACATAATCGAGGACTTCTGTCTTCTCTCGTTATGAAAAACGGCGTTCCTCTGTAGTAAGAGTGTACTTTTGCCATTTTTTGTTGTGATGAAGGGTTGTGTGTGTCTTTGTGATCTACAACTGGGTTAGGTTTGGCCCACAGAAGCACATGTGTAAGTCTGGACCGGGGCTCTTGAAGGGGCCCTCTCTGTTCTGTGTTTTTTTCTTAGTAAAACTCAGGTAGCAGGTTAGTACAAGTTTCAAGTTTCTTTAATAGTTGTCATACAGAAGTACAGAATACTTTTATACAAAATGCTTCTTACTGTTACGCTCCAGAGACTGTGCTAGACAAGATAAGTATCAATAACATAGTATCAATAACATAGTATAGCATGTAAATGTATGTGAGGCTGTTAGATGCTTCATGTAGCATGCTATGACTGTGTCATGCTCTATTTGTCATTACGTCGTATCATGGGTGAGGGGTCGTAAAGGGATGAACTAGTAATCCTTTCCTCCCCTTTTCTGATTGGTCAGGGGTTAAAACCACCTGTCTTTCACGGTTCCTGTCACGTTGCTGTTCGGCACGTTACAGGGTAAGGGGGGGGGGGGGGGAGTTTCCTGGTCCCACGGCCTGAAAGATTGGGCGTGTGCACCGCGGAAATTCCCCCGCCATATAGTACGTCACTGAGCGCGTCTCTATTGGTAAGACTTCCGTGGGTTGTTCAGGTCCATGTTATGGATCTGTTTCAGGGAGTTGTCAGAGCTCCTCCTCACGAAGCTCCTCCTCTGGGAGAAGTGCCTTCTGTGAGTTCGGACACTCCTTCCCTGTGAGGGAGCCTCCTCAGAGTTTCAGAGCCTCCTCCTCAGATTGTCAAGGTGAGTAGAACTTCAAAAAGGAGTTCTGCTCTATTGTGTGTGTGTATTCGATTCAATTCGATTATTGAGTGTGTATTGGTTCAGTGCCTCCTCCTCGGAGAGCCCTAACCCAAGTGTTACAAAGCTCGATGTTGCAATATTTCTTTTCAATCTATACAGCTCGCGTGGGAAGTCTCTCTGGGGATTCCCGTCTCCTCCCTGTGGAGAGGGTGGTGGGATGTAAAAATGAAAAGAATTTTTACCCTCAGCCGCGTCACGTGGGATTCATGTCAGTCTGTGTTTCTTTCTTTTTTAAATAAAAAGAGGAAAGAACATAAGATAAGATAAGATAAGATATTCCTTTATTGATCCCCTTGGGGAAATTCAGGCATCATAGCAGCATGGGGGGAGGGGGGAGGGGTACAGGTAGTAAAACAACACAGTATACAGGTAGTAAAAGACAACACAGGCAGTGTAAACAATTTGATCAATATGGTCAATATAATTTACTATCTGACTAGCTGAGGAATATTCACATTATTCACAGTGTCACATAAGGTGCAGTATGCATGAGGTAGTGTTATAATTTACTATCTACTGAGTATACATTAATCAAAGTACCAGGGTAGTCTACTTTGTCCCCCTTGGGTTCCTATAAGTCCCAGGTCAATGTCTGGTAGCAGTCGCTGTCGCTGCCCCCTGTTGTGGGGCCTGGAGGCTGCTAGTCGCTGCCCACTGTTGTGGAGCCTGATGGCCGCTGGTATGAAGGACTGTCCGAGGCGGTTAGTTGAGTGTCGGGGGGGGATGAGAACATGAAGCACGACGGCTTACTAGTTTACTAGGTTTGTCTCGACGAATTCTCGTTCATATCTGGGGGATGTTAACGGAATAGATCAGAACATAGGTAGAGGGGTCTCACGCCCTTGGGGTGGGCCACTGAGTGCGGTACAAATGGGACCGTCTGGGTGGCGCCCTCTTTTCATGTTTTAGATCGACACGCATACCTACCCCGCCCCTCTTCTGGAGTGGGCATGTCGGCGTGGTTAGGGCACGGGACTGGTTCTGGTCGCGCTGGTCCAGTTAACCCGTTGTCCGCCGGGGATGCAGATCTGCTGTTCTGGTACCCTGAGGGACTTGTGCTTTTTTCGGGGGGAAAAATGCCGGGTCGGCCCGGGTGTCACAGGGTTAGGCGTTATGGAGACCCTTTGTTGGGTACACGTTGTACCTGGCACTATCCTAAGGGACTGGTTCTCCTTTCTTTCGCTCCTCTCTCAGAGGGGGCTGTTGGGGTGGTCTTCTGGACCTCCTCTGGTAACCCTGTGTGCTTCCCGAGCCGCCGGGCCCGGTCCGAAGTAATGTTTCGTTGAAACCGTAGGCCTGGGATAACCCTTTTTGGAAACTGAAACACTTGTACTGCGGTATAGCTGGTGTATACCCGCAGGTGTGTTTTGGAGTTTTTTCTTGAGGGGTTATAGGAACAACCACCGTCTGTGTACCGAGAGGGTGGTTGATTCCCTGGTGTGTTGGAGCAGTGTGCCCCTGCACGTTCATGACGTCTGCCAATCGTGTCAGCCTTCTCTGCCTCGACCCCTCTTGGTGAGTTTTTTTTGGTGGAGGCTTTGTCATGGTGCGCAACAATGCCAGCATACGCCCCTTCCGCCGGGGTGCTGTTTTCAGTTGACCCCTTTGGCACCTGTCTCGCCCGCAGTGCTCCAGGCTCGGGTCTACAGCCTGTTGCCTGGTTTCCCCGGTGCGCTGCCTGCTTCCGTTGGTTAACCTTGAGTGCTTTACGGCCATGCTGACTGCCTGTGTTGCAGGGTCAGTGTGCCAGGAGGCGTACTAATGGGGGTAAAGGGCCCGCTCTTGGAGGGGCCCTGTCCGAATACGCTGGCAATGTGGGGGGCGGTGTCACTAAGTGACCGCCTGGTGGGGTCTTGATGCCTGGCGTCATTGACCTCTCCGGGCCCCCTTTTTCCAGGGGATCCAGTCCCTTCAGTGGGTCTGGGTCTTCCTTCGCGCTCCGCTGCTACGGCCTTGCCACAGGGTTGAGTTTGCTCTTGACCCCGTGATTTTGGGGGCAGTAACGAGGTTTGTTCCTTCCGTTCGTTCCCTGGTGGCATGTGGGTTGTGCGTGTGCGTAGTCGTGGGGTCAAGCCGCGGTCTGCTCACTCTGTGCGTTGAGTTGCTCGAGTTCCTCTTCGCACGGTCGGATCCGTCTTCCTCCCGTCCTCCAATAGGGAGGGTATCCCTCCATTATGGAGGGTCGGGGGGCTCGGTCCTCCCCGGTTCTGATGGTTGTGGGGGGCCTTAGTGGGGTACATCTGTCGAGCTTCTAGCTCCCGCTCAGCTCCTGCTATGCATTATGCCGCTGAGCGGCAGCTAGCATGAAACAGAACGTATGGTTATGTATATAACCAAGTTCTGTGAATGCTAGTGACGCTCAGCGTCTAGGCGCCACTGCGGCCCTTGATCTTTCATTGTGGTGAAATTTGTTGGGAAGGAGATGAGTGTGTGGCCCCACCCCTGCTTATGTAGGCAGCAGATGGGGGTGTGGTCAGACGGATGTTGGTATGTAAAGGTACATTTTGAAATTTATTCAGTGCATATCCACTGAAGCGAGATATATGCATTATGACGCTGAGTGTCACTAGCATTCACAGAACTTGGTTATATACATAACCTTACGTTTTCATTAGTATTAGACTCTAATCCTAATAAGATATTCCTCTAAATATGACTTCCAAAACGGCCACAATTTCAGGAAAAAAATAGTAAAAAAGGAATTCAGGGGGCCCCTATAGCTCTCAGGTGATAACTCGAACCCTGGCAAAGGCTACCATGCAAGGTGCCATCCTCCAGAATCAAACCGAGAACTACCTCCTGAGCTACGGTCTCCCCTGTGAAGATATTGACCTATAAATAAAAGATTGCAGTGAGGCAGTAGTTCTCGGACAAGGCAGTAGAAGCTGACCATCGCTAGACCCTCTAGTGTTATAATCCTGGACGGTATTACTATAAATAAATTGTTCCAACAAAACAGTGGGAGTTTCACTACTAATGACAATGAACAATAACAGTGTATTACATGATTAAATGTTCTCAGCTGTAAGCCAGGAGAGGTAGTCATGCATTAGATTCACGTTGGATCTTAGTGAACAACCCAGAATCAACCGTGTGGCCCTGTTCTGAACCACCTGGAGCTTCCTGATCCCACCGCCCGCAGCAGACGACTGGACCATAGAACAGAACTCAAGGCCACATAAAACTAAACTTTGAACAATTTGACATAGAAGGGGCTTCTAGTGTTAAGAAGTGTGGGGGAGGGGAGGGGAGTTACAGGTATGGGCAGGGTTAATAGTAGAAATACATAGATATGGGCATTACAATTTGATCGGAATATAAAATTATAAGAAAAATAAACAGTGGAAACAAATGGGCAGATGACAGTCTGTATGCCCTATCGGTTATATTGTACATTACGATAAATATATAGGCAATAAATAATTGTTATCGGAATATTGTGGTGGATTGACATAAGTATTTATTTAAAATAATTTTATATAGAAATAAAACCCATTTAGTTAAGTTTCACATATCAATGCCCACATTCATCTAATACAAAACTGTAGAGTAGCTTAAGTTTCACTTTCACTTTGAGAGTCGATTTAACTTCACTTGAAGGAGAGAAAGGAGGTTCTAGAGGTGACACGACAGGTCACACAACAATGGCACAGGATTTGGCAATATTTTGGATTTAAACCCCTGCAGCAGCTCTACTCAAAGGACCAGTACAGACCAGTGTTAGATTATCGTGTTCTCAGCTCTTATCAACCCATCATCTGCCATTCTGTGAAGTCTCTGCGTTGTGTCTTTACTTTAGTTGTGATGATGGCAATCTTACTGGCTGAACATTGTCCCCGTAATGCATCCGGGCAAAATAATCAACTTGAAACGTGGTCTCTTTATCAGCGGGATGTTTATTTTCATAAACATAGCATCTTGTACAGAACGAAAAGTATTTGATGGTCTAATGAACCTAGATTAATAGATTCATCTCTCGATACCCGCTCGGTGGTTGCGGCTTGTATACTAGCCAAAGCCTGTTATGTTAGCCTGTAGCTAGCTCTGTCCTCATGGTTTTCCCCTCCCCCGCCCTCCAGCCTCAAAGGAGGCTGGAGCTCTCTCTGCTGTCTCGCTGTCAACGCTTGTCTGACTCTGCTACCGGAAGACTACCAGCTTAACCTCTTTAGCCCGAAGCCCTATTTTCTGAAAATCCGCCTAAAATACATACCTAAGTACATGGAATATTGCTCCACTTCTACAAGGTCCATTTGCTTGTTCTTAGTATCTAGGGACATCTATGGACCCCAGGGAATGTATTCCCAGTCTCAGAAATAGTGTGTATTTTACTAGGCTTGAGTAAATTGTAACGAACCAAAGGAGAATATACATTTTCTTTTTTTGTTTTTCTTTTCATCTTTGACAGTGAATAACACCATGCTCAAATTTACCAGACGTGAAAAAAGCGACTGAGCTCATTCAGCACCTCGTTGAGATCAAGTGTACTGAAAATCTAAGCAAATGAACAAAGGGCAGATGATTTACAGGGGATTTGTAGATACAGTACTGAATTTTGCCACCCGGACGCAATTTGAAATATGAATATAGAATATAGAATATCAGGCCTATAAATTACCTTATTATGGCCAAGTCACACATCTATGGATCGGACCAAATCTCCTCTTTCCAATGGCAGAGTTCAATCTGGATTTAGTATCACCAGGCGCCGCTGACAGGGCAGCAAAAAATGTGAATGAAATCTACTGCAGGTACAGTTTCTTTCTAGACATTCACAGACAGGTAAAGAAACAATATACGTTATAATTCATTTCTCAATTTTGGTCAATGTTAGCATTGTGTTATTCACTGTCAAAGATGTGGAAAAAAAGAAAATATATATTCTCCTTTGGTTCATTACAATTTAATAATAATAATACATCTATTTTATATAGCGCTTTGCCAGGTGCTCAAAGACGCTTTACATGGATAGAAGAGACAAAACGAAGGCAAAACGAAAACGGAACAAAAATAATACTAATAATAAAATAAAACCGACAGAATTAGAGATCAAAAGCAAGATTGAAAAGTTGGGTTTTGAGGGCTGATTTAAAAGATGTCACAGTGTTTGCATCATGGATATAGCTGGGGAGGGCTTTCCAGAGGGAGGGAGTAGCAGCAGCAAAGGCCCTGTCGCCCCAGGTCCGGAGCTTGGTCGTGGGAGATGTTAGGAGGTTGGCATCAGCAGACCTAAGGCGACGGATGGGCGTGTGACGGTGGAGGAGGTCGGACAGGTAGGGAGGGGCAAGCTTGTTGAGGACTTTAAATGTGATGAGAAGTATTTTAAATTGTATCCTGTATTTGATTGGAAGCCAATGGAGGTCGTGGAGGACAGGGGTGATGTGATCAGAGCGACGGGTGGAGGTGAGCAATTTAGTCAAGCATAGTAGCAGACACAATATTTCTGATACATGGAATACATTCCCTGAGGTCCATAGATGTGAAGAACATGCAAATGGACCTTGTAGAAGTGGAGCAATCTGCCATTTACTGGGGTATGTACTTTAAGGCAAATTCTCTGAAAATATGGCTAGGGCTTAAACTAGCCATAACCTTAACCTTAACCACAATGTTACCTTATACTAACCCTAACACTAACCTTAACCACACTGTTACTTTAAACTAACCAAAACCGCGGCACAGTGGCGTAGTGGTTAACACTGTCGCCTCACAGCAAGCAGGTCCAGGGTTCGATTCCCGCGTTGGGACCAGGTTTCCGCGATGCCAGGTACCCAGGTGGGTGATCTCCCAGGCCTTTCTGTGTGGAGTTTGCATGTTCTCCCCGTTCTCGCGAGGGTTCCCCCCCACCCCCCCCCGATAAGGGAAGCCCAATGGAAAAACATGCACAACAACAGATCGCTAACGCTGTTGCGTCCGTGACGAAGACGGGCAGGGGCACTTGGATGGTCCCCGGGCATGGCTCACGCCAAAGCCCTTGTGTGCTCCCGGCTGCCCTTGGGGGGAAGGACGACGGGATGGGTTAAGCGCAGAGGAGTATCGCATCGGCGATCATAAAAGACAATGCATGCGTGTGTGTTCCGGTGTGTGTGTGCTAACTAACCGCTGTGTGCCGCTAACATTGAGTGTCGTTGCATGCCAATTAAAGACCTCTGTGACAGGTCCTGCATCATTATTATTATAAGACTAAACCTAACCTAACCCTAATTTTCTATCTTTACATTAAAATGAATCATCATCATAGTATTGCTGTGTTTTTATCAGGGTGGGTGGCTTGGTCGAGTGGTGAGTGCACTCACCTCTACCACAAGCATTAGTAGTTTGTCTCCTGGTTGGGCATTTTTATAATATTTTTTTTGCTTTCGACAATACAATAATATTGTATTGTCGAAAGCAAAAAAAATATTATAAAAATAGGATTGTATATTACGATTATAAATACCTAAATATATTGTATGTATGTTTGTATGTATGTATGTTTGTATGTATGTATGTATGTATGTATGTATGTATGTATGTATGTATGTATGTATGTATGTATGTATGTATGTATGTATGTATGTATGTATGTATGTATGTATGTATGTATGTATGTATGTATGTATGTATGTATGTATGTATGTATGTATGTATGTATGTATGTATGTATGTATGTATGTATGTATGTATGTATGTATGTATGTATGTATGTATGTATGTATGTATGTATGTATGTATGTATGTATGGCTATAACATAATGTACATTATGTACCTTTTTTCCCTGTGGTCGGGATTAGTACTTTATTATGCCTTCTGATGAGATGCGTTTTTGTTCCACAATGCTCCAAAATGTGTCCATATCACTTCAGGGCTCTGGCAATAATGTCAGCTTGCACCGGCAGATATCACACTCTCTCGTTTGAGTAACATTTGTCGATAAACCAGTGGTTCTCAATTCACACATTCTGCTGCTTGTTAGTGAACGCTGGGCTCTGTACCGTCTATAGGATGATAACCTTTCCTTCCCACACTCTGGCTTGAGAAGGGACAAAAACAGCCACACTCCTACGCAGAGCTGTCTCTATGCCTGTATGTCACAGCCTGCTAAACAGCTATGCCCGAGAGAGCCAACATTTGTACCAAATGCAGACATCCGCAACAAAATTTGTTTGAAAGGAAATGCGGCTATACTTTTGAATTGGGTGCAAATAACCAAATATTAGGCTTGTTTGAACATACACGAGTTGTGCAGTGATGTAGTTATCAGAAAAGTAAACAGACTATCTTTTCTGTGTAAGGAAACCATATCTTACCGTCATCGTCTTCTCCATGGACACAGTGAACAAGGCTGCACAGACTGTGAACATAAATAATTTTACTGTCTTCTACATATTTGTGTTCTTATTCATGAAGGAGAAACAAATATGGGAGAAATAATAATATTATATTATTTATTCAATATGTTAAGGGCACTAATAAGAGTATAGGTAGCGATGGTTAGTTTACTGCCTCTCTGGGCAAAGATGTTTGACAACTCTCTCTACATAGGATAATGAAAACCAGGCCTGGGCTAAAAGGTTTTTGCAACATTAGGATTGGCTGTTTTGCAAACTATGTATGCAAACATAATTGCCGCTGACGTCCATAGAACAAGATCCACACAATAGTACTGGGGAGCTAAGACAGGTGGCGCTCTTGTTGCAATTTTTTTTTTTTTTTTTTAAATAACAAATTTCGTTTTCATAGGAAGAGACAATAGGATGTACATGGAGTAGCGGTATTATATTTATTAATGCTGAAACTAAATGAAAGTGTTTTACACAAGTGAACCCAAGATATTATTATTACATAATGGTAAATGGACAGAATTTATATAGAATTTTAATCCAAAACGCCTTACAATTTATGTCTCACATTCACCCATTCACTCACACATTCTCACACCGACGGAAGGTGCCAACCTGCTCATCATCATAGGAGCAGTAAGTGTGGAATTCTTGACTTTTTAGACATACTCTGTACATACATCTAGCACTATTAGCACTATTACTCAGTAGTAATAATATATATATATATATATTTTATATCCAGTTTAATCCCCTGTACATTGTATATTACTATTGCACTGTTACATTTGCACTCTGGTTGGATGCCAAACTTATTTTTGGTGTACTTGTTGTACCTGTGCTGTATAATGACAATACATTTGAATCTAATCTAATCTAATACAATTTATTTAGACATTTCTATTATATTTATGTTTTCAAATCAATCAAACAACAGTGACACATGAAAACAAGAGATCCGTATAACCTGACAGCTATCATCAGAAGGCAGCTGGAGGCTGTGGTGGTAACGTGTGTCCATACAGGCAGGCAGGCAGGCAGGCAGGCAGGCAGGCAGGCAGGCAGGCAGGCAGGCAGGCAGGCAGGCAGGCAGGCAGGCAGGCAGGCAGACAGACAGGCAGGCAGGCAGGCAGGCAGGCAGGCAGGCAGACAGGCAGGCAGGCAGGCAGGCAGACAGGCAGGCAGGCAGGCAGACAGGCAGGCAGGCAGGCAGGCAGGCAGGCAGGCAGGCAGGCAGGCAGGCAGGCAGGCAGGCAGACAGACAGACAGGCAGGCAGGCAGGCAGGCAGACAGACAGACAGACAGACAGACAGACAGACAGACAGACAGACAGACAGACAGACAGACAGACAGACAGACAGACAGACAGACAGACAGACAACCCCGGTCCCCAGCTGAGCTAGGAGCTATTCTGCAGGTGCCAGGGTAAAGGACCCCTTCTGTAGCAGTGTGTCTTGGACCAGATCGCCACAAAGCCGTCCTCGCCTTGCTGCCAGATGGACCCATGCTTCTCCCCATACTCTTGCTCTCACAGCTAAGACCTAGGCTTTTCTCCCGCCCCCCCCCCCTACAAAAGGAAAGCGCTTTGGCTGAAAGAAAACCACAGCTGAATTTTATGGTTGCCGCTTCTTTTGCCAAGCTGATTTTACAATTCAAAGGGACAGGGTGCATGGAAATGCTGTTCTCGGGGGCTCGCGTGGTCGTTACGCCCTTTTGATGCAAGTTTATGTTGGCAGATATGCCTGCCACACTAATATTTCCTTACTCACTGGGAACTATTGATAAAAAAAGAAAAGCCGGGGCCGCGGAGGAACCGATACGACACAGCTCAGACTTGTGTCTTGGAGTGGATCTTCCTCCGAGGTCTAATTCCTACAAGGCCTCAATAGGGCGATAGCAGTGTCAGCGCTCAACGTGATCACACTGTCTGTCACAGGTTACGCCTGTGCACGTGCATGCGTGTGAGAGCACATGGATGTGTGTCGGTCTCTGTAGGAGTGTGGTATATATTATTTGCGTGCCAACGTATGCATGCCAACACACTATTGTGCACACACTGGGCTTTCTTACAGGCATAGATCGTTGGCAAGAGCACCTGCAGCACCGGGGGGAAAACACAATCCGGTATATTTTAACGAGTGCCCTCCCCCTTACCTTAAATAACCGAACGAGGTGCAACAGGACCTTTATTACAATGTGACCCCAATACGGCTCTACCTCTCGCTGCGCAGAGGGAAACCCTCGCCCGCTCCGGGGACGGAATTAACAGTCTAATTTCCCTCTTCTCATTACAATTCAATAAAAGGCAATCTGCCTTTTACCTTTAGAGGACTGTTTTGGGTGGATGCTCTCGCACCCCCAGCCCAATTAAGAACGTTTAAACATATTAAAATCTCCAATGCTCCTCGCCGGCCTGATTGCTTTCCAGCTTAAGTGTAGTATAATCTGTGTTTTATCTACCGTGAGGGTTCGGTCTGTACCGTCGCTTTATTTCCCTCTCCTTTCCATTTCCTGTACACTTCCAGTCACAGGTGAGTCACGTTCAAGAGTGTAAGGAAAAAATTCTGTTTATTTGTTCCACGATACCAGCTTAACCCATGTTAAGGTGGTACTCGTATAGATGTTTTCTTTTTTTTAAACTTTGACCAGTCAGCTGGTTCTTTTTAGCGTTTATCGCTTTTTCTTCGCATTCATACTTGGTCAAGTTCGACCGACAGAAGCAGGCTGAAAGGGTTCAGATGGGGGGAAAGACACTCTGGGAAAGGCACGGCTGCCGTCCGGGATTCGAACACGCTCAGCCCCAGATCCGCGCGAGCGCGGTTGTCCACGGCGCTGAAATAGCACTCGCGGTACGTGGTGAGCTACTGGAGCTCCCCCTCGTATAGATGTTTTCATATAAATACACTTCTGTGTTTGTATTTGTTATTCTCTCTTGTAATTCCGCCTACGCTCTTTCATTGGCTCACGCATAGTGTCTGGGAGGAAAACGATAGGTTATGTATATAACCTAGTTATATGAGTATTGGCTGAGCGTCCCGCTCAAGCCTATTGAGATACCCCTTATCTCCTGTACCTACTGTACTCCACCACGAAAACAACTTATGCACCCACACCTGACCGGGTCACGCCCCTATGGAGGCGTAGCCTATAAGACCATGGTCCTGGTCACCAAACACCGTTCCTCGCCAAAATCCCGTTCCAGTAAAAGATCCCTCAAAAGGGAACTCAGGGCCGCTTAGAGCGGGACGTTCAGCCAATACTCATATAACTAGGTTATATACATAACCTATCGTTATATTTCGTATGGCTTATCGCGTCCCACTCAAGCCTATTGAGATATGGGTTATAGCGGACGCGAGACCCGACAGATGTACCCCCTGAGGACCCGTAAGCCCACATCAAGGGGTGCAGGGAGCCCTGTCACCCCATCCTTCCTAACGAAGGGGGGGCGCAGTCAACTCCACCTGAGTGCGAACAAGAGGGAACTAGAACCCCTTGAACACACAGCACAGGCGGAACCACGTGTGACCTAACACACTGTGACCCATACCCACACACTCCTGCTACCCTACCAAAGGACGGGAAGCAGGAAAGGCCACAGACCCCAGAACCCCCTGGGAGACAGAACCCCCGGTCATGTCCATGAGGTAAAACCTTACAAAGGGGCCCGGGGAGGACCATGAAGCTGCAGCACAGATGTCCTCCACCGAGGCCCCACCCAGGAGAGCGGCAGAGGCAGCCACCCCACGAGTGGAGTGCGCCCTGATGCCCCCAGGGGGATCCTGCCCAGCCAATGTGTAGCAGAGGGCAATGCCCTCGCACAACCAATGGGACAGGCGCTGTTTCGACAGTGCCTTACCGGCACGAGAACCACCGTAACAGACAAAAAGCTGATCGGTAACCCTGAGGTCCTGAGTACGGCTGAGGTAAATCCCCAAAGCACGGACCGGACATGACAGGTGAAGGCCTGCATCTAACTCACTAGTGTGAGGAGGAGGACGAAACGCCTGAACCACAATATCCCGGGAGTGGAAGGAACTCCAGATATTCTTAGGCATGAAAGCAGGATTAGGTCGCAGAGTGGCGCCGCAATCGGCCCGAAAAGACAGGCACTCTGGACGTACCGAGAGAGCACAGAGCTCACCCACGCGTTTAGCAGAAGTGACAGCCAGCAGCAACGCGGTCTTGAAAGACAGCCGTTCCAACGGCGCCTGCTCGAGCGGCTCAAACGGGGCCAAGGACAACCGACGAGGACTAATTGAATATCCCAAGTCGGAGCCAAGGAGCGTTGCACCGGCTTAACGCGTCGAGCGCCAAGCAGGAAACGCTTCACAAGAGGGTGGCTGAACAAAACAGTCCCCTCAATTCCCTCATGATAGGAGGATATAGCCGCCGCATATACCCTCACCGTCGAAGCTGACAGTCTACCAAGAAGAGACTGGAGATAACTCAGAACAGCATCCAGGGGGCAGGAGACTGGGTCCCAGCCCCCCGCCTTACACCACTCTTGGAACGCACGCCATCTGCCCGCGTAAACCGCGAGAGTGGAGGGAGCATGCGCACACCGGATGGTCTCAACCACCGAAGGGTCCATTCTCTCCAGCCTCACCCTCCCACCAGCCACACCAACAGCCGTTGGCCCAACATCGGAAACTGGAACAGTGACCCGTCGTGCTGTGAGAGGGCCGTCGCCGACCAAGGAATGACCCAAGGAGGAGCGACCAGAAGCTGGATCAAGACCGGGAACCACACTGACTTGCCCCGGTCCGGTGCAACCAGGATCACCGTCCTGCGCTCCCTCCGTATCCGCTCCAACAGCTGACTCAACAGCTGTACAGGAGGAAAGGCGTACAGAAGACCGGGCGGCCATGGAAAGGTCGAGAAGGCATCCACCCCCAAGGGGGGATGATCCGCTCGACTGAGCGAGAACCACAAGGGGCACTTGTGAGAGCATCGGCACGCAAACAGATCTACCGAGGCCTCCCCGAACCGATCCCAGATCTGTCTGACTATGTCGGGGCGGAGTTCCCACTTGTCGTAATGAGGACCGCCCCGAGACATCATATCCGCCCCCATATTCTCTGTACCAGGAATGTGGAGTGCCCTTAGACTGTGCAGCCTGCGGGATGCCCATAGCCAAAGTTCGACCGCCGCCCGGAGCAGGCGGATAGAACGAGTCCCACCCTGCCTGTTGATATACGCCGCTGCCATCATACTGTCTGTCCTGACCAAAACGCGTTCGCCTACCACCAGGTGGTCGAACCGTTTGAGGACCAGGAGGACCGCCTTCAACTCCAACACATTGATATGCGGATCACCGGATCTATTCTCATAGAGAGAAACCACCTCTGTATCCTCCTCATGAAGAGGAGGCCAAGAGGAACCACCGTGTGAGAAGATGCCATAATGCCTAGCAGACGCATCACTTGCAGCGCCGTGACCATCCCTCCCAGACGGAAACCCCCAAGCGCATGACGGAGAACCACCCGACGCTGCTCCGAGAGGGTTGCAATCATGGGCCTTGACCTCAACGTCAAGCCCAAGTACTCCACCTGTTGACTGGGAAGAGGGGTACTCTTCTTCCAATTCACAGCAAAACCCAGGCTGGTGAGGAATTCCACCACCAGCCTGGTATGAGACCTGGCAACCTCCTCCGAACGACTGAGGAGTAGAATGTCGTCGAGATAGAATAGAACTCGTAACCCCCGACGACGTAAGGGCTCCAGCGCAGTCGCCACGCACTTGGTGAATGTGCGGGGAGCCTGAGAATAACCGAACGGCATCCTCTGGTACTCGTACGCTACGCCCTGAAACAGGAACTGTAGGAATTTCCTGTGAGGAGGGTAAATGGGGATGTGAAAATATGCATCCTTCAGGTCTATGGAGGTGAACCAGTCTCCCCTCCTGACAGCAAGCAGAAGGAGTTTGACGGTCAACATTCTGAACGGTCTCGCTACAATCAACCGATTGAACGCGGACAGATCCAGTATAGGTCTGACCCCCCCTGTTTTCTTGAGTATCAGAAAATAACGGGAGTAGACGCCTGACATTGCGTCCTCTCTCGGAACCACAACGACGGCCTGCTTTGCCAACAGAGATTGGATCTCGTCGGCAAGGGCTGTCACTGCTTCTGACCCTGACAATAGGGTCGGCACCAGACCTGAGAACGGAGGGTGGGGTTGTGCGAACTGCAAAACAAGCCCCTCCCTCAACGTTCCCTCTATCCACCCATCCAGACGGCATTCCTGTCGCCATATGTGAAAATAATCCCACAGCGCACCCGCCGTCAACTGACGCTGGGCCGCAAGGAACAGTAGATAGTTGGCCCGGTCCCTACCGATGTGCGACGCACCCAAGGGGGGACCCCGACAGAAAGGGCCGGTTTGATACGGGAGAAGCTGTCATCAAACTGGTTGACACACACCCCCCCCCCCCTGAACACCCCTCTAGCGCATGCTGAGGAGTTGTTCCGCAGCTAGACACGCAAGGCATGAGGACCCCATGGGCTCCTACACGCCGAAGCCCTGCAGTGATATTGCTACCACCCAAATCACGCTCGCCTCTCCTTTGCAGACCACTGCCCCTGTGACAGGAGTGGGAGGCATCAGCGCGATACCCCGCCTGGCGAAGGCGAAGCCGGGGTAACCCTTGCTGTGCATTCAACAGAAGAGGCCTCGAGTCCCCCTGCTGACCACTGTAGCTAGTGGCAGCTGTAACACCAGGCTCATCCAACACACAACGTGTGGTGCAGGAACCACGCGACGGAACATTCTCACGGACAGACCCAGGCTCAGCCATCAACTGGGTGTCAGCCCCTGTCCCCATGAGAAGTGAAGAATGGGGCCGCATACGCTTCAAGGAAGGTTCGCGGCCCGCAGCCAAAGGAGAACGATCAGAGCCCCACTTCCGTGGGTAACAGAGAGAGGATTGAACAGGGAGCGGGCTGCTCGCGGCAAAGTGACGACGGCTTGTTTTACCAAACTCGAATTCACCCAAAATGGCCGATCCCTCGGCCGCCAAGGCTGTCGGCCTTGTGGTACCCTGTTGACTCTCCACCCAGGGCACCACTGGCGGGGGAAACATGGCCACCTGTCGAGGATCTCGCCACAGTCGTTGACGAGACCGTGCTCCCACCTCTGGCTGCACAGCGTGAGGTGGTGTAGGACCCAGATCAACAACCGCCTGCGCCTCCACAGAATGCCCAAAAAGACTATCTGTGGAAAAAGGAGTCGTGAGGAGAGAAAACCTATCCTCTTCCCCAAGAGGAGATTGCTCCAACCAAACATGCCTAACAACCAACGTTGATAGCATCCTAATCCTCCCCGCAGTTATAGCTTGCGAGTCAAGATCTCCATAACACCACAAACATGAACCATGTTTACAATGTCGGCTGGACCCAAAGTCCTACTACCCGACGCCAATGTGGATAGGAAACTAGCCAGCTGAGCCATAACACTGGCTGCCGCCAAATACCATCCTGTAGCAGTATACAACTCATCCGTCCATACTGCCACCCTCCGAGCCGATTCGCTATCAAGCATCGGCCGGGCGGGACGTCGTTCATCTCCGCCGGGGCACAGGAACAAAGCTACCTGGCTACTTAGCCACGGTACACCCGGCCTGCACCCTGTTGTTAGCCTGTTCACCTGTAAAAAAAGGTAAATAGGACTCAGCGAAACCCCCCACATCAACCACCAACTGACCTTCATCAATGAAGCTGGTAAGAGGAGGGAAAAGCGGTATCCCGTGGCGGGGATTATTAGAACAACGACCCATTTCAGCGTCAACGTTAGCATTAGCAGAAGTAGCAGTCGTAGCATTAACGTTAGCAGCGTACTCCAGGATTGCCAGGAAACCGTCCACTGCAGTGGAACGATCACCAAGCCGCCCCGGCCCTGGCGCCGAAACATACTCCACAGCATTACCAATACTGACATTGATGCCTAATGACACAGGCCTTACCTTTGTACAAGCCGACTTGATATTCAAACCTTGTACGCTGCCCCTCGGTCTGCCGCCGTCAGCCGAGGAAACATCAGCACAGGCCCAATGTGTCGCTGAAACATGCTCCGAAGATGCCAGGGAAAAGCAAACCTCCGGTAAGCTTTCAACATTACGAACCTTCTCTAATCTTTTCATACTACTAGTTACATACGGTGCACAGCATCCAATATGATGGAACGAAAATAAAGGAAGGGTGTTTGGTGACCAGGACCATGGTCTTATAGGCTACCCCTCCATAGGGGCGGGACCCGGTCAGGTGTGGGTGCATAAGTTGTTTTCGTGCTGGAGTACAGTAGGTACAGGAGATAAGGGGTATCTCAATAGGCTTGAGCGGGACGCGATAAGCCATACGAAATATAACTAACCGCTGCACAGTAAGGGATGCATTTCATGTCACCAGCAGCAACAGTCTGTTTTTTAAGAGTGTACGTAGGTTTCAGCATACATGGATTATTTGTGAACAGTTATTTATATTATTATTTAAAAATAAATTATAAATAGTTGGAACTCAGTAGTTACAGCATGACTTTTCAAGATGGATAAAGCAAGTAAGTGACTGTATTTGATTGATTGATTGATTGATTGATTGATTGATTGATTGATTGATTGATTGATTGATTGATTGATTGATGTCGCCAAAACAAAACATTAAAATGAGGATCTTGCAGATAACGACCAGGTTGGATTAGAAAACCTTCTCATGTCAAAAGCCTTACAATATTCTAGTTTTAAAGCAAATCCACTTCCTCACTACCAATCACCCCTTAACATGTCTTAAACACACTTAGATATTCTTAAAAACTCTGACCCAAACCCCTGATCAGTGAATTATTATTTGTATAATATTATATATAATTGTAAATGTATAGACTCTGAATTATACATGTATCTGCTCCTGTCTCTCATTCAAGCCACAGAGGGGGACCTCTGTGCATCCTCTTCAACCTGCTGGAGAAATGTGTGTCACATTTAGCCTCTTGTTTACGAGCATCCACTTAACCTAGAGGACACAGTGTATCACACACACACACACACACACACACACACACACACACACACACACACACACACACACACACACACACACACACACACACACACACACACACACACACACACACACACACACACACACACACACACACACACACACACACACACACACACACACACACACACACACACACACACACACACACACACACCAACTCCCTGCCCTTGCTCTTCCTACACTCTAAAAAGATACATGTCAAAATAACACAGGACATTAGTCCAACTAAACATGTAGGCTACTGGATATGTTAAAAGATTATACAAATACAGATTCATGTTAATCACATCATGGCATCCCTGGTTAATTACGCCATCTGAGGATTCTCTCAAAATTGTTAAATGTTTACATATACCAGGAATTTGCCGTCTGCATTTAACTCATCTGAACTATTTAGGAGCAGTTACACACCGATCCCTCTGTCTCAGAAGAGTGTTCTTGAATCATGGAAAATCTATAAGTGTACCTATGTTTCAGAATGTGTACCCTTTAAATGCAGGGCTCCTATCGATTCCTAGGGTAAAAAATAAATCCGCTGGCCACAGAACCTTTGCCTACTGCGCTCCCTACCTGTGGAATAAATTACCCGCCGTCAAATGGCCCTGAGCCATCATCTTGTATCTCATCTTGTATACTAGCACTTGTAGTAATTCTTACTTCTTATCTTAGTTCTTATCTTTGATTATATTGCTACTATGTATGCATATACAGTATGCTTATTACATGTATCTATTGCTCCTATGTCTACCTACTGCAAACACGGGAACTCTCTAATCCCTCTCCCTGTCTCTCTGAGCCATTGACTCGAGTGTTAGTGTGTCATTATACGGACTGCAGTGACTGTTCTACCCCATATTGGTTATGAGCACCACTGAGGTCATGGATCAGCTTCATACCGTCTTCTGTCCGACCTACAGCATCTAAACCATGCCTGCTCTACTTCATTGCTGGGCTAAGTACTTCTATTCTATTCATATGCTTACTACATGTATCTATTGCTCCTATATCCGCCCACTACAGACATGGGAACTCTCTAACCCCTGTCCCCGTCTCCCTGTCTCTCTGTGAGTGGATGTCTCATGGTGATGGCCAAAGTGGTGGATGTCTCGTGGTGATGGCCAAGGTGGTGGATGTCTCGTGGTGATGGCCAAGGTGGTGGATGTCTCGTGGTGATAGCCAAGGTGGTGGATGTCTTGTGGTGATGGCCAAAGTGGTGGATGTCTCGTGGTGATGGCCAAGGTGGTGTGATCTTCTCTACCTCGCCCCCATACTTCAAATGGATCCGAGCGGAATATGAGTGATATTTTGAGCTCAGAGCCTTGACATTTAGCCTTTATCTTATTTTCCTCCCAGCGCTCGTTTCCATATGCTTTTTATGTTTGTTGTTCTTAGCTCTATATCCTATTTACATTTTTCTAAAATGTTGTACCTCAGTTGCTATGTATGTACATATGTGTTTTATTACATGTATATGTATATACATACCAGCTATCCTATGAGGGGCCGTTTAGGCCATATACCGTCACTGTCACATATACATATTGAAATGTGTCTTGTATGCTACTGAAAAGCATTCGCGTACTACTGAGATCTGTCACGTATGCTATTGAAAAGCTGTCACGTATGCTACTGAAACGTTCTTACGTATACTACTGGGATCTGTTACGTATGCTACTGAGATCTTTTACGAGATCTGTTATGTATGCTACAGAGAAATATGGCCTAAACGCCCCCTCATACTATTCGCCTGTTTTATTCTCCACCCATCGATCATCCATAGCAACACTATATTATCACAGACATCCAAGTTGGGGGATCCCCCTTTGAACGGTCCATCTAGGGTTTCTCTCCTCAGCATCGCCTGTGGTGCTTTTTTCCTATTGTTCGGTTTTTAGTGAGCTTTTCCTTACCTTCGTTGGGGAATGTCTGGGAGAGTGGCATATTTGGATTTTATGATGGATTTTTGTTCTTGATTTATTGTGATGTTTCTTCTTGACTTGTTTAACCTGTTAACTCTTTCTGCGCCAAACTCAACTTTACTCGGGTTTCGTCACCAACCGTTGAGCGTCAAACCCGACTATACTCAGGGTTTGATCCTTTGATCTTTTTCCTCTGATCCCCATTCTAACCACTCGCGCGGACCTCCCTGTATCTCCCTTGCACCGCTGCCTACGTTAAAATTGCAATGACGATCGAATCCTGCCAGGTGGATTACCTTTTGAACTGCGATAGTTTAGTGTGGGGCCACTTTTTTTGAATTTTTTTTGTAAGAACTCATCCCCCTCAGAGGGAATCAGGACAGAGCGATCGCTCAGAGATTTTATCGCCTCAAACCTATTTCCCGTATACACATACACGAGTAATCGCGATGGGATCACTGGGATTATTCTTTTTGGAGTACCTTCTGGCTAAGGTAAGTTCTATTCTATGTCGTATTTTACCGGACCTAAAACATGCTTTTGGTAATGATCGCAGTTTCGAGTTAATGTATATGCTATATACCTTTGATTTGGAAGTATTTGGAGTTCCAGGCGAGCAACCCGAACGATTTGGGCATAATGCATATAACATAACATAATGCACAAACTACAGTATGTAGAAATTAACTGGTTAGTCAGTCTTGGACTATGAACAATGCCTGTCAAATTAGCCATACTATTGTCTCCATAGCTATAATACAGAACACACGATTGGTCCGCAAACATTGCGAAAATGGTCAATAACACTGGCGCCATTGAGTAAAGATGGGAAAAGAGCATGGCAGTCAATGAGTTAAGCCCTAGCCCTATTTTTCTGAAAATCCGCCTAAAAATACTTACCTAAGTAAATGGAAGATTGCTCCACTTCTACAAGGTCCATTTGCATGTTATTGGTATCTAGGGACATCTCTGGATCTCAGGGAATGTATTCCCACTGTCAGACATATTATTGTGATGAAACAAAGGAGAATATAAATTATGATTTTTCTTTGAATCTTTGACAGTGAATAACACCATGCTAAAAATGACCAGACATGAAAAACTGCCACTGTCGTTCAGCACCTTCTTGAGATCACGTGTACAAAAGATCTAAGCAAAGGAATAAAGGGAAGATGATTAAACAGAATGTTTTGTAGATACAGTAATGAATTCTGCCATCTGGACACATGCAATTTGAAATATTATTATAGAATATCAGGCATATACATGACCTTATTATAGCCAAATTGCACATCTATGTTTCGGGCCAAATCTACTTGTTCCAATGGCAGAGTTCAATTTGGATTTAGTATCACCAGGTGTGCAGCAAGAACCGTGAATGAAATCTACTGTATGTACAGTTCCATTCTTATAATGGATATGGCTCCGCCATTTTTTATCGGATTGCAACGCGTATTGTTGCTAAACGTTCACAGAAGGTAGACACACTAACTGTGATCCAATATATGCCAATAATGTTCAGTTTTGTGATAGAGAATCCAGAGAAATAAGAAAAAAAATGTATTTGCTTGCAGGAAGCTGGTATGAGCTGTGTGTGTAATGTAGTTTTTCGAAATTTCAACGCTCCTTGAGAGCTCTGGATGTCCTCTCCTCGTATGACTACAAACGAAATTGCGACGCAAATTCAAAATGGGGGATAATCGCTTGTAAATAAATGCATTTCAAAAACTGATATTTCATTAATAACACTTTAACCTATTGGTAAACAAACGTATTGTTGAAAATATACACTATGACTGCTGTTTTGACAGGATTAGGGTCTTTACTATTGGCTACATTTGAAAAATAAAATGCAACATTATGTCATACAGTCAGGAGAGATTGATTCATGACAAGTTCAAGTTTGTTTTTATTTGTATTCAATGCTGAGCTGTAGTCGATGAATAACATTCTGACATAGTCCCCCTGTGGACCGCTCAGGCTAAAGAGGTTAAAGAAGACTTGTACATAGTTCCCCTGTGGACCGCTCAGGCTAAAGAGGTTAAAGAAGACTTGTACATAGTTCCCCTGTGGACCGCTCAGGCTAAAGAGGTTAAAGAAGACTTGTACATAGTTCCCCTGTGGACCGCTCAGGCTAAAGAGGTTAAAGAAGACTTGTACATAGTCCCCCTGTGGACCGCTCAGGCTAAAGAGGTTAAAGAAGACTTGTACATAGTTCCCCTGTGGACCGCTCAGGCTAAAGAGGTTAAAGAAGACTTGTACATAGTCCCCCTGTGGACCGCTCAGGCTAAAGAGGTTAAAGAAGACTTGTACATAGTTCCCCTGTGGACCGCTCAGGCTAAAGAGGTTAAAGAAGACTTGTACATAGTTCCCCTGTGGACCGCTCAGGCTAAAGAGGTTAAAGAAGACTTGTACATAGTTCCCCTGTGGACCGCTCAGGCTAAAGAGGTTAAAGAAGACTTGTACATAGTTCCCCTGTGGACCGCTCAGGCTAAAGAGGTTAAAGAAGACTTGTACATAGTTCCCCTGTGGACCGCTCAGGCTAAAGAGGTTAAAGAAGACTTGTACATAGTTCCCCTGTGGACCGCTCAGGCTAAAGAGGTTAAAGAAGACTTGTACATAGTTCCCCTGTGGACCGCTCAGGCTAAAGAGGTTAAAGAAGACTTGTACATAGTTCCCCTGTGGACCGCTCAGGCTAAAGAGGTTAAAGAAGACTTGTACATAGTTCCCCTGTGGACCGCTCAGGCTAAAGAGGTTAAAGAAGACTTGTACATAGTTCCCCTGTGGACCGCTCAGGCTAAAGAGGTTAAAGAAGACTTGTACATAGTTCCCCTGTGGACCGCTCAGGCTAAAGAGGTTAAAGAAGACTTGTACATAGTTCCCCTGTGGACCGCTCAGGCTAAAGAGGTTAAAGAAGACTTGTACATAGTTCCCCTGTGGACCGCTCAGGCTAAAGAGGTTAAAGAAGACTTGTACATAGTTCCCCTGTGGACCGCTCAGGCTAAAGAGGTTAAAGAAGACTTGTACATAGTTCCCCTGTGGACCGCTCAGACTAAAGAGGTTAAAGAAGACTTGTACATAGTTCCCCTGTGGACCGCTCAGGCTAAAGAGGTTAAAGAAGACTTGTACATAGTTCCCCTGTGGACCGCTCAGGCTAAAGAGGTTAAAGAAGACTTGTACATAGTTCCCCTGTGGACCGCTCAGGCTAAAGAGGTTAAAGAAGACTTGTACATAGTTCCCCTGTGGACCGCTCAGGCTAAAGAGGTTAAAGAAGACTTGTACATAGTTCCCCTGTGGACCGCTCAGGCTAAAGAGGTTAAAGAAGACTTGTACATAGTTCCCCTGTGGACCGCTCAGGCTAAAGAGGTTAAAGAAGACTTGTACATAGTTCCCCTGTGGACCGCTCAGGCTAAAGAGGTTAAAGAAGACTTGTACAGCCAATGGCGACATTACCTTGTGATTTCAGGCTTTACAAATACATTTGATTTGATTGTAGCTAGGTTTCATTATGTGTCTTTTTTAAGAGTGTACCTAGGTTTTATCATGTGTATTTTTAAGAGTGTACCTAGGTTTCATCATGTGTGGTTTTAAGAGTGTAGCTATGTTTCATCATGTCTGTTTTTAAGAGTGTAGCTAGGTTTCATCATGGCTGTTTTTAAGAGTGTACCTAGGTTTCATCATGTGTCTTTTTTAAGAGTGTACCCACTGTAGGTTTTATAATGTGTCTTTTTTAAGAGTGTACCTAGGTTTCATCATGTATCTTTTTTAAGAGTGTACCTAGGTTTCAGCATGTGTATTCTAAGAGTGTCTATGTTTCAGCATGTGTATTCTAAGAGTGTAGTGTACCTAGGTTTCAGCGTGTGTATTCTAAGAGTGTCTATGTTTCAGTGTGTGTATTCTAAGAGTGTACCTATGTTTCAGCATGTGTATTCTAAGAGTGTACCTATGTTTCAGCATGGCATACGGTTATCCTATAACCATAGTTATATGAGTATAGCGAGCGCTCTGCTCATAGTGGAACCTTATCCCTTTCAATCTAATTCTGAATAAAATGTCTCCACATGTACACACCCATCATCAGCTCCTCTACACAAGTGGGGATGTGGCCATACTAACAGCTCCTTCCCAAGTCTTTCACCACCGAAGGCGAAGACCACGGGGTCCTCAGTGAGTCTGAGCAGAGCGCTCGCTATACTCATATAACTATAGTTATAGGATAACCGTATGTTATATTATCGTATAGCTTACGCTCTGCTCGTAGTGGAACACAGGAGCTGAGCAGAGCGGAAGCTCGACAAATGTACCCGCTGAGGCCCCCCACAACCATCAGAACCGGGGAGGACCCGAGCCCCCGGACCCCCCTAGAGGGGGATGGGAGGGAATCGGATCCGACTGTGCAAAGAGGGTTTAGCAACTAAAACGCAGACCGTGGGACTTACCTTCACACAGAAGAACCCACGACTACATAGGCGCGCATCCCACATGCCACTAGGGAACGAGCGGGAAGGGGGAAAAAACGTTAAAATCCCTAACAACACGGGGTCAAGGTCAAGAACCCAACCCTGTGGCAAGGCTGGGTGAGAAGCTATCTAAATAAAAGACAACAATTTGTGACAATGAGAGATTATAAATCTGAATGTTTCGACATTGCTTGTGGTGTCCCCCAGGGGTCAGTGTTGGGTCCAAAACTGTTCATCTTGTACATTAACGAGATATGTAAAGTATCCAATATATTTAAAAGTATTTTATTTGCGGATGACACTAATCTTTTTTTTTCTGGTGAGAATATCCAGCAGCTTTTAAAGATCATCACATCTGAAATGAAGAAATAAAATAAAAAATTTGATAGAAACAAATTATCATTGAACTTGAGCAAAACTAAAATCATGTTATTTGGAAACTGTAGATTAAATACTCAAGTACAAGTTAAAATAAATGATGTGATTATTGAAAGAGTTTATGAAAATAAATTCCTAGGTGTAATAATAGACCATAAAATCTGTTGGAAACCTCACATAAAACATGTCCAATCTAAACTGTCACGAAGCATTTCAGTCATGAGTAAAGTAAAGCACATCCTGGATAGAAAATCACACTACATTCTCTACTGTTCACTAGTTTTACCATATTTAAATTACTGTGCTGATGTCTGGATGAAACAATTATAAGTCTACAGCACAAGCACTTTTTATACTCCAAAAAAGGACCATAAGGATAGTTCACATTGCAGGTTATCGTGATCACACAAACATATTATTTTTAAAGTCAAAAACATTCAAGTTAAATGATCTTGTGGAATTTAAAACGGCACAATTAATGTATAAAGCAAAAAGTCATGCACTTCCAAGAAACATTCAAGTACTGTTCTTTGATAGGAAGGGGGGTTATAATCTGAGGGGAGAACTCAATTTAAAAGTGCTAAATGTACGCACTACCATGAGAAGACACTGCATCTCGATATGTGGAGTGAAACTGTGGAACAGTCTAAATGTGGTGCTAAAGCAATGTCCAAACATGAGACAATTCAAACTGATGTATAAGGAAATGATGTTCACAAGGTACAGGGATGAGGAAGGGACTTGATATTCACGGGTGTTTACATTTTATTTTATTTCGTTCATGTTATATTATCGTACTTGGCCATCACGTCCCGCTCTTAAAGCCTATCGAGATATACCTCATCTCATGTACCTATTGTACTCCATCAACGAAAAAAACACGTACACCTACACCTGCCGGGTCCCGCCCCTATGGAGGCGTAGCCTATAAGACAGTGCGCCTGGTCACCAAACACCCTTCCTCTATTTTCGTTTCCATCATAACGGATGCAGTGCACCTTATGTTAACTAGTTGTTATGAAAAGATTAGAGAAATTGCGTAATGTTGAAAGCTTACCAGAGGTTTGCTTACCCCTGGCATCTTCGAGGCATGTTTCAGCGACACATCGGGCCTGTGTTGATGTTTCCTCGTCTGACGGCAGCAGACCAAGGGGCAGCGTACAAGGTTTGGCTATCAAGCCGGCTTGTACAAAGGTAGTCCCTGTGTCATCAGGCATCAATGTTGGTATTGGTAATGCTGTGGAGTATGTTTCGGCGCCAGGGCCGGGGTGGCTTGGTGAACGTTCCACTGCAGTGGACGTTTTCCTGGCGATCCTGGAGCACGCTGCTAACGCTAATGCTACTAATGCTACTACTGCTAATGCTAATGTTGACGCTGAAATGGGTCGTTGTTCTAATAATCCCCGCCGCGGGACATTGACGCTTTTCCCTCCTCTTGCCCGCTTCATTGATGAAGGTCAGTCGGTTGCTAATGTGGGGGGTTTCGCTGAGTCCTGTTGAATGTACAGCAAGGGTTACCCCGGCCTCGCCTTCGCCAGGCGGGGTATCGCGCTGATTCCTCCCACTCCCGTGAGAGCGGCAGTGGTCTGCAAAAAAGAGGCAAGCGTGATTTGGGTGGTAGCAATATCACTGCAGGGCTTCGGCGTGTAGGAGCCCATGGGGTCCTCATGCCTTGCGTGTCTAGCTGCGGAACAATGCGTGCGCTAGAGGGGTGTTCAGGGGGGGGTGTGTGTCAACCAGTTTGATGACAGCTTCTCCCGTATCAAACCGGCCTTTTCTGTTGGGGTCCCCCCTTGGGTGCGTCGCACAGCGTGAGGGACCGGGCCAACTATCTACTGTTCCTTGAGGCCCAGCGTCAGTTGACGGCGGGTGCGCTGTGGGATTATTTTCACATATGGCGACAAGAATGCCGTTTGGAGGGGTGGATAGAGAGAACGTTGAGGGAGGGGCTTGTTTTGCAGTTCGCACAACCCCACCCTCCGTTCTCAGGTTTGGTGCCGACCATTGTCAGGGTCAGAAGCAGTGACAGCCCTGGCCGACGAGATCCAATCTCTGTTGGCGAAGCAGGCCGTCGTCGTGGTTCCGAGAGAGGACGCGATGTCAGGCGTCTACTCTTGTTATTTTCTGGTACCCAAGAAAACAGGTCTGGATCTGTCCGCGTTCAATCGGTTGATTGTAGCGAGACCGTTCAGAATGTTGACCGTCAAACTCCTTCTGCTTGCTGGTTCACCTCCATAGACCTGAAGGATGCGTATTTTCACATCCCGATTTTCCCTCCTCTTAGGAAGTTCCTACGGTTCCTGTTTCAGGGCGTAGCGTACGAGTACCAGAGGTTGCCATTCGGCTATTCTCTGGCTCCCCGCACATTCACCAAGTGCATGGCGACTGCGCTGGAGCCTTTACGTCATCAGGGGATACGAGTTCTATTCTATCTCGACGACATTCTACTCCTCAGTCGTTCGGAGGAGGTTGCCAGGTCTCATACCAGGCTGGTGGTGGAATTCCTCACCAGGCTGGGTTTTGCTGTGAATTGGAAGAAGAGTACGCCTCTTCCCAGTCAACAGGTGGAGTACTTGGGCTTGACGTTGAGGTCGAGGCCCATGATTGTAACCCTCTCGGAGCAGCGCCGGGTGTCTATCCTTCGCGCGCTCGGGGGTTTCTGTCTGGGAGGGACGGTCACGGCGCTGCAAGTGATGCGTCTGCTCGGTATGATGGCATCTGCTCACACGGTGGTTCCTCTTGGCCTCCTCTTCATGAGGAGGATACAGACGTGGTTTTTCTCTATGAGAATAGATCCGGTGAGGGACAAATGGAAACGGTTGACGGTTCCTTTGTCGATATGGGGAGATCTCGCCCATTGGAAGAGGCTGGGTATCCTCACCATTGGGGTCCCCATGGGCAGCAGGCGCTCACACGTCACGGTCTTCACCGACGCCTCTCTCACGAGTTGGGGAGGGACGTGTCGGACCCACGTGGTGGGGGGCAGCTGGACGGAGGTTCATGCTGGCCCATCTACCCCGCACATCAATATATTGGAATTGAAGGCGGTCCTCCTGGTCCTCAAACGGTTCAACCACCTGGTGGTAGGCGAGCACGTTTTGGTCAGGACAGACAGTATGACGGCAGCGGCGTATATCAACAGGCAGGGTGGGACTCGTTCCATCCGCCTGCTCCGGGCGGCGGTCGAACTTTGGCTATGGGCATCTCGCAGGCTGCACAGTCTGAGGGCGCTCCACATTCCTGGTACAGAGAATATGGGCGCGGATATGATGTCTCGGGGCGGTCCTCGTTACGACGAGTGGGAACTCCGCCCCGACATAGTCCGACAGATCTGGGATCGGTTCGGGGAGGCCTCGGTAGATCTGTTTGCCTGCCGACGCTCTCACAAGTGCCCCTTGTGGTTCTCGGTCAGTCGAGCAGATCATCCCCCCTTGGGGGTGGATGCCTTCTCGACCTTTCCATGGCCGCCCGGTCTTCTGTACGCCTTTCCTCCTGTACAGCTGTTGGGTCAGCTGTTGGAGCGGATACGGAGGGAGCGCAGGACGGACCGGGGCACGGCAGTGTGGTTCCCGGTCTTGATCCAGCTTCGGGTCGCTCCTCCTTGGGTCATTCCTTGGTCGGCGACGGCCCTCTCACAGCACGACGGGTCACTGTTCCAGTACCCGATGTTGGGCCAACGACTGTTGGTTTGGCTGGTGGGAGGGTGAGTCTGGAGAGGATGGACCCTTCTGTGGTTGATACCATCCGGAATGCACATGCTCCCTCCACTGTCGCGCTTTACACGGGCAGATGGCGTATGTTCCAAGAGTGGTGTAAGGCGGGGGGCCGGGACCACTCTGCAACCTAATCCTGCTTTCATGCCTAAGAATATCCGGAGTTCCTTCCGCTCCCGGGATATTGTGGTTCAGGCGTTTCGTCCTCCTCCTCACACTAGTGAGTTAGATGCGGGCCTTCACCTGTCATGTCCGGTCCGTGCTTTGGGAATTTACCTCAGCCGTACTCAGGACCTCAAGGTTACCGATCAGCTTTTTGTCTGTCACGGTGGTTCTCGTGCCGGTAAGGCACTGTCGAAACAGCGCCTGTCCCATTGCCCTCTGCTACACATTGGCTGGGCAGGATCCCCCTGGGTGCATCAGGGCGCACTCCACTCGTGGGGTGGCTGCCTCTGCCGCTCTCCTGGGTGGGGCCTCGGTGGAGGACATGTGTGCTGCAGCTTCATGGTCCTCCCCGGGCCCCTTTGTAAGGTTTTACCTCATGGACATGACCGGGGGTTCTGTCTCCCAGGCGGTTCTGGGGTCTGTGGCCTTTCCTGCTTCCCGTCCTTTGGTAGGGTAGCAGGAGTGTGTGGGTATGGGCCACAGTGTGTAGGTCACACGTGGTTCCGCCTGTGCTGTGTGTTCAAGGGGTTCTAGTTCCCTCTTGCTCGCACTCAGGTGGAGTTGACTGCGCCCCCCCTTCATTAGGAAGGATGGGGTGACTGGGCTCCCCAAACCCCTTGATGTGGGCTTACGGGTCCTCAGGGGGTGCATCTGTCGGGCCTCGCGTCCGCTCTAACCCATATCTCGATAGGCTTTAAGAGCGGGACGCGATGGCCAAGTACGATAATATAACGTAAGGTTATGTATATAAATGTATATCATATAGTTAGTACTGGCTAAGCGTCCCGCTCTTAAGCGGCCCTGAGTTCCCTTTTGAGCGATCTTTTACTGGAAACAGGATTTTTGGTGAGGAAGAGTGTTTGGTGACCAGGCCCACTGTCTTATAGGCTACACCTCCATAGGGGCGGGACCCGGCAGGTGTAGGTGTACGTGTTTTTTTCGTTGATGGAGTACAATAGGTACATGAGATGAGGTATATCTCGATAGGCTTTAAGAGCGGGACGCTTAGCCAGTACTCATATAACTAGGTTATATACATATCCTTACGTTTTACATATATAGTTTTTGTTTTTTTGTTTTGCATATATATATATATATATATTTTTTTTTTATGTTTTAAAATAGTACATTCATTCATTTGAGTAGTGGAAAAGGGGTAGGATTAAATAAGTGTATACTTCTTCCTACTCCTTTTCGAACATGTAGATTGAGTTGTGTTTTGCTTTTGTTATTGTTTGTTTGTATTCATTGCATGTTCGAAATAAAGATTTCAAATCAAATCAAATCAAAGGCCTTAGCAGCGGAGCGCGAATGAGGACCCAGCCCCAGGAACAACCCCCCGGAAAAGGGGCCTGGTGAGGCCAACGATGCCGCAGCATCGAGACCCCACCAGACGGTCACTAGTGACACAACCCCCACATCGCCAGCGTATCGGACAGGGCCCATCCAAGAGCAGGCCCTTCCCCCCTACAGCACGCCGCCCTAAAGCACTCCAAAGAGGCTACACCCCCACAACACAGTGGGACCAGGCAGTGCACCGGGGAGACAACCCCCAAAGAGGTTGATCCCTCAATCCAGGCAACAGGTCAAAAGCATAACTCGACCTGTGCCCGGAGCACTGCGGACAAGACAGGCGCCTAAAGGGTCTGCTGAGAACAGCACCCCGGTGGAAGGGGCGTTCGGTATGCTGTGCACCGTGCACCACCAGCCTCCACAAAAAAACCTGACCCCCTAGAGAGGCCGAGGCAGAGAAGGCTGACATGATTGGTAGACGTCATGAAAGGTGCAGGGGCACACTCGCAGGCAGACGGGGTCAAGTCCGGCCTAACCCGAGAGTCGACTCCGCTACCAACACACTGGGGAACCAACCACCTCCCTATGTTTAGTTTAACAGGAGGTGGTTGTTCCCATAACCCCCCCAAGAAAAAACTCCGAAACACAACTGCGGGTATACACCGGCTATACAGCAGTACAAGTGTTTCAGTTCTCAAGAAGGGGTTAACCCAGGCCAACAGGTCGACGAGAACAAGTCCGGACCTGGGCCCGGAAGAGAGGGGTGAAAAATAATGGAGAAGGACCAGGCTCCTTAGCACAGCGCAAGGTACAACACAAAATGGACCAAGCAACAGTGAAGGATAACACGCAGTGACATAACCACGAAACACCTCCATAACATCAAACCCTGCAACGCACGGGCCAACCCGGCATTTTCCCCCCGAAAAAGCACAAGTCCTTCAGGGTACCAGAACAGCAGATCTGCGCACCAGCGGACAACGGGTTAACTGACCTGGTCCGGCGCAACCAGAACCAGTCCTGTGTCCTAATCACGCCACCATCCCCAGTCCTAAGAGGGGGGTAGGTACGCGTGTCGATCTAAAACATCACAGAGGGCGCCACCAAGAAGGTCAGAGCATGAATGCACCGTGCCCGGTGGCCCACCCCAAGGGGTGAGACCCTTCCGCCAATGCTTTGATCTATTCCGTCATCTCCCCCCAGAGATGAACGAGAATTCGTCGAGACTAACCTAGTACACTGGCGCTCGGAAGAGATAAAACTCCATCCTAGTTGCTCCATAAAAAATGCCGTTTCCATGATGAGCAACCAAGGCGCGCCAGCCCATGCGTGGTTCCACACAGAAGCACCCAGGGCCAGCACTATGTACACGTCGAGACCCACAACACATCAATGGTAATTCTAACAAGAAACTAGATAACGTTCCCTCCAAGAAGCCTGGGAGAGCGGCAGGAAGCTGGCCAAGAGACACAGATATGGGTCCCATATGACGCGTCTGAGGAAAAAAACACCCCTGTTAAAAACCTGCTCTGTATAAAAGAGAGGAGACAGGGAACCCCCAGAGAGACCTCCCACGTGAGTAATAATTAAAAAGATATATGTAACATTGAGCCACGTGACCAAAAGCTCAATACATATGCAACAGAGTGCAGAGCAGAAAACAACGTTTTTCACGCACCGCATGACCCAATCTTGAAAATAACAGCCGTCCACAACATGGTGCCTGAAAATAACTCACGGAAGTCTCACAACCAATAGAAACGCGCCCAGTGACATACTCTATGGCGGGGGGAATTCCGTGACCCACCTGCCCAAATATGGCGTGGGACCAGGGACCCCCCCCCCTCTCTCTCCCTACCCTGTGACGCACTGACCCAACAGCGTGACAGGAAGACCGAAGGACCGGAGGTCCAACCCCCTGGCCAATCAGAAAAAAGGGGGCGAGGGGTTTATCAGTTCACCCCCTCATGACCCCACACCGATGCGATGAAAACAAACAAGCGGCGATGATACCAGTTTACCTAGCATGCTACAAGTTTCAAGTTTCAAGTTTCTTTAATAGTTGTCATACAGAAGTACAGAATACTTTTGTACAAAATGCTTCTTACTGTTGCGCTCCAGAGACTGTGCATGACAAGATAAGTATGAAATAAAAACATAGTAAAAATTAGAAGAAAAAAAAAAAAGAGGTCACAGTGTTCAGTTTAGACATATGTACAATGTTCGTAGACGTAGTTACCATACAATATACAATACTGTGCAGTGTACTAATATACAATACTATATAGTGCAAGGCATAAATGGACGAGGTGCAGTTTAGGTACAATTCACAGTAGGTGTACGAGTTGTAGTGCAAATCCTTTATCAATAAATATAAAGTGTAAGTGTGTTTGTGTGATCTAAAGTGTGGAGAGTGGGTGCTGCAGTGTGTTGTTTGTTTGAGTGAGTGTGTGTGTGCGTGTGGGTGTGTGTGCTGTGTGCATTTGATGGTTGTTGCATAGTGATTATTGTTCGTTTAGCGATTATTGTTCGTTTAGCAGCCTGATGGCCTGGGGATAGAAGCTCCTTCTGAGTCTTTCTGTGCTCGCCATAAGACTCCGGTATCGCTTGCCTGACGGCAGCAGTTCAAAGAGGCAGTTGTTCGGGTGGCTCGAGTCCTTAATAATTCTCTTAGCCTTCCCCTTGCACCGCTTGTTGTAAATGTTCTGGAGGGTGGGAAGCCCCCCTCTAATTGTGCGTTCGGCTGAACGTGTCACTCTTTGTAGTCTGCTACGGTCTTGTGCAGTGCTATTCCCAAACCAGGAGGTGATGTTGCCGGTCAGGATGCTCTCTATTGTACATGAGTAGAAGTTCCTAAGGATCTTCTGACTGACTTGGAACTTCCTTAGGCGCCTGAGGAAGTAGAGGCGTTGTCGTGCCTTCTTCACAACACTGTCAATGTGTGTGGTCCATGTCAAGTCCTCGGATATGTGGGCTCCGAGGTACTTGAAACTGTTCACTCTCTCAACTGGTGCCCCGTCGATGCTGAGGGGGCTGTAGTCCTTGACCCCCGACCTCCTGAAGTCCACAATCATCTCTTTTGTTTTACATGAAAAGCGTATATCCACTAGGATAAGCTCAACCAACTGCACGCCAGCCACAGACGATAAACTTGTTTGTGAACGGGTTTTACATACAAGGCTTTAGGCTCATGTGCGAACACGTCACCCGTGTTTATGTACTTCACCAAGTAAAGAAAAACACAGACGTTTAAAGAGAGGGTCAAGACCTTGGTACAAGCTACATAATGACTACTTATGTAGGCTAACCAGGTTGCGGACTCGATGCCATGTTTCCCAAACGTAACAGAATACACACAACCCCCTCAGATAAAAAAGGTAAAGTTCACTCTTACTATTCCAAAAAGAACACAGTCTTCTTCATGATGAGGGAAGACAAGTCTTTCGACTGAGTGCTAGCCACAGGCCTTGCTAAGCACAAATATAGCAACCAGAACAATTTACAAGAAACTGTCCTACTCTCTTAAGCAAACACACAACCCCACAAGTAGGTGAGGGTTTACACATCGTATCCCCAATATATAATAGTGAATAAACACAAAAGGAGGGACCTTTTATTTAGTAACAAACAATTATATGTTGGGGAGGGGAAGGGGACAGGGGCAAACAGGGGAGTCACTAGCGGCGCCTGCCGCGTGCAGCGCGGTGCTTGCCCCCACGGGGAGCCGGCCCGGAGGAACGGTTCTGGGGAGCCTGGTCACGTCGATCCCTACCGTCACCTCCGGGCATGGGGCGGCTGGCTGCGGCGTACGAGGCACTCCCTCCACTCCTGGCCTTCTTCGACAAAGGCCCAGCAGTGGCGGCGGTGGTGGCGGAGGCAACGGTCGCGGTCCTCTGCCGGCGTTGCTTTTTTCGGCCATCACCGGTGGCATTGGGTCGGGGGAAATGGGGTTGGAGCACTGCAGCTGGGTAAGGTGCAGGATGGCTCCAGCCGCCTGGGCGTGAAAATATTGTTGATGGTCATCCAATACCGACCCGCCCGCCATCATCCCCGACATGTAGCATGCTAGCTGCGCGATGTTAGAAGTCGCAACTAGGCTCTGAGTCGCGGCGATGTACGCCTGGTCACTCCAATTAGCCATCTGACTAGCCGATTTCCCTTCCACGTCACTCGCGTCCCTCACGTACGGGAGGCTGCCATGTCGGACGCCACCATCCGACGCGGCAGATAGCTGGGCATCTTGTCTCAGGGTCGGAGGTTCTAACCCAACACCGGAGAACAAGGGACCCCAAGGTGACGCAACACTCCCTGCCACACCCCGAGGGGGAGAATTATATGTCTCCACTGGGGCATCCAACAAGAGCTCTCTCGTCCCCTCCATGTGATCCTCAGTCTCCATCTGAAATGGAGACAAGGCAAGAGCACTCTCGTCCGGCTCCAGCACAACCTCAAAGCCTGGCCGTTCGCCCCTGCAGCTCGCCGCCCTACGACGGGAGCGAGCAGAGGCGAAGAGTCTGCGTCGCAAATCCCCAGCCACCAGAGGAGCTGTCGGCCTATCGGCCGACTGTCCACTGGCGGAGGAACCAGGGCGGGAACCAGGCCATCTCACGGGAGACGGCGGCTCAACGGCCCCTCGGAGAGACAAACTCACCACTGGGCGCCGCCCGGGCGTATCCGACTGCCACGACCGCGGAGTCAGAGACGCCCCACGACGCACGGAGGACGCGGCAATGGAGAGGCGCTGGTGAAGGGTGACGTTGTGAGCGTCCGAACCCTCCGAAGGTGCGGACATTATGTCTTAGCTTTTCTCGTAAATTTGGCGAGAGACAAAAAAATAAGATACAATGTCCACGTAGCTCCTTTCCAACAACTATTTTGGCACTAAACTCAAGTGGTGTATACAGACACTTTGTGCAGCTTTCTATTGTGGTGGTGGAGGTTAGGTGCACTTTAGTCTGTGTGTGTAAATAAGTAATGTTTTTTGTGTTGTTTTTTATGCTGTGCGTTTATGTGAATGTTGATTAGTGGTAGTTGAGCTATGATTATAATTATGTTTTCATTTCGGATGTATGGAGGCACTGTATGCTTGGTTAAAGTTGTGAATGGAGATGTATTCATTTCACATGTGATCCAGGGACGTAGCGAGGAGTGGGCTGTAATTGGTCGAGATACGTCACGTGGTGTCATTGAAACTAGTAAACAGGAAGTTGCGGGGAATTTGACAGCAGCGAAGGGAGACGAGTGAGAACTGGTGAGTGGATGTGTGTAAGCAATTTGTTTTAAGAATGATAGTAGCATTGTGGTAGTTATTGATTGAATGTGTGTTTTGTTTCAAGGTTTGCAACCTGTTGGAGGAAGAATTAAAAGCTTTTTACAACTGAGTGGCATCCTGTTCATCCCTTCACCCCAGCTGCGGGAGTAAAGCAGCACAGTTACAAACCACCGGACGGCGGCAGAAGAGTGGCTGAACGCGCCGTCAGATAAGGACAAAATAACCGAGGGATATGAGGTACTCCTGTGTCGTTGTAAATGAAATAACTCGCGCATCAGGCCATACGGGTCAGCGAGCAGGAACGTTCACCTGGTTCAAATGCTAATACAAGCAGCTAACACAGCACAGGAAGCTAACGCAGCTGAATGAGTGAATGAATGAAAACTTGTGTTTGACAGATGTCAGTGCTAACTTCAAATGCGATCAGGAGTAATGCCAAGCTACTGAAACTAGCTATCAAATAGCATACCAACGCTAACGTGGACAAGCATGAAGGCAGCTAAAGATAAAAGCTATAGCTCATTACTAGCCCTGTGATGGTGCCAATTATATTATTTAGGTATAGATGATTTAGTAGCCCTCTAATTTCAAGACCTTTAGCTTAGTTTGAGTGTACCCGGGTGGCAAGCCGGCGGGAGAAGGTGAAACCTACTCCACTTTGTTTATTTGTATTGTTTTCCATTTTTGGGCGGTATCCCCGGGGGGACCTCTGGTGAGCCTGGTAACGCGGCTGAAGACTAGTTAGGCTAGGATAGTCAGGGAAGAAGCTTCTGAGCTAGTTTAGGCAGCTAGAGAGGGCGGAAGACACAATAGAGAGGGTGGAAGACACAAGGTAGATAAGGAGTTACGGGTACGCTCAATTAGCATCAATGGTCAAATAAAAAATAAAAAAATAAAAATAAATAAAATTGATCAATTAAAGAAAGAGAGGGCCAAAGTGAAGGCAGCTTTCACAAGAAGGGCCAACAGCATTTTACGAATGGCGCCAACTATGCTGCGAGAGGAATTGAGAGGTGAGTGGAAATCCCTTTCTGAGGACGCAGAAAGGCTTCGTGCAGCTAATTATATTTGTGAGGCCTGTCTGATAGATGAAGCATGGAGGCTGTGGATGATAAAGCCAAAGCAGACTTGGAGAGGGTAACCATAGAGTGTGATACAACATTAAAAGAGGTGAAGCAGGCAATCCATTCCAACCTTTGGTCAAAATATGCAGAGACCGAGCTAAAAGCAGCCATTGGACGGGCAGAAAGAAGCTATGAAGGTGCGGGAGAAGTTAACCTGGAAACAATCACCTACGAAAATGGTAAAGAACAAGTCACACTCTTGGAATCTCTCATCACCAAGGCAAAAAGTCTGCTAGCTGTCTGGGAAGGGTGGATCCCTGAAGGCGCTGCGTGTGAGGTTAGTAAGAAGCTGCAAGTGCTGGAGGACAAGAGAATTGACCTCTGGCAAAGGTGGGTAGTTGATTTCGGCAGGGTCCAGAAAGAGCAGGCTGATAGAGCCATTGAAATCAGGCAGAAGCTGAAAAGGGGGCCGCTGAGGCTGAAAGAAGAGCCGCCGAGACCAGGCTAAAGGCAGCCGAAGTTAGCGCTGGGTCTGAGGAGAGGGCCGCAGAGGCCAGAGAAAAGGCAGCTGGGATTCAGTTGGAAGTGGCAGAGGCCGCCGCAGAAGAGCGTGCCGAGCTGGCCAAGGCGCAGCAGAAAGCATGGGAGGAGGCACCGAGTGCTAGCCTGGCGAGCCTGGGAGCAGGAGGCTCACAAGCATCAGCCTCACCAAGAGTTCGGCTTCATCCAATAAAACTACCAAAATTCAACGGTTGCATGCGAGACTTTCACCGTTGGCGAAGAGACTGGGAAAACCTCCAGCGACAGGGAGATCCATCTGGGTCAGCCGAAGTGAAGAAATTCCAGCTCCTAGACAGTGTGGAGGAGAGAGTCATCAGTGGCGTTAGGCTCTCAAGCTACGACACAGCTCATGATATGTTTAGGGTCCTTGAAAACAGGTTCGGGAATAAGACCACCATCGCTATTCAAATAATTGAAGAGTTGGAGAAGTTGCCGGTGGCAAAAGGTAACCAGCCGAGGAAAATAATAGAGCTCATCCAAGCTGTTGAGAAGGCCCTTACTGACCTGACAGACTTAGGGAGCATTGATGCTATAAGAAATCCACTTGTTATCAAATCTATTGAGAGCAAGCTGCCTGAATGTGAGCTGGCTCACCTTTAAAGCTGCACCTGTGAACAATGTCACCCCTGAAGGCCACTTTGACGCTCTCCTAAAATTTCTAAAAAATGAAGAAGTAGTCCTTGAGGCATTGGTGCAGCTAAGACCCTCGGAGGTATTCGAGAAGCCAAGCAAGCCAGAGTGGAAGGCGTTCACAAGGGCCACAGGAAAGGATGCGACTGGAGAAGAATGCATCGTGTGTGGGGATGAGAAACACGGAGGCAGGATTTTCTTCTGTAAAAAGTTCAAAGCGCTCAGTCTGGCTGAGAAGAGAGACATTGTCGAAAAGAATGAAGCCTGCCAGAGATGTTTGGCATCCCATCAGGAGGATGGAGAATGCAGCGACAGGTTCCTCTGCAGGAAAAAGTGCTGCCAAAAGGGAGAGACCTCCGACCACCACTACCTCATGTGCTCTGCGGAAGGGGGGCAGAGAGGAGAGGAGAGGAAAAGGGGAAGGCAAAGGGTGGAAACAAGTGGCGCAAACACGGGAACGCTCTCAGATGAACAACAGAGGGCGCTTGCTAATATCTCCCCCGAAGCAGCAGACCAGATTATAAAGGCATTCACCAACCAAACAACGGAGTACAAACACTAGGAGTGGTAGTCTCCTTGAAGAGATTGGCCTGAGGGAGCATCCTGTGCTTATGATGATCATGGAGGTCACGACAAACGGAGGGCAAACTATTGGGACCCTGGTAGACCTCGCGTCCGACACTAACTACATAACCCACCAAGCTGCTGAAAGACTCAGACTGAGAGGGGAGAAAATAACGTTGGTCGTGCATGGGGTCGGAGGAATGAAGGTGAGAGTCGAGACTGAAAGGTACCTGCTCAAGGTCAGGATGCGCATTTCAGAGGACATGTGGAGTCCCCACCAGATAGTCTGTTATGGCCTGGATGAAATCGCCCGAGCAGACAAGGTCGTTAGCCCAAAGCAGCTTCAAAAGTTCTTCCCAGAGGTCAAGACAGAGGAGCTGGTCCGGCCAGAGAAGATCGAGCTCTTGATCAGCCACCGGGAGGGTCGGCTTGCTCCACAGCGGATGAAAAGAGTGGGAGACCTGGTGCTGTGGGACGGCCCACTGGGGAAGACTGTGGGGGGAGCGCACCCTGATCTGTTTGAGGAGATGGAGATGTCAATTCACAACTCAAAGACTCATTTTGCACGCTCTATGAGAACAAAGGCAGTCAAGGTGGAGGAGATCTCCTGTGAGCTGGTAAACACCAGAAAAGGGGCTCAGGGCCCGGAGCAAGAAAGTGAGGAGGTCAGAAACACAGCCACGACCAGCAAAGAAGTTATTGAATGGTGGAGGTGGGATAGCATATATCTACTCCATTCACATATATGCTTACCACTTGTATCTATTGCTATGTCCGCCCACTACAATCACATGAGCTGTCTAACGCCTGTCCCGTCTCCCTGTCCCCCTATGACTTGCTGTCCTGGAGTGCTGACCGGAGTGTCGGACATCCCGTGATGAAGGCCGGGAGGTTGCGACCCCCTCTGCGTGCCCTCCTGTCTCCGGAGGTCTCGTAGTGGTGACCGGAGTGCCGGACGTCCCGCGATGATGTCAGGGAGTTCTCGACCCTCTCTGCGCCGCCCCCTATCTCCCTGTCTCCGGCTGTCCCTGAGCAATGACCGGAGTGTTGAATGTCCCGTAACTAAGACGGGGAGGACGTGACCCTCTTTGCGCCGCCCCTGTGCCTCAAATAGATCCGCTATCAGCTCTATCTTTAATCTTTCAAAATGTTCAGTTGCTATCGCTATTTGCTTTATCTTAAATTTTTCAAAATATTCAGTTGCTATTGCATGCACTCATCTGTGTTTCACTACACACATGAGTGCATGCTTACCAACTGTCCGTCTGCAACACTACTATCACCAACATCTAAGAAGGGAGATCCCCCCTTGAATGGCCCTTCTAAGGTTTCTCTCCTCCACACTGCCTGTGGAGCTTTTTTCCCTATTGTTAGGTTTTAGTGAGTTTTTCCTTACCTTCGCGTGGGGTATGTCTGGGAGTGCTTGCATTCTTTAATTTTTTATTTACATTTTTTGCATTCATCTAAAAATGTTTGGACCTTATGGTGTTCTTGTTCTGTTCTTGACTTATTGTTATGCTTTCTTCTTGACTTATTTAAAGAAGACCTGTACGGCCCATGGGGACATTAACGTGTGTTGTCGGGCCTTATAAATAAATTTGATTTGATTTGATTTGATAGCATCGGAGCCGCTTGCGAGCCAAAGTGCGGGGGATGTCGGTGCGGGACTTGCCAGCCAGGGCGAAAGGAGATGACTCTAGTAGAAGAAAGGGAACTAGAAAAGATCAAAGAAGGTCTGTCCTATGTGACCACTGACAACCATAGCAACTCACCTCACTGGGATGCAGGATACCCCTGGACAGAAGATCCTGTTTCGCTTCCATACAACAGGAAGGTGGTGGAAGCGACGTTCCTGAGGACCGAAAAGCGCCTCATGAAGGACCCATTATGGAGAACGGCGTATACAGTTCATGAGATGGTGGAAAGAGGAGCAGCCATCGAGTTGGAGAAGAACATGATCAGCAGTTGGAGAGGGCCTGTTTGGTACGTGAGTCATCTAATCGCACCAAACCCACATTCTGTCACTACGCCAGTGGGCCTTGTCTGGAACAGCAGCCAGGAGTTTAAAGGGACGAGTATGAACAGCATTCTGCTGAAGGGTCCGGATGTTCTAAATCCCATCCGGGCGGTCCTGCTCAGGTTCAGGACAGGAGAGCATGCGGCCATAGGAGATATTAGAAAGATGTATAATTCTGTGTGGTTAAATGAAAGAGAGGTCCACCTTCATCGGTTCCTCTGGAGGGATTCACCAGAGGAAGAGATCAAAGATTTCGCCATCACTCGGGTCAACATCGGAGACAGGCCAGCTGGGTGCATAGCACAGCTGGCTATGAGGGAAACGGCGAGGCTTCCCAAGTTCTCTCACATGGATGAGGAGAGGAGGGTCCTTGAGGAGGACAGCTATGTGGACGATATCCTCACATCCCACAATGACAGAGGGAAGCTGGACAAGATCACGAGAGGAGTGAAAGAGATCCTCACCGCTGGAGGCTTTTCTCTCAAGCCATGGGTTCGGTCCGGTCAAAGTGGGAGGCGTGAAAGAAGTCAGCCCAAGCAATCTATTGAGACTCCGATTATGGCGCTCCAAACCCTGGTGTTGCCCAACCAGCTAGGGCAGGAAGACAACAAGGCCCTCGGCGTTGGCTACTATGTTGATAGTGACAGGCTCTTCCTGATCGTCTCGATCAATTTTTCCAAAAGAAAGCAGAAGATGAGGACAGGGGTCGACCTTCTTGAGGGGGAGCTCAGAGAGCAGACGCCAGATCCTCTGACCAGAAGGGAGCTCCTGAGTCAGGTGGCAGGGCTCTATGACCCTATCGGGCTTGCTACCCCGGTCAAAGAGAAAGGGGCCATTCTGGTGAGGAGAGCTTTCCAGGTGGCTGGGGGAGGGGGCTCGAAGAAAGACACGTGGAACCATCCTCTTCCGGCAGACCTCCGAACAGAAGCTATCAAGCTCTTTGAGGAGTACAGTCGACTTCGTCAAGTTGGCTTTGAGAGAAGCCTCACTCCTCCCGGATGGAGAGGGAGGCCGTGGGGTGTGACATTTTCTGATGGAAGTGATGATGCTTTCGGAGCTGTCCTGTATCTGAGGTGGGAGACATCAGCAGGGGTGGACACTTGTCTCGTCAAGTCGAAGGCCAAGCTGACACCCCTTGACCAGAAGGGCGATGTAATCAAAGCAGAGATCTGTGGTGCAGTCTTTGCAGCCAGATTAAAAGGGTTCTGGGAGAGGCAAGGCCGTCTGGAGGTAGAGAAGTGGTTTAACTTTGTAGACAGCCAAACTATACTGGGAGCAATTCAGAGGGAGAGTTACGGGTATCAGGCGTTCTTTGCGAACAGGGTTGGGGAGATTCAGAAGGCGGGGCCAGTAGTCGACTGGTGGTGGATCCCAGGGGATCTGAATGTCACTGACCTCGTCACTCGAGGATGTCCCCCGGAAGACCTGGATGAAGGTTCCAAGTGGCAAAAGGGACCTGAGTTTCTAATAAGGCCTGTGGAAGAGTGGCCCATGAAGTCCGCGGCAGAGGTAGCGGCTAACACCAGAGAGGCTGTGTGTAGGCTCCAGAGGAGGGCGTTCACGGCGGTTCTTACTCGAGCCCAGCTGAAAAAGGTGCCAAGTTCGTCCGAGAAGTCTCCGAGCGAGGTGGACAAGGCTCCCGGGCTCTCTGAGAAAGGAGAAAAAGAGCCCTCTAGCGAGTCCGGAAGCGAGGAAAAGCTCTGGGGGGCAGCCATCGTCAATCCCGTTAAACCTGAGAAGTTCAGCAGCTTGACCAAGCTCTGTGGAGTGATCAGCTGGGTCCGCCGAGCGGTGAACAAGTGGCTAATCCGAGGAACTGCCATAGAGAGAGCAGAGTGCCAAGCACTCAATGGAGAAAGAGGGCAAGCCTGTCCTTGACGCATGGAAGCTTGGGGCCGCTTTCCGAGAACTTTGTTTGGCAACTCAAAAAGGGGAAGCATTCCCTGAGTCAACACTGAACAGGCTCGTGGTAGTCAGGGAGGAGGTGTCAGGGCTTCTGGTGTGCTTTGGAAGGGCCCGGGCAACGGGAGAGTCAGGAGTGCCTCTGGTTCCCTATAGAGCTTGGGTCAGTACCCTCGTGGCGCGAGAGTCTCATGAAGCCAACCATGAGGGAGTCGCTGGTACTATGTTGCGGATGAGGAGGAAGGCTTGGGTGGTTCAGGCTCAGCGGGTTGCAAGGAAGGTTGGGGACTGTTGCGTCTCCTGCCGGAAGACCAGAGCAAAGATGTGCCAGCAGGTTATGGCTGACCTTCCCTCTGAGCGGACTGAGCCGGCTGCCCCATTTGAGTTTACAACTCTGGATCTGTTTGGCCCATACATGGTCAGGGATGTGGCAAAGAAGAGGTCTAGGATGAAGGTCTGGGGTGTGGTGTTCTCTTGTATGGCTTCTAGAGCTATGCATGCCGATATGGTGGAGGGCCTGTCCACGGAGAGCTTCATGGGCACTTACCAGAGATTCACACCGCTCAGAGGACACCCGAAGAAAATCTGGTCAGACCGGGGCACAAACTTTGTTGGAGCTCGGCCTGCACTGAAGGAACTCTATGTTTTCCTAGAAAGTCTCGACAAGGATGAAGTAAGGGGAAAGGCTGCCAGGCAAGGAACCGAGTGGATCTGGGTGTTCCACCCAGCCGACTCACCTCACAGGAATGGTGCGGCGGAAGCAGCAGTCCGCATTCTCAAGCAAGCGCTGAGTAATGTGGGGGGTGGCGGGGACCTCACAGGACTAGAGTTCCAAACTATGCTCTACATGGCAGCCAACTTATCGAATGAGAGGCCGATCGGCGCCAGACTCCAGGTCCAAGATGACGCGGTAGAGGTGATCACCCCCAACACCCTGCTACTGGGGAGGGCTGGACCCACAGGGGACTCACGGAGCTACGAGTTCCAGGGCTACCCATTTGTGAGATTGAGAGCAGTCCTGACTGAAGTAAACAAGTTCTGGCAGCGGTGGAGCCAGCTTGCTGGACCAGGCTTGTTTATCAGGCCTAAGTGGCATAATAAGGCTCGCAATGTGGCAGTCGGAGATCTTGTTTGGCTTGCCGATCAGAACGCGCTAAGGGGTCAGTTCAGACTGGGCCGGGTTGTGAAGGTGGCCCCTGACGTGAATGGGGTCGTCCGTGATGTCAAAGTGAGAACGTGCCCCAGCTGTCCAGTGGCCTCGGACAAGCGTCCGGAGAAGATCAGCAGCAATCAGAGACTCTCTATTGTCCTCAGCAGAGACGTCCGAAGACTCGTGGTGCTCTTACCTGTAGAAGAGCAATAACAGCACCCCATGAGAAGGTTGATCCGAAGATTCCACCGCCAAAGGAGAGCGGTTATTTGTTGTGGTCTCCTTGGGTCTAGAGTCCAGGATACCAAGTGGGAGGTGTGCAGCTTTCTATTGTGGTGGTGGAGGTTAGGTGCACTTTAGTCTGTGTGTGTAAATAAGTAATTTTTTTTTGTGTTTTTTATGCTGTGCGTTTATGTGAATGTTGATTAGTGGTAGTTGAGCTATGATTATAATTATGTTTTCATTTCGGATGTATGGAGGCACTGTATGCTTGGTTAAAGTTGTGAATGGAGATGTATTCATTTCACATGTGGTCCAGGGACGTAGCGAGGAGTGGGCTGTAATTGGTCGAGATACGTCACGTGGTGTCGTGGGAATTTGACAGCAGCGAAGGGAGACGAGTGAGAACTGGTGAGTGGATGTGTGTAAGCGATTTGTTTTAAGAATGATAGTATCATTGTGGTAGTTATTGATTGAATGTGTGTTTTGTTTCAAGGTTTGCAACCTGTTGGAGGAATAATTAAAAGCTTTTTACAACTGAGTGGCATCCTGTTCATCCCTTCACCCGAGCTGCGGGAGTAAAGCAGCACACACTTGTCGGTGTTGAAAATAGGGAAGGAGCTGTTAGTATGGCCACGTCCCCACTTATGTAGAGGAGCGGATGTGGGTGTGGCCAGGGTGTGTACATGTGGAGAAATTTTATTCAGAATTAGATTGAAAGGGATAAGGTTCCACTACGAGCAGAGCGTAAGCTATACGATAATATAACTTTAGGTTTCATCATGTCTATTTGTTTCAGCATGTCTTTTGGTTTCAGCATGTGTCTTTTAAGTGTACCTAGGTTTCATCATGTGTCTTTTAAGAGTGTACCTAGGTTTCATCATGTGTCTTTTAAGACTGTACCTAGGTTTCAGCACGTATTTTTTAAGAGTGTACCTAGGTATGTGATTTCAGCAGTCAGGGAGGATATTCGTTGCGGCTGAATGAATATTGATGTGTATACATGTTTCAGCTAAACAGGATCCACTATCGGTCAGGTCTTCTGTCACATCCATCATGGCAAATCCACTTTAGCCATATCTCTTCTCAGTCCGCCATCAGACAGGCGTGGTCAGTCAGGCCCAACGTCACTCCCAGACATGGAGTCCAGATATACAGGATAGGATCAAGGTTGTTACAGTTAACTAAAACTAAAGTAAAAACTAAAACTAGGTGCAAAAAAACCTGTTAACTGACATACAAATAAAATCAAAACTAACTAACTAAGATAGAAATATACAGAAAATGTATTTTGCGGTGTCAACGACGGGCATGAAGGTGAATGTTAATTCAGACTGGGAGACTGGGATGTCTACATGACTGAGTCATAATGTTAATTCAGACTGCGATGTCTACATGACTCAGTCATAATCAGTGGTGCAGTCGTGGTCACACGCGGTTACACGCCGTGTTACTAGATGATCACTGAGGCAGAAGTACGCGTGCACAAAGATGCGCTCTATCCATTCGTTGTGCGCTAAGTACCCGGCCAGTGGCCACCCATAACAAAAGCGCATCTTCAACCACGCCCCCGCCCGCAAATACAAACAGATATAAACAGATAATTTGAGTACACCCGGCCACCCATAATAAAAGCGCGTCTTCAACCACGCCCCCGCCCGCAAATACAAAC
The DNA here is from genome assembly GCF_963971535.1 of Notolepis coatsorum. Taxonomy (NCBI): domain Eukaryota; kingdom Metazoa; phylum Chordata; class Actinopteri; order Aulopiformes; family Paralepididae; genus Notolepis; species Notolepis coatsorum. Next base: position 120,390,294 of record NC_140166.1, read on the forward strand.
CGATATAAACAGATCATTTGACAACAGTATCATGTTCCTACCTGCAACGCAACCTGAACCAACGATGCCACCGCCGCTCCCCAAGAGAAGAAAGTTGCAGCTTCAGAATCAGCTTATCCAAAGCAAACTTAGTTTCGCTATACCAGCACGACCTCCAACGCCCGGGTACAGTACAGTACAGCTCAATACATGCATACAATTGTTAAGGGGATGTAGACCAAGACTTTCGTCTTGTTTACATCAGGGTCCCCCATTTTCAATTCATCATAACATACACCAGATAGACAGTCTTGCTCTCTTAATATGCTGGTTAAATCGGCTGTCTTTAACCTGAATTAGCAAACAAGATACAAAGCATTCAGTTGACTAATTGTATATGTTCTAATGTTCTCTGTTCTCAGACCTACTCCTATCCAAGCTCCCGGAGGGTCATCAAAGAGAAGCCGCCTATTCTCAGTCCTTGCCCCACAATGGTGGAATGAACTACCCATCCCAGTTAGGACAGCCGAATCCCGTCCAATCTTTCGCCGTCGACTAAAGACTCACTTCTTCAACCACTATCTGAAATGATTAAAAACAAAAAAAAAATAACAAATCTAACCCTGACTAACCTTACTGTCATGCACTTGTCCTAATAAACTAACCTACACTGTAACACGCAACACTTGATGAACATTGTTACTCAGCTGATAGAGTTGTACCCTTCTTGCTGTCTTGTCGTACAGAACTTGTACTGTAAGTCGCTTTGGATAAAAGTGCCAGCTAAATGACTAAATGTAAAATGTAAATGTAAATGTAATGTTCCTGCTACCTTTTTCAGCTTCGCTATTTCAAAAAAAAAAAAAATCGGTTCTGTGCGCATGCACGTACCGGCGGTCCGGCGCGCGTGCGCGTGCGTGGCGTGTTAGTGTTACCAGTTCCCATATTACGACTGCGCCACTGGTCATAATGTTAATTCAGACTGGGATGTCTACATGACTGAGTCATAATGTTAATTCAGACTGGAATGTCTACATGACTGAGTCATAATGTTAATTCAGACTGGGAGACTGGGATGTCTACATGACTGAGTCATAATGTTAATTCAGACTGGGATGTCTACATGACTTAGTCATAATGTTAATTCAGACTGGGATGTCTACATGACTGAGTCATAATGTTAATTCAGACTGGAATGTCTACATGACTGAGTCATAATGTTAATTCAGACTGGAATGTCTACATGACTGAGTCATAATGTTAATTCAGACTGGGAGACTGGGATGTCTACATGCCAGTGAGTAAATTACCTTCACAAAGTGATGTGTTTCTGTTACACAATACCTTCTGAACTTCTTAAATCCTGCTCCTGATAAATACTATATATTATAATAAACAAAAACGAATAATGAAACTAATAAAAACTATACTAAAACGAAAACATTAAAACTAAACTAAAACTTAATAACATAGTGGCTACAATGAGTAGGAGTATTTCAATGATCAGAAGGTGTGCTCATCTATTGAGTGAGAGGAAAGACAGTTAAACTAATGTTAAAAGCTTTAGTCCTACTCCTATCCCACTTGGACTACTGCCCAACAATTTGGTTGAGCGCTTCAAAGCGGGACCTGGAGAAACTTCAGCTCGCTCAGAACAGAGCGGCACGTCTCGCCCTCCGCTGCTCTGTGAGGAGCAGTGTTGGGGGAATGCATGCCGCTCTGTCTTGGCTTAGAGTGGATCAGAGGCTGGCATGCAGCGTTGTAAAATTTTTGTTTAATATTTATAAAATTGGTAAACCTATGTCTTTGTGGTCAGAACTACAACCCACCAATACTAGACATGGCTATGTCACCAGATACGCCGTGGGTCTTTTTACTCTACCTCTACCAAGTACAAATGCACTTAAGAGAACCGTAATGTATAGAGCTGCTGCATACTGGAATTGTACCTGTGAAGATAAAGATGATCAGCAACACATTTACTTTTAACACATTGACTGCTACGCTGTTTTCCCATCTTTGTACTTAGTGTGCCAGCGCTGTAAAGTATAGGGATTTTCACTGTGCGTTGCGGTGTTTCCAGGGCTATAATTCCTGAAAACGCCGCTATGGAGCAATACGTGAATTTTGCTAAAATCGTTGGCGTTGCTCGCCACAGTACACGCTACTATTTCCAATTCAAAGGTATATAATAGGTATTATGTTTCATCATGAATGCATGAAAGGGGGGGGGGGGTAGTTTTTTGATGCTTTGATCGCCAGTAACGGCATTCGTTTTGAATACTACATACGTTGATCGACCGGATCAATATGAAATCATTGTAGGATCAAGGTGGAATTGAAGTCATATAGTCCTTACCTTTACTAAGAGGTATCCCAAAAAGAATATTCCAATTGTCTGATCGCGATTTCCAGTATTGATGTCGATCGGGTCCCTGACACGAAGTGGCACGGGATATGCCTCAAGTGTGCTGAACGCATTTCGAAGTGCTCGCATGAATTGATTCACTTGGCTTGGTCTAAATTCTGCTCCCGGACCATATATACGATGTGACACAGAGTGTGAAATAAGGTTTCAAAGGGTGGGCGATACTGCACCTGGCAGGATGCGGCCGGTATAGCGTTTTTTGGGATTTCAGAATGATTTCCTATGGTAACACCGAGGTCTGTGAAGATATAATGAATAAAAAAATTCGAATAAGAGAAAAAACGACCAAAACCCGAGAAATCTCGGGTCTGGCACTCAACGCATGGCGAGTTAACCCGATAAATCAGTCAATGTGTTAAGAAAAAGTTGAAGGATGCTGTTATGAATGGTGAAATACAGTTGAGTTACTGATTTATTTAGTTAGTATTGTTAGTTTAGTTAGTTTAGTTAGTATTGTATTTGTGGTTGGAGCCTTTGTGTTTTTTTTTTTTTAGATTTTGAAGATGTTGAGAATGTGCTTAGGCTAAGGTGTTTCTTATGTTTTTTTGTTACTGTAATGTAATGTACTGTAATGTAGTAGATTGTGTGTTAGGACCCCAGGAAGAATAGTATTTCATTTACATTTACATTTAGTCATTTAGCTGACGCTTTTATCCAAAGCGACTTACATGTTCTGTTCGACAAGCCATCAGGAAGGGCACAACTCTATCAGCTGAGCAACAATGTTCATAAAAGTGTTGAGTGCTACAGTGTAGGTTAGTTTATTAGGACAAGTGCATGACAGTACGGTTAGTTAGGGTTAGATTTTTTTTTTTTTTTATTCAGATAATGGTTGAAGAAGTGCGTCTTTAGTCGACGGCAAAGATTGGACGTGTTTCGGCTGTCCTAACTGGGGTGGGTAGTTCATTCCACCATTGTGGGGCAAAGACTGAGAATAGGCGACTTCTCTTTGATGACCCTCCCGGAGCTTGGATAGGAGTAGGTCTGAGGCGGCCAGAAGATGCAGAGCGTAGGGGTCTTGAGGGTGTGTAGTTAGAGACCATTGACCGGAGGTAGGCGGGAGCGGTTCCCTTTGCCGTACGGTATGCTAGGTCGACGGCCTTGAAGCGGATACGTGCAGCAATGGGGAGCCAGTGCAGAGCCTAGTTCGGTAGGTTTGAGATCAGGCGGGCCGCTGCGTTCTGAATGAGTTGAAGAGGCTTAGTGGCAGTGGCCGGGAGGCCAGCGAGCAGTGTGTTGCAGTAGTCGAAGCGGGAGATAACTGTTGATTGGACGAGGAGTTGGGTGGCTTCTTTTGTCAGGAAGGGGCGGATCCTTCTGACGTTGCTCAGGAAGAATCTGCAGGTTCTGGTTGTCGCTGCGATGTGAGCAGAGAAGTTCAACTGGTCGTCGAGGACAACACCAAGGTTCTTGGCGGTCGGGGACGCGGTCACAGCTGCATTCTCTACTGTGATGGAAAGGTCGGTCAGGGGGGAGGATTTGGCCGGCAGGTAGAGCAATTCTGTTTAGCTTAGGTTCAGTTTGAGGTGGTTGGTCGTCATCCAGGCGGAGATGTCGGACAGACAGGCCGAGATCCGCTCAGAGACGTGGATATCTGAGGGAGGGAAGGAGAGGAAGAGTTGAGTATCGTCGGCATAACAATGGTAGGAGAAGCCATGAGACGTGATAATGTTACCCAGTGATTTAGTGTAGAGGGAGAAGAGAAGGGGTCCTAAAACCGAGCCCTGGGGGACACCCGTCCGCAGGGGGCGGGTGGCCGACAGGGTCCCTCTCCATGACACTTGGTAGGAGCGGTCATTGAGGTATGATGACAGCCATGTCAGCGCAGAGCCAGCCACTCCCATTCCTGCGAGGGCCGCGAGGAGGATCTGGTGTTTGACTGTGTCGAAGGCTGCAGATAGATCTAGGAGAATCAGGACAGAGGAGAGGCCTTTCACTTTTGCTAAGTGAAGTGCCTCTGTGACCGCAATGAGGGCTGTCTCTGTGGAGTGACCAGTCCTGAAGCCTGACTGATTAGGGTCTAGGAGGTCATTCTGTAAGAGATAAGCAGTAAGTTGGTTGGATACAGCACGTTCAAGTGTTTTAGAAAGGAAGGAGAGAAGAGAGACAGGACGGTAGTTGCCTATGACGGTAGGGTTCAGGGATGTTTTTTTTATGAGGGGCGTAACTCTGGCTTGTTTTAGGGAGGTGGGGACCACCCCCGAGTTGAGTGAGGAGTTGATGGTTGCAGTTAGGAATGGGAGGATCTCTGGTGCTATGGTCTGGAGGAGTGGGGAGGGTAGCCGGTCCAGCTGGCATGTAGTCGGACGGTTCGACGTTACCAGTGTCAGGGTCTCGGCTTCTGTAATGGGAGAGAAAGATGACAGAGTGAAGGATGAGGTTCTCGATTCAGCTTTTGGAATGGGTGGGGGTTGGGAGAAGGAGCTGCGGATGTTCTCCACTTTTTCCACATTTCACCCATGTGTGTAGAGTGTAGACTAATGGGGATCCATAAATAAACAAATAAACAAACTGACGTAAACTGAACTGAAATGAAAACAATTAAAAACAAAATAAAAACGAATGAAACATACAAAACTATAATAACCCTGATGCCCTGACTATCTTCATAATGACCATCTCTACAATTATTTTTTTAAATGAATATCTAACTATCTTTACACAATGACTTTATAATCGCTATCTTTATACTGACTATCTGTGAGGTTTTTGTCCTTTGCTCACTTACTCGCTCTGTTCCATTAAGCCTACTCGCTCTGTTTCCATTTGTTTTCCGTTAATCATTTCATTCCCCTATTCACACGCTTCTTCCCAGAGACGTCGTTGATTGGTTCTCCCCCGTCCACACGCTTATCAATCACATCCCTCAGCTGTCACTGCTTGTCAATTAAGCATTCCCGTATTATTTATACCCCGTTTCCCCATTCAAGTTTTGTTGGATCGTTTTGATATTTCAGTTGCATTCGCCGTTCCTGCTGCCTGCTGTTGTTTCCCTGTGCTTTGCCTCCAGGATATTCAAGAAGCATTCCTCTTGGACACCCTTTCCCCGAGGCGACGCGCTCGCTCCATTCTGTTCCAACGCTCTTTACGCACAACGCCTGGGTGAGTTTTTTATGACTGTCTTTGATCCAATTCCGTTTTTCGTGTGTTTTTATAACACTGAAGATTTCCAGCTTTTTATCAGACTGTCACTCACCCAGCGTTTAGCCTTTTTTGGATTGTTTCATTGGGATAATATTTTGGCCTAACATCTCCCACTGTGTGTTTACACACCGAAGATATTATCACATTGGATTTGTATTTTGGGACTTCGCTCACAGTGTTTATTTTGCACCGAAGATATCTATCACTTGGGATTGTGTTTGGAACGTTACTCACAGTGTGTATTTACACCGAAGATTCAGTCACTTGGATAACTCTGTTTTTGGGTACAAGTCACCTCACCTGTTCACCTGCTCTGTTCCACCTGCACTCTGAGTTAACTCGCTCCCCCTCTCTCTCTCGGTCCCGCAACCACCTCGGAGATTCTGCCGAGAGAAGTCTGCAGAGCGGCTCTGACGTCAGCGTCTGCTTCCCCTGACTACCATCCCGGGAGAAGCTGCAGAGCAGCAACATTCATCCTTGCTTGTATTCCAGTCTTTATTTGAACTCTTCCAAGTCTGTGCTGTTTATTTAGTCTTAATAAACAAGCCCTTGTTTTTGGCAACTCTGAATCCTACTCTCTTGTGTCGTTGCGTTTGGGGTCGGTGTCAAACCATAACATTACGATCCAACCAAAATGACGACCCCAGCCGACACAGAGAGGGTCAGAACCGCACTTGCTATTCAAGTCGAGTTGACCAAGGATCACAGCCACCAACTAGAGAGGGCTGCGGCTGCGGTGCAGGATCTCAGGGAACAGGTCCTGCCTATTCAAGGGTCACTGGCCGCTCTGGCGGGACAACAATCTGGTATTCTCGTTCAGCTTCACTCGCTGAGCGACACCGTTAATGCTTTACTTCCCGCACATCCTTCAGGAGCATTCCCCGCAGCCCCAGCAGATCCCGCACCTCGGGAACCCCGTCTCTCCGTCCCACGGCTGTTCGACGGCAATCCCGAGGAGTGTGCCACATTCATCATGCAATGTGAGTTGGTTTTCCGTCATCAACCAAGCCGTTTTACTGCTAGAGGGTCCCAAGTGGCCTATATGACGAACTTGCTTTCAGGCCATGCTGCCCAGTGGGTCACTTCCTCCTGGGCAATGGATGCAGATTTTGTTTTCTCCTATCCAGACTTCGTGGCGGAGCTCCGCAGAGTGTTCCACCATCCAGCCCGAGGTCTGGACCCTGGAGCCCGGTTGGGGACCTTCCGACAGGGGAGCGGCAGGGTAATTGACTACGTCCTGGAGTTTCGACTGGCGGCGGTGGAGAGTGGATGGAACGACCCTGCACTTCGCCTAACCTTCTTGAGGGGGCTCAGTGACGCAGTCCGGGACCAGCTCGCTACCCGGGAGGTGCCCGACTCCCTCGAGGACCTGTTTAGCCTCGTCATCCGCATCGACGGACGCCTCCAGGAGAGAAGGCGCAAGAGGACCCGACTGTTACCTCCTGAGGTACCCCGGATTCCCCGGACGCATGACGTCACTCCTGGACGCCCTGTCCTCAACACAACTGGTGGTAGCGGGTCCTCCCGTTCGGTTCGCGAGGAGGAACCCATGCAGCTGGGACGCTCTCATCTGAGCCAGGCGGAGCGTGAGGCAAGGCTCAGGTCCGGTCTCTGCCTCTACTGCGGAAGGGAGGGACACCGAATCGCCGACTGCCCCACCCGGCCAAAAGATCAGGTTCGCCGAGACCCCGGGAAATCCTGGTGAGCCGTTTTTCCCATTCCCAGAGCCGCGCACCACCTGACCATCTGATGAGCGTCACCCTGGCCTGGGGGGACCAACGAGCCACGGTGGAGGCCCTCATCGACTCTGGGGCAGACGAGAATTTCCTCGACTTCGAGTTTGCTACCCGAGCCAACATTCCACTTGAGGACCTTGTGAGGCCCTTGGAGATCTTTTCGTTGGACCAACACCGCCTGGCCGACATCTCTCAACGCACCGGCCCAGTCGTGCTGACCATCGCTGGGAACCACGTAGAGAGAATCCAGTTCCTCATCACCCAATCCCCCCTTGTCCCGGTGGTCCTGGGTAGGCCCTGGCTCGCGCTGCACGAGCCCCACATCGCCTGGTCCTCCGGTACCATCAAGGGCTGGAGCTCCTCCTGTCACGCCCTGTGTCTGCAGGCGGCGTCCTGTCCCCCGCCCCGGAGGCCCGCTGGTGAGTCGCCTCCGGACCTCTCGTCCATACCTCCCGAGTACCACGACCTCTTGGAGGTTTTCAGTAAGTCCAGGGCTCAGGCCCTTCCACCTCACCGCCCCTATGACTGCGCCATCGATCTCCGCCAAGGGGCTCCCCTTCCCGGCAGCCGCCTCTACAGTCTGACCGTTCCGGAGAAGAAGGCGATGGATCTCTACATCTCTGAGTCATTGGAAGCAGGACTCATTCGGCCTTCCTCCTCCCCGGTGGCGGCCGGTTTCTTCTTTGTTGGTAAGAAGGATGGGGACCTGCGACCCTGCATCGACTATCGCCAGCTCAACGAGATCACCATCAAGAACAAGTACCCTCTACCTCTCATGAACTCCACCTTCGAGCCACTGACCCAGGCCTCCGTCTTCACCAAGCTGGACCTCCGGAGTGCCTACCATCTTGTCCGTATCCGTGAGGGCGATGAATGGAAGACCGCCTTCAAGACCCCCAGGGGCCACTACGAGTACCTAGTGATGCCGTTCGGCCTCACCAACGCCCCAGCGGTATTCCAGGCACTCATGAACGACGTCCTTCGTGACATGCTGGAGGTGTTCGTGGTGGTGTACCTGGACGACATCCTCATCTTCTCCAGGACCCTCGAGGAACACATCCAGCATGTCCGCCGTGTGCTGGAGCGCCTCCTCCACAATCGGCTCTTCGTCAAGGCGGAGAAGTGCCGTTTCCACTCCGACTCCGTCGACTACCTGGGCTTCATCGTTGAGAAGGGCTTGACCCGAGCGGATCCTCGCAAGATCCAAGCTGTGGAGGATTGGCCTGAACCCACCACTCGGAAGGAGTTACAGAGTTTCCTCGGGTTCGCCAACTTCTACCGAAGGTTCATCCGGAACTACAGTCAAGTGGCGGAGCCACTTACCAAGCTGACCTCCCCCGCTCTGCCGTTCGACTGGTCCCCAGCGGCATGTGCTGCGTTCCGCTCCCTCAAGAAGAGGTTCACTTCCGCCCCTATCCTGCTCCACCCTGACCCCAAGAGACAGTTCATTGTGGAGGTGGACGCCTCGGATACTGGTCTGGGCGCTGTCCTATCCCAACGTTCTCTTTCGGACCAGAAGGTACATCCTTGCGCCTTCTACTCGCGTCGTTTCCTCCCTGCCGAGAGGAACTACGACACCGGCAATCGGGAGCTGCTGGCGGTCGTGGCTGCGTTGGAGGAGTGGCGTCATTGGCTAGAGGGGGCCGAGGAGCCTTTTACCATCTGGACGGACCACAAGAACCTGACGTTCATCCGCGCTTCCAGGCGCCTCAACGGTCGGCAGGCGAGATGGGCCAGTTTCCTCAGTCGGTTCGACTTCTCGCTGACCTTCCGCCCCGGTTCCCGCAACACGAAGGCCGACTCCCTGTCCCGGTTACACTCCAAGGGGGCTCCACCCTCTGAGGACCCTACTCCCATCCTCCCGGAGGCCCGAGTGGTTGGAGCCATCACCTTGGGCATCGAGGGTGTGGTTAGACGTGCCCTACGCTTCCAGCGTGCTCCAAGCAACGTTCCTATTCATCGTCTCTTCGTCCCCGACTCTGTCCGGTCCCGGGTACTGCTTTGGGGCCATACCAGCCGGTTCGCCTGCCACCCTGGCGTCCATCGCACGTTCTCCTTCCTGGCTCGTCGTTTCTGGTGGCCCACCATGCGGAACGACGTCAAGGAGTTCGTATTGGCCTGCGCGGTCTGTGCCCGCAGCAAGGCCTCACACCAGGCACCCTCCGGGCTCTTACAGCCACTTCCCGTTCCAAGCCGTCCTTGGTCACATGTGGCGCTAGACTTCGTCACAGGTCTTCCCTCCTCCCAGGGGAACACTTGCCTTCTGACCGTGGTGGATCGATTCAGCAAGGGGGTTCACCTCGTGGCCCTTTCCAAGCTTCCCTCGGCGGCCGAGACGGCGGACCTCCTGACTCACCACGTGTTCCGCCTTCATGGGTTTCCCCAGGACATCGTCTCTGACCGGGGGCCCCAGTTCACCTCCCAGGTATGGCGGGCCTTTTGCAAGAGATTGGGGGCGACGGTCAGTCTTTCCTCTGGTTATCATCCCCAGACTAACGGACAGACGGAGAGGATGAACCAGAGCGTGGAGTCTGCTCTTCGGTGTGTGGCAGCCGAGAGACCGGCATCCTGAGCCGTTTCCTTCCCTGGGTTGAATACTCCATCAATTCAATGGTCAGTTCCGCCACCGGCCTCTCACCATTTGAGGTTTCCCTGGGCTACCAACCCCCTCTTTTCCCCGCACAGGAGGCGGAAGTGGCAGTTCCCTCCGTGCAGGACCACCTCGACCGCTGCCGACGAGTTTGGGAGATCACCAGGACCGCGCTGCTCCGGACATCTGAGCGCGCCTGTCGTGGTGCCGACCGGCGCCGGGTTCCTGCGCCGACTTACCTCCCTGGGCAGAGGGTGTGGCTCTCCGCAAGGGACCTCCCGCTTCGGTCCTTGGCCAAGAAGCTCAACCCCCGTTTCGTCGGACCTTTCGAGGTCCTGAAGGTACTCAGTCCGGCGGCCCTACGCCTGAAACTTCCTGCGTCCATGCACATTCACCCCGTGTTCCATGTCTCCCGGGTTAAGCCCGTCTCCCTCAGTCCCCTTATGCCTCCAGCTCCTGATCCTCCGCCTCCCGTGTTGGTGGATGGTCACCCCCAGTGGCAGGTCCGCCGGTTGATGGGCGTTCGTCGGCGGGGCCGGGGGTTCCAATACCTGGTGGACTGGGAGGGTTACGGCCCTGAGGAGCGTAGCTGGGTCTCCCGGCAGCTCATCGTGGATCCCGGCTTGATCACTGACTTCCATCGTGCCCATCCTGACGAGCCGGGTCGGCCTGGTCGCCGGGTGGCTCCCGTGGAGGGGGGGGTACTGTGAGGTTTTTGTCCTTTGCTCACTTACTCGCTCTGTTCCTTTAAGCCTACTCGCTCTGTTTCCATTTGTTTTCTGTTAATCATTTCATTCCCCTATTCACACGCTTCTTCCCAGAGACGTCGTTGATTGGTTCTCCCCCGTCCACACGCTTATCAATCACATCCCTCAGCTGTCACTGCTTGTCAATTAAGCATTCCCGTATTATTTATACCCCGTTTCCCCATTCAAGTTTTGTTGGATCGTTTTGATATTTCAGTTGCATTCGCCGTTCCTGCTGCCTGCTGTTGTTTCCCTGTGCTTTGCCTCCAGGATATTCAAGAAGCATTCCTCTTGGACACCCTTTCCCCGAGGCGACGCGCTCGCTCCATTCTGTTCCAACGCTCTTTACGAACAACGCCTGGGTGAGTTTTTTATGACTGTCTTTGACCCAATTCCGTTTTTCGTGTGTTTTTATAACACTGAAGATTTCCAGCTTTTTATCAGACAGTCACTCACCCAGCGTTTAGCCTTTTTTGGATTGTTTCATTGGGATAATATTTTGGCCTAACATCTCCCACTGTGTGTTTACACACCGAAGATATTATCACATTGGATTTGTATTTTGGGACTTCGCTCACAGTGTTTATTTTGCACCGAAGATATCTATCACTTGAGATTGTGTTTGGAACGTTACTCACAGTGTGTATTTACACCGAAGATTCAGTCACTTGGATAACTCTGTTTTCGAGTACAAGTCACCTCACCTGTTCACCTGCTCTGTTCCACCTGCACTCTGAGTTAACTCGCTCCCTCTCTCTCTCTCGGTCCCGCAACCACCTCGGAGATTCTGCCGAGAGAAGTCTGCAGAGCGGCTCTGACGTCAGCGTCTGCTTCCCCTGACTACCATCCCGGGAGAAGCTGCAGAGCAGCAACATTCATCCTTGCTTGTATTCCAGTCTTTATTTGAACTCTTCCAAGTCTGTGCTGTTTATTTAGTCTTAATAAACAAGCCCTTGTTTTTGGCAACTCTGAATCCTACTCTCTTGTGTCGTTGCGTTTGGGGTCGGTGTCAAACCATAACACTATCTTTATGATTATATTTACACATTGACTATATTTACACAGTGACTATCTTTATACTGACTATCTCTATGATTATATTTACACAGTGACTATCTTTCCAAATGTCTACAGGAAATCCGGTGCAACATTCTGACTGCTGTCGATCGACTGCTCTATATTTATCTCGAACACAACCAACATACACAACACAGTAAGGACAAAATGTAAACATAAACAAATGGGTCCGTCTTTGTCCATAGAAAAACAAACAAGGATGAGTTGGAGAAGGGGCAGAAGGACGCACAGCTTAATATAGTGCTGCCCCTTTCTTACAATTAAAATAAAACTCTTACTTCTAAGAGAGAGACAAAAATACAATCTATAAAATAAGGTTAAAAAACAACAAGACAACCATTTTTTATTCAGATGGTTTGGGCAGGTGACCAGTTTTATTGGATTTTGACATTTGTCTGTCTAGACCAGCGGTTCCCAAACTTTTTTGGCCGTGCACCCCCTGTCACCTCCCGACCTAGCTCGCGCACCCCCCAATGGGTTTCTGTTAGAAAAAATTGTTGCTGGTCTCCGTGCACAGATTTAATTTTTAATTTTATGTCTTCCCACGGCGACTATGGATAGGGAATTTCTTTATTTAATTAAAATGTTCACGACAATACTCTGCCAGCATGTTTAATATCCATAATACTAAAGGTTTCACTAAGATTTGTATGAAATTTTATTGTAAAAAAAATATATAATTTTTTATTTTTTTTACCACCATTAGCCTTTTCATGTCTCGCACCACCTAGAGGGTGCTCGCGCACCACAAGGGGTGCGCGCACCACAGTTTGGGAACCACTGGTCTAGCCTCACGCCAATAGCCACAGCTTTTAAGTTTTTCACAGCAAACAGTCTGTTACACTTTGGGCCTAAGTCAAATGTAAGATGCATATGAAACAAATATGACGTGCATTAAGACATTCAGCTTACAATTTACAATTTAGTCTTTCAGCTGATACTTTTATCCAAACTGACTCACAGATTGTGAACAACAAGTCAGCACGAGGGGTACATCTCTGGCAGCTAAGGGTCAGTGGCATTGTTTGTCAAATAGTATCGAGCTTGAATGTTACACTCTGAGTGCACAGTAGTATAGATATATTAGATAGGTAGTAGTATAATAATAGTAGCATAGTAGTAGGGTACATACCTAATAGTAAAAGTATGTAAGAGGGTTTGTTTTTTCTTTTTTTCATTTAATGTAAACAAGAGATCTGCCCCAATGACATGTCTGTGATGTCACAGCGCCATACGAACGGACAGCATTGGCCAGGCGGCTGCCGTTTTAAAACATACATCCTGCCACAAATCCCAATCTAAACCTTCCATTCATCTCCGACTGAGCAAGCAGCCGCATTCACCGGGTACATTCTCCCGCTTAAAAACGAGCAAAACTTCCTATTATTCTGAATACATAATTCCGGCGCCCGTGTGACTCAGGCATATAAAAGGGAGCTTAAATTATACTGTGCAAACTACGGTATCTCATTAATATTACAGCGCCTATTCTTTGACTTCAGTTCATTTCATTTTGCTTCTCCGTCTGAGCGGGACAAATGTTAAAAGGGGGGAGGAATTAGAAGGTGTGCAAATCACATTTTAAGGTTCATTGTACAAAGGAAGTACTAAAGAGTTTTAACCTCTTGTTGCCCCTGACTCATGTGTTGCGTGGAGCCTCCCTCGCCGCGCTGCTTTCATCCAGTCTGGGTTTCCGGAGATGTTTGATGTTATTTGTCTGCGCTTTCATATATTGTGTCACTTTGAAGAACACCAGTTAGTATTGTAACTAGGCAGGGCCGCGCACAGACATTTTGGGAAAAGGCAGGATGGGGCACCCCCTGAACCTTAACGGTAGGTACTACCGTTTTATAAAGGGGATTAATGATCCGAATACAATTTTGCACATTAATAAACAATATTATCTTTTTCTACCATTTTATTATCTATTTTCTTTCACATAGAATACACCTTAAAATGCCAATGACAGAAGAATGGCCACTGAAAATGTGTGACTATTTATGTCAGGAAGCACCACATCAGGTGTGGTGGCAGTGCCTACAGGTTAGGGTGAAGAAAAGGTGTTTTGTGTTAAATTAATGTTGAGAAAATGGCCATTCAAGTTCGTTCAGTAGCTTGTGTAGAAGGGTGGATTATCCCTGCTTGTGGGAGTAGTAGTACACAGACACTGGGTAGTAGGATACTATAGTATTGGACCTATATGTACCCCCGTCTTTGGCCCGGAACGTCGTTCTGGAGGGCTTGCAGCTGGAGTGGATGGGGCCCAGGATTTACTAACCTGGGGACTGGTACTCTGGTCTCCCTCGCCTTCCAAGGCGGTCAGCAGTAGCTCCCCACACACCCTCACGTCCCCCAGTACCTCCGACAGCCCTCCCACACCCAGTGACTGTCAGTTCAATAGTATTATTGGGCTTCCCTTTAAGCAGTACCCTTCCTTGACCACCTGTATAGACCCTTCAAATGCTATTCTGTGAATGGGGTGTAAGGGTTAAATAATTATGCAGTCACAATATTTACCCAGGGGTTAGAATAGCAAATGGAAGAAACAGACATGGCACCGGGTGCTCTCACTGTTAATGTAGGGGAAGCTCTTCCCACCATAGGCACCGCGTGCTCAATACATTAAAACACCCCGCTTGTACTAGGGGAACCCAGGCATAAAGTAGAGAAACATTGGGAATTCAAATAACCAAATAATCAGAATTACAAAAATAAAACCAAGTAAATGTGGGCCCACGTTACCAAAATAAAACCTAACCTAAGCCGGCTTAAATTGTTTGGGGTACCCCTTAGACACTGGTTGTTAGCGTTCACTTGAATGGACGTTGCTGTTGATACACGAGGTACCGGTAGTACTTAGCCAAGATGGCGGACCCACTCTTGTCACCACTCGTCCAGGTGACAATATGGCGTCGGCGATCCCGCGAGCACAGCCAGCGGGCTGGGCGAACAGCATAGGCAGTGGTTAGCTGGAGGAGCGTGCTGGATGGCGTCCTCTGCTGGTGGGAAGAGGCGTCCTCTGTACCGTCTGG
>NC_140166.1:120412525-120530025 GCF_963971535.1 Notolepis coatsorum
GAAGCGATTTTGTCCCAGTGTACAGTATATGTGCTGTAACACGACACCAGATGCCCTCTGGTGTGTGCGCGACTATTTTCAGCTCTGAGTTCCATGAAGTGATCACAGCGGTATTAATGATATAATGGAAGACAAGTCCCACTAATCTGTATTGTGCGACGACAAGGGAAAGATCAGTTTGAAAGAAAAGCACATACATGACTGTGTATCTACACATAGTGATTTCAACATATCATCAGTTAATTTCTGATTTACTATAGGTTATAGTAAATCATGGTTATGGTTATCTATAGGTTTACTATAGATAACGACAGTGGCTCAGGAGGTAGAGCAGTCATATTTTAATCTGAAGGTTCCCGGTACAGTTCTCCTCCCAGACAGCATGTAGAAGTGTCCTTGGGCAAGACACCTAATTTTTAGAAAGGTGCAGAATAAAAGTATTGCTCCCCCCCCCCCCCCCAAAAAAACGATTGATTAATGTTGGTGGGTTCAAAATTAATATTGTTGTTTACATGTTGCGTGCATTCAATGTATCCCCTCCCTACTTTCTCATGCCCCCATGTGGAATGCACCTGATTGGCTTCTAGGCATATAGTGGCTGTTACGAAGGATCAGATTAAACCGAGTATATATATTTATTTGTTGATATATATTGAATAGTATTTGTATATCGTTTGATATCCCTTGTATATTCCTTGTACATATACACGGAATATCCCTTTAGCCTACTATAGCCCATAATAGTTCATTCTCCTATTGGACAAAGGACCAGGCGCCAGGGGACCAGCCCCCGGAGTCAAGTTCAAAGTTACCGACAAGACATGTCTGTACTAGCCCGGCCCTGCCCAGGGATACGGCGACAGAAATGAGAGTGGCACTATTTGTTCACCGTGCATATAAATATGGCGCAAGTGAATACAGAGGCACTTAGTCAGAAACTTAGTAACCAACGTGAAGCCTCACCCACGATACGACGTGCGGTGAAGTATGGCCTGTTTGGCCCCAGAATAGCATTGAGACCGCGTGCGAATTAATAACTGAATTGTCAGAGTTTGGCACTGTACCGTCGAGTGCGACATATTTCTATTAAGTTAATAATAGTCTATTGTGTATGGTGCATCGTGCGGTTAGAGTTCTAAAGTGACCAGCATCTCCAACGCTTCCTCGTGTTAGCTAGATTCTTATCCAGGCTGGGCCGACCACATGGCGCTTTCATCCGAGGAGATCTAGGCGAGGACCGAATGGACATGTACACTGGATTACCTACCCGACGTCTGCATAGCCCTGTGCGGCTGGAATATATATTTGCTTTGGTACTGTGATTTGTGGAGCGGATAATCGCCGACGCCTGTGAGTGTTGGATTTACCCCCGAGAGGAGTCAAGGTCGAGTCGGCGCTCAGAGAGCCTGAGGCCGCCTAGCTTTCTTCACTGTGGAGCTACAGCCTACAAGAGAACCAAGCTGTATTCGTCTGCGGATCAAGAGTCTATCGCACTGTCTTCTGTACTCGAAGTCTCCCTAGATATCGTTGACCAGACGTTCTACTACCGACAGCTCTCCTACCCCCCCTGCCGGCTTACAACCGGGAGGACCCCTTCCAGTATATCCCGCTATATCATTAAGTGTACCATAGATATAATTCCCTAAGAGCCAGGTTGTATACTTGCCTCCTGCGTAACCAGAGAATGGACATTCAGTGTTGATTTGCCTACGAATACTCATTTGCCTTACAAGTGCAATCAAATGTAATATAAGTATCATATGTACCTTTTGCTCCATTAAATACTTGATTAATACCTTTGACTGGAACCGATTTCATTGTGGAAAGTGTTCATCATATTCATATATTGTGTACTGTATGGCCAGTAGTTAAAGTACATAAAGCGGTAGTGGTTTAATGATACCATACTTATCAATACAGTCAGGGAATTGTACCCCTCAGTTACAATTGGTCCTTCGAGCCGGAGCTTAACTAGTGTAATATTAATATAGTGGTATTAATATTGAAATGGCCTATGATGAACACTCCACAAAACGGTCCTCCTAAAGTAGATCGCCCGCAGCGTAGACGGCAGCCACCTCAGTACTTAGAGGATTACGCTGCCAGTATACTACCTAGCCTTCTACAGACGGTAAACGCGGTAAAAGTAGAAAGTAAAATTATGTCCGACCCTATCAACCAGGATACCCCGACCACAGAGGCCCTAGTGGGTTCTAATGTAACTGACCAAGCTCACGGTGGGGACCAGGAGGGAACCGACACGACTTTACCCCCCGCCAAGACCGAAGAAGTAGTCCCCGGAGAGCTCCGGGAGGAAGACAACCCTCCAGAGATGGAACTCTGCACGGTACAAGATGAGGAGAGCGCCGCGGAGATAGAGCTCCAGGACTCCCCGCAGGAGAACGCATCTCCAACGAGTACTGCCAGGAGCGGATCACCTCAACCAGCGTCTTCCCCCAGCGAGGCGGACAAGATGCTGGCACAGGCGTTCCTCGCCAGCCTAGCAGCCTCAACAGAGCGTGATCGACTCCAAGCACAGACGCTTAGTGAGCGCGAACATTCTTCCATGGAAAGAGAACGCATTCAAGCGCAGCAACGGAGCGACGAAGATCATATACGTCTAGAGATTAGACGCCTTCAGACGGAAGAGAATATGGCAAGAGACCGGGCCGACACCCAGCGTGCCGCTGCCGGTGCCCAAAGAGAAGCAGAGCGCGACAGAATACAAGCGCAGCTAATGGAGCAGCTGATCGCCAAGGCAACACCCCCTCCCTCCGCACGGGGTTCCAGGGCCTCGTCAAGACACGGGTCAAGGGCACCCTCCCCTAACCGATCAAGCGACCCTGAACTCGACCACCAGAGAGAGCCTATACCCCCCTCCGAACCCCTTCCCCGACCGGTCCCAGTGAGACCCAGCTACAAGGAAGGAACGGTGTACACCGCGGAGAGGCTAAATAGACGACTACAGGATCTAGATGACCTGACAGAAGAAGAAGAGGGAGAGGAGGAGAGTCAAGCCCGACAGCAGCACAGTACTCCACAGGACCAGGAGGTCCAGTACAGCCCAGGCTCTACCCCCGCGGCTCTGCGCTACAGACCCCCGACTCTATTCACGGGTGAGCATGACGCACGACCAGTCCCGAGGAATAGCACCTGGATACGCGGGCCATGGTACCCTGCCGGTACCAGCCCACCGAGAGGCGTAAGAGGAGACTCGCCTAGGAGGCCTCTCTTCCAACGCTCACCGATGTGCCAGCCATCTACGGCGTCATACATTGGCACACCGACGTTTCCAGACTTCACCCATGAGAACCGAGCACAGTACACGGAGTTACGGATGTGCTTAGAGACAATGATGGTTGACGTAGCTGATGAACGCCACAAGTATGCTATCCTATTGAAGCACCTCAAGGTGCCTCGAGCGCACAACATAGCGCAGGCCTATGCCACCTCTACTACCCCATACACAGCGGCTCTAGCAGCGCTCGACCAAAGATATGGACGCATATGGGATTACGTAATACAAGAGATAAGGCATATTGACCGCCTACCCCCAGCAACAGACAATCGCTCACTAGACGACCTGTCTATCAAAGTACAATCCCTGGTAGGGATGCTGGGGGCGCAACGAGAAAAGGGTATGCACGAACTATACGCAAACTCTAATGTCGAGAGGATTTTAGAGAAGCTGCCGCCTGCCCGACAAGAGCGCTTCAGGCGGCAAAGAGACCACCGTGATCCTAACGGTCCCGAGCCATCCCTCCTAGACCTAGCCGACTTCCTGGCGAGAGAAGTCAGCAGCCTACGATTGGATACGTTCGTGCGGAGCACACCAAGCTCCAGAGAGGGACCTAGGAGAGCAAACGATGGCCGAAGATTGGTGACTGTCATGCACCAATCAGAATCAGTACCGAGCAGCAAGAACCACAGTACCCCCTCGATGAAAGAGAAGTGGAAGATGGTGTGCCCGTACTGCGAAAAGGAACACTGGTTGTCACAATGTGACATGTTCAAGAAGATGACCGCTGAAGAAGTGAGTCAATGGATAAAGTCCAACCGACGCTGTTACCGATGTGCGCGCAGTCACATGGCAGCCGATTGCCGCTTAAAGAAGAGGTGTAGTCGGTGTGACGGAGCCCACCTAGATGTCCTACACGACAGTAACAGAAGAAAGCCTGCACCCTCAAGCAGCACAAAGGCAAGTGTTATGTACATTGACCCCGCTAGCAGCGGGGGCGCCCAGGTGCTCTTAAAGGTGGGCCGCGTAACACTGAGTTACCAAGACAAGGTCATGGACACTTACGCCGTCCTTGACGACGGGTCAGAGAAGACCCTTCTCCTCGCGTCCGCTGCGGCCCAGCTGGGGCTGCGGGGGAGCGAAAACCAGATGACGATTCGGACAATAAGAAGAGATCTAAAGACGATAAAGGGCGAGAATGTCTCCTTCACTATCGCAGCAAGCGGGCAGCCAGAGAGACGGTATAGGATTACTAATGCTTTCACCAGCCAAGAAATAGGCCTATCACAGTACACCTACCCCATCGCCAAGCTGATGGATAAATATGTGCACCTGCGCCAACTACCTATCCCGCTCATAGACGGTGCCACCCCGACCCTGCTGATAGGCTCCGACCATGCAGACCTCATAGTCCCGATAGACCGGGTCCACACAGGACCCAGAGGCTGTCCTGCAGCAGTCGAGACCCGCCTAGGATGGACATTACAAGGCCCCCTCGCTAAGTCTCTTAACCGAACAGCAGCCACTAACTGCCTCCACTCCAGAGTGACAGAAGAAGACACCACTCTCCTACAGCACGTCGAGAGGCTATGGACACTAGAGACAATGCCCTTTAAGAACGAAAAGAAAGACATTCGTTCCAAGGAAGACATTTACGCTATAGCCCTCCTCGAGCAAGGGACAAAGAGAGTCAACGTCAACGGAGTGATGAGATACGCAACTCCACTCCTGAGGCGAGAGGGTATGCCTACCTTTCACGCCACAAAAGAAGCGACGGAGCGGTATCTATTGAACACAGAGCGGCGCCTAGCCAGAGACCCCGCTCAAGAGACTGTGTACCGCGCTGAGATTAACAAGCTAATCACAGCGGGACACATAAAGAAAATTAACATTAAAGAGGCCGATCAGACGACCGAATCATGGTACGTGCCGCACCACAAAGTCCACCACAACGGCAAGGATCGTATTGTGTTCAACTGCAGCTACCAGATCGGATCACAAAATCTGAATAAAGAGCTCTTGCCCGGCCCAACACTCGGCCCCTCTCTACTAGGCGTGTTACTACGTTTCCGCCAGGACCAGGTGGCCATCAGCGGCGACATCAAAGGGATGTTCCTGCAGGTGAGACTAGTGGAGGAGGACAAGCCCCTGCTGCGGTTCCTATGGAGAGAGAGGATCGGGGATGAGCAACCAGCCATCTATCAATGGGAAGTCCTCCCTTTCGGAACCACATGCAGCCCATGCTGTGCTACGTTTGCACTGCAAAAACACGTCGCAGAGGACCCAGCAGCAGATGAAGAGGTCCGACAAAGTGTAGGAAATAGTTTCTACGTGGACAACTGTTTGCAAAGCGTCTCGACGCCAGAAGAAGCCGAGGCTCTTCTACTCAAGCTCCGCGCCTCCCTGATCAAAGGCGGCTTTGATCTCAGGCAGTGGGCCAGCAGCGACCCGCAAGTATTGCGCAGCCTCTCCCCCGAGGACAAGGCAGCGAGCAGCGAGACCTGGATGGCGACCATCCCAGGAGAAGCCCAAGAAATGACACTAGGACTAGTCTGGCGCTTCAAAACAGACTCGCTCCATTATAGACACAAACCCCTGACCAAGGAGCAGGGAAGGTCGACGGCACTACCGACCACCAGACGGAGTGTATACAGAACACTCGCCAGACAATATGACCCGTTGGGATGTATTCTACCTTACACCACCAGGGCAAAGATGATTGTAAGAGCGTTATGGGACAAGGACCAGGGCTGGGACGACCCCATACCCGAACACCTTGCATCCACATGGAGAGAGTGGGAGACGGAACTCCGCTCACTCCCAGGTGTTAACATACGCCGCAGCTACTTCCCACCCGCAGTGAGGCCAGAGACATGCAAGATGGATCTACACGTCTTCAGTGACGCCTCCGAAGTAGCCTACGGTTCGGTGGCTTACTTGCGTGCCCGAGAGGAGGGAGGAGAAATACATACTGCTTTCATCCTGGCTCGCTCAAGAATAGCCCCACGAAAGCAACAATCTATCCCGCGTCTAGAGCTCTGCGCAGCCCTAGCAGGAGCGCAGCTCGCCACGTTAATCCAACGTGAACTCACCAGTCCGGTGCAAAGAACAATCTTGTGGTCAGACTCCACAACAGTACTCACATGGATCCGGTCTGATTCGTGCAGATACAAGGTCTTCGTGGGAGTCAGAGTCACAGAGATTCAAGAGTTAACAGAAGTAGCGAGCTGGAGGTATGTGGACACAAAACACAACCCAGCTGACGTCATCACCCGGGGAATGTCCCTGGATGACCTCACCCGTCACAACCTATACAGTGACGGACCAGAGTTTCTCAAGCTCCCGGAAGAAGAGTGGCCTACCCCCACCCCACGGGAGGCGAGTAAAGAGGAGGCCGAAAACAAGAAATCTATGTTCTGTGGATTGAACACACTCGTCTCCACAGACCCCGACATAGACGATTGCCTCACCCTAGAGAGTGCGCAGCTAAAGACATTTCTGTGGCACCACCCAGAGGTTCAGCCCACTACTGACATTTCAGCAGCTGACTACGAAGAAGCAGAACTTCTTCTACTACAACGAGCCCAGAGAGACTCGTTCCCCGACGAGCTAGACTGTCTACAGGGAGCAAAGCCCGTCCCATCAGACAGCAGACTGCTCCACCTAGCACCCGAGAGCGACGCCCATAGTCTCATCAGAGTGGGTGGTCGTCTGCGGAGAGCCCCAGACTTACCGGATGACGTCAAGTACCCGATAGTCTTGAACAGCCGACACAAGGTCACAGAGCTGATCATAAAGAAATACGACGAGGATGTGCACCACGCAGGGGCAGAGAGAGTCTTCGCGGAGATCAGACGTCGTTATTGGATACTGCAAGGGAGAGAAGCAGTGCGGCGCTTCCAGCGAACCTGTCTAGACTGTCGTAAGTGGCGAGCACAGCCCAGTATACCCCGGATGGCAGACCTACCTCCCTGTCGCCTCCGACTCGGCGACAAGCCCTTTCACTCCACCGGTATGGACTGTTTCGGCCCGCTGTATATAAAGAAAGGAAGAGGAACCGAGAAGCGGTGGGGTATTGTATTCAAATGCATGACCACCCGAGCGATACATATCGAACTCCTTCCAACCATGAGCACAGACTCATTCCTTATGGCCTTCCGAAGATTCACATCACGGAAAGGAAAACCGTCTACATTATTGTCTGATCACAGGACAAACTTCAAAGGCGGAGAAAGAGAGCTGAGAGAGAGCTTCCAAGCTATGGGCCCAGAACTTAAGACCCACCTCGCTCCATCCCAGATTGACTTCCAGTTCAATCCCCCGAACGCACCTCACTTCGGTGGAACTTGGGAACGAGAAGTACGTTCCATCAAGACAGCCCTGTACGCCGTGCTTGGGGCCCAGACCGTGGCGGAAGAAGTCTTAATGACAGTCCTCACGGAGATCGAGGGAGTATTGAACTCAAAGCCCCTCGGTTACGTCTCAAGTGATGTAGCAGATGTCGACCCAGTCACCCCCAACACACTCTTGATGGGGCGGCTGGACCCCGCGCTACCCCAGACAATGTACAGGCCTGAAGAAGCGAACGGCCGAAGAATGTGGAGGTACAGTCAAGTATTGGCTGACAAGTTTTGGAACAGCTACCTACCGTCTCTACAGACCCGCCAGAAATGGGTAAAAGAGAGAGACAATTTGACAGAAGGAACAGTCGTCATGATTATCGACCAGTCACTACCCCGAGCTATGTGGCCGGCTGGCCGCGTAAGCAAAGTGATCACCGGTGCCGACGGAAAGGTCCGAGCAGCTGAAGTGCTCGTCCAAGGGCGGACCTACACCCGACCCGTGGCGAGGCTAATAGAACTGCCAAGGTTCCCCGATACTATCGATGACCACCATGACCCCATGACTTTGTGAATTGACTGACCCTCACAGCAGACATTGAGTAGTGGACAGTGCGGTTTATCTGTCTCTGCTTAGCTAATTAGGTGGGACTAATTAGGGGGCGGCTGTTACGAAGGATCAGATTAAACCGAGTATATATATTTATTTGTTGATATATATTGAATAGTATTTGTATATCGTTTGATATCCCTTGTATATTCCTTGTACATATACACGGAATATCCCTTTAGCCTACTATAGCCCATAATAGTTCATTCTCCTATTGGACAAAGGACCAGGCGCCAGGGGACCAGCCCCCGGAGTCAAGTTCAAAGTTACCGACAAGACATGTCTGTACTAGCCCGGCCCTGCCCAGGGATACGGCGACAGAAATGAGAGTGGCACTATTTGTTCACCGTGCATATAAATATGGCGCAAGTGAATACAGAGGCACTTAGTCAGAAACTTAGTAACCAACGTGAAGCCTCACCCACGATACGACGTGCGGTGAAGTATGGCCTGTTTGGCCCCAGAATAGCATTGAGACCGCGTGCGAATTAATAACTGAATTGTCAGAGTTTGGCACTGTACCGTCGAGTGCGACGTATTTCTATTAAGTTAATAATAGTCTATTGTGTATGGTGCATCGTGCGGTTAGAGTTCTAAAGTGACCAGCATCTCCAACGCTTCCTCGTGTTAGCTAGATTCTTATCCAGGCTGGGCCGACCACATGGCGCTTTCATCCGAGGAGATCTAGGCGAGGACCGAATGGACATGTACACTGGATTACCTACCCGACGTCTGCATAGCCCTGTGCGGCTGGAATATATCTTTGCTTTGGTACTGTGATTTGTGGAGCGGATAATCGCCGACGCCTGTGAGTGTTGGATTTACCCCCGAGAGGAGTCAAGGTCGAGTCGGCGCTCAGAGAGCCTGAGGCCGCCTAGCTTTCTTCACTGTGGAGCTACAGCCTACAAGAGAACCAAGCTGTATTCGTCTGCGGATCAAGAGTCTATCGCACTGTCTTCTGTACTCGAAGTCTCCCTAGATATCGTTGACCAGACGTTCTACTACCGACAGCTCTCTTACCCCCCCTGTCGACTTACAACCGGGAGGACCCCTTCCAGTATATCCCGCTATATCATTAAGTGTACCATAGATATAATTCCCTAAGAGCCAGGTTGTATACTTGCCTCCTGCGTAACCAGAGAATGGACATTCAGTGTTGATTTGCCTACGAATACTCATTTGCCTTACAAGTGCAATCAAATGTAATATAAATATCATATGTACCTTTTGCTCCATTAAATACTTGATTAATACCTTTGACTGGAACCGATTTCATTGTGGGAAGTGTTCATCATATTCATATATTGTGTACTGTATGGCCAGTAGTTAAAGTACATAAAGCGGTAGTGGTTTAATGATACCATACTTATCAATACAGTCAGGGAATTGTACCCCTCAGTTACAGTGGCTGAATCTTACCTATCTTTAACTTGTGGCTATAGAGCAATTGGGGGTTATTTGCCTTGCTCAACAGAACTTCAATGGCATTGAGGGAGGGGGAGAGATAATTTTTCATTAATTGGCTGTAGATCGTACCACATGACCATGCCAAGCTGAGTCATTGGCTGTAGAGCATACCACATGACCATGCCAAGCTGAGTCATTGGCTGTAGAGTAGAGCGTACCACATGACCATGCCAAGCTGAGTCATTGGCTGTAGAGCGTACCACATGACCATGCCAAGCTGAGTCCATAGGCTTGTTCGAGATGGATTTCAGTTTGCCTCGACTAGTAGACGAGAGTAGCCGAGTGAAGCCGGGGGAAGGGGATAACACTTTCCGTGCCACTCACGAGATTTCTCTGTTTTTTTTATAGGTGGTTGCTAGCCACTCACGAGATTTCTCGGAATTTTTAATTTTTATTTTTTTTAGCGATCTGAAAAATTATTGCATCACCCGAGCCTACCCGAGTATAGCCGAGGGGCGCCGGCGATCACTGTGGAAAAAAGCTCCCCCTGTCGTCTCCCAGATGACATAAGTGATTTTGGAATGGACTCAATGAAAATGAATGGGGAAAAAAATCCGGTACTCCACATTTTCCAGTTCACTGATCCAGCCGGGGTTACCACAGTTCATTCTGGAACCTCAGATCCCCGCTGATCATGGAGATCTACAGTATCGCGTTGGATCCATACACGTATCGATTTTTTCGAATGGTGATCAGGAATTGGAATATACCAGTTGGATACCATCTGATGTCAGGTAAGGACTCTATGTTATCAGTGTTAGGATAATCAGAGTAAGTTTGATGAAGAAGCTGTTTTGTGAAATG
This sequence comes from Notolepis coatsorum, assembly GCF_963971535.1. Classification (NCBI taxonomy): domain Eukaryota; kingdom Metazoa; phylum Chordata; class Actinopteri; order Aulopiformes; family Paralepididae; genus Notolepis; species Notolepis coatsorum. Next base: position 120,422,985 of record NC_140166.1, read on the forward strand.
TCTTCTTTCGGTTTCACTGTAAAAGTCTGTGAGGAAATCAACGGAGCGATTTTCCGTGCGCGGCCGTAATGTGCTTGCGTGCACGTATAATATTGATCATCTAGCGTTTATTTGACAACTATTCATAAAAAGGCAGACGAATATCAACGTTGTGGAATATTCCACTAAAAGACGATTTTCATAGAATGCTCCAGAATGAGCTGTTTTTTATATCTGCTCTGAAACGGAAACGACGCGATAAAAAAACAATCTGCCTTGACAGCACTGACTGGAAAATAGTCTTTGATAATGCGATGGGCAGATTAGACACCATAATTTAAAAGATAGATTAGGCGATATTAACGTTAACATTGGCGCCGATGGTGGCATTCAGCCGGTAAAACGGAAAACCAGGCGTGGCGCTCAAAGTGTTAAAAAGGCGGACACTGCCGATTTCACGAGAGCCTCTCGCCTAGTCTTGCATGGCAGATACGCTTTCACGTTACCACACACACATTACACACCTGTCCAGCTCATTATAATGCGATGGCCGTGTGCAAAATTAGATCAGATTCAAATGTACAGCACACCATATACTGCTATAGTGGAATATACTATTCATATACCATAATGTATACCATCTTGTTGCGCGTTCCTGGCCGCACGCACACACAACACACTGCTGAATAATTCTGTTTTGCATCAATATATATATGTATACTGTGTATATTGAGGCAAAACAGAATTATATATACAGTATTGAGGCAAAACAGACGACGCATGTGTGTATGTGTGTGTGTCTGACAGCTTGAAGTTTATCATGATGATAACGCATAACATAATAAAGTTTTCAATCAATCAATCAATCAAACGTCTCATAACTCCCTGGCTGTCACGTGGCTGGTGACTGACAACTTTTCTGAGCCAATAGGCGCTTTGCGCGACCGTAGCAAGTCGCTTCCCAGCCGGGGGCAGCGGAGTGAGAGGTACTGTGGAGCCTTGCTCTGAAGGCTGTGTGTGGCTCGCTCCCGCGAGAGTTCTGCGCCTCGTCTTGTCAGATTTTCAGAGCAAGTCGGACAACATTCTAACCGTCATGCAACGCGTTTGGCGAGGCCGTATGAACAAGCCTATTGGCTGTAGAGTAGAGCGTACCACATGACCATGCCAAGCTGAGTCATTGGCTGTAGAGTGTACCACATGACCATGCCAAGCTGAGTCATTGGCTGTAGAGTAGAGCGTACCACATGACCATGCCAAGCTGAGTCATTGGCTGTAGAGCATACCACATGACCATGCCAAGCTGAGTCAGAGAACTGGAATAGATAGAGAGGTTCCTTCCCAGTGTATCGGGCAGCTTTCCCATGCGTCAAACTAATCCTCTTCTATGTTGCATGATGACATTATCAAAGATAATTTGTCAGCCATTTTAACCTCAGCCCAATTGATTAGCCATTTTTCACTTCAGTGGTAACAAATGAAACCCGTACCTCACTGGGAAAGTGGGTTAGGGTTACATTTTGACATGACCCACCCCCCCCTCCCCTTCCCCACGCACACACACACACACACACACACACACACACACACACACACACACACACACACACACACACACACACACACACACACACACACACAGACACACACACACACACACACACACACACACAGACACACACACACACACACACACACACACACACACACACACACACACACACACACACACACACACACACACACACACACACACACACACACACACACACACACACACACACACACACACACACACACACACACACACACACACACGATTGTGCAATATGCCCTGAGCTATGCAATAACAGATTCCTATGTAAATTTGGATATTCATATGATGTTATTTTATTGCCACATGTGTTTTTATTTATTTATATCTAGTGTCTTTATCTGCCAACCGCATAGTTAGGTTGCTGCTATTTATTTGTCTTGTCTGTTTGAATATGGCACTGCATCAACCTCACCAAGTCCAAGTCCTTGTATGTGCAAATGTACTTGGTGGATATACTGTACATGTGAATCTCAATATTAATCTGAATATATGCAGCACAACATTTGAATTTTCTAGGGGTGTAAAGGTACATGTATCCGTACCGTACCGAACCGAACCGTTTCAGTGTGTACCGTACCGTACCAAACGGCTGTGTAGTACAACGAATACAACGGTATGTTAACCACTAACGACCGCCCACCGGGGGCTGTTTTTTTCACAATATAATATAATTATTATAATTTTTTTTTTTTTTTACAAGTCGATTATTAATTTCAATATAGAATATTCATTGGCAGCCCTACAAGTACAATTAGTTACTGCACACTACATCACCCCTGAGTGGAACATGGAAAGCCAAACTTTCCCCCACTGTACCGAAAACCATACCGAACCTTGACTTCAAAACCGAGGTACGTACCTGTTATGTTGGAAGAATCAGACAACACGTAGTTTCAGCATGTCGGTGTTTACTGAACTGAAGACACATGCATTGTAACGTACACCAGAACATCAACGTCAATGTCACGTTCGGCCATATGCCGTAACGTGAAACTCAACAGAATAACACGACACTGTCGCAATAGTTAGAACACTAGTTAAAGTGCTGGCACTCGCTAGAGTACCAGACGTAACAGTACCGTACCGTGGTTTTTGTGTACCGTTACACCCCTATTATTTTTACATTCTTTATATTTGCCCATTTCTGCATACTGAGTGCGCTAAACAGTCTTGTTTATATATGGCTGTAAGGCTGATATACATCTGGTCAATGGTCACTGCACACCCTCAAGACCTCTACGCTCTGCATCTTCTGGCTGCCTGAGACCCACTCATCCCGTACTCCTGGAGGGGGTCACTGAAACCAAGCCAGGTGTTCTCTGTCCTGGTTCTATGGTAGTGGAGTGAACTTTCCATGACAGTAAGGACAGCTGACACCCACCCAATCTCCCACCGTCAACTAAAAACATAATAATAACCTTACTGTCTATACTACTTTTATTTATTTGATTTTATCCCCCATCCCCTTTCCCCTAGGGGGCTTTTTACCCCCAAATAGGCCGTTATTGAAAATAAGAACTTGTTCTTAATTAACCTGCCTATTCAAATAAAGGTTTGATGATGATGATGACTACTATGTACTACACTACTATGTCTATACTACTATGTCTATACTACTACATGTATGTACTACACTACTATGTCTATACTACTGTCTATACTACTATGTATATACTACTATGTCTATACTACTATGCTACTAGTACTATGTCTATACTACTATCTATTATGCTAATATGTCTATACTACTATCTATTATGCTACTATGCCTATACTACTATATATTATGCAAATATGTCTACACACACTACTATATATTATGCTACTATGTCTATACTACTATCTATTATGCTAATATGTCTATACTAGTATATATTATGCTACTATGCCGATACTACTATATATTATGCTACTATATATACTACTATATTATGCTACTACAGTATGCCTATACTACTATCTACTATGCTACTATGTCTAGTATGCTACTATACACTCAAAGTGAAGCACTCGAGGTCAGCACTATAAATTAGACAAACAATACCACTTACCTTAACCACCAGAGGTGTACCCTCTTGCTGACCTGTACACCATTAGGTCACTTTGGATGAAAGCGTCAGCAACATGATTAAATGTAAATCCAGTTCAATGTGGTGACCTTTAAAAAAAATTATAATAATATACATTTTACTTCACTGTCAAAAATGTGGCAGGGCATGGCAGTGGTTAGCACTGTTGCTTCACAACAAGAAGGTCCTGGGTTCAAGCCCCAGCAGGGGGTCTTTCTGCATGGAGTTTGCATGCTGTAAGAGCCATATGAGTGTTTTTAGTTATGGATTATTATATATAGTGTCTTTATCTGCCAAACGCATAGTTAGCGTGCTGCTATTTATTTGTTTGTTTATTGTCTTGTCTGTTTGAATATGGCACTGCATCAACCTCACCAAGTCCAAGTCCTTGTATGTGTAAATGTACTTGGTGGATATACTGTACATGTGAATCTCAATATTAATCTGAATATATGCAGTACAAAAATTGTATTTTCACATTCTTTATATTTGCCCATTTCTACATACTGAGTGCGCTAAACAGTCTTGTTTATGGCTGTAAGGCTGATATACATCTGGTCAATGGTCTCTCACACTGTGTGAGAGAGCAGGCACCTTTGTACCGTCAGCAAGTGACTGCTCTACCTTCTGGAAAGTGGGAACCTGGGCCCTCATTTATCAATTTTACGTACGCACATATATGTGCGTAACCCGTGCGTACGATAATTTCTAGGCAAAGTGTGTGACTTATCAATTTGAACATGTGCTTGACTTTGTGCGTATATTTACGCACAGCTCTTAGCATGCGTACATGGCACCCAGCGGTAGAATATGAATATTGCAATGCGGAAATCAGCTTCCGTGCATTAGTTTCAACACTGGCGTGTTCTGTATGACCTGTAATTCATTATAGTTCATTGTAAAATAGCGACAGTAGTGTAATTATTGTCAAACCCTATAAATATAGCTTTTGGAATAGGTCTTTCTTTCCAAATGAATGCAGCATGGTTTATATATAGGGTTATCGGAATACTATGGGGTGCACTGTCTGTGCTCCGCGGGGAACTGTTTTCAGAGATAGCAGATAGGAATGAATGAATGAATGAATGAGGGGCAGTCTAATTGCAGAGAGAACATAATATTAACTAGAGTCCGCTATACCCGAGACACCTCCTTAATTTGTACCGCAATTTGAGACCGAAATTGGAGTGTGGAACAAAACGCACAAATGCCATCCCCATGCACATTCAAGTCCTCTCCACCCTCGGGTCTTTGGCCACCGGCACGGTCCATCGTGATATTGGAGATGGATCGAGCAATAGACTGTTACTGTACCACCCATGTAGCTGTCAAAGCTCCATCACAAATGCAGTTATGTGAATAGAAAGGGATTCCACTCAGTCAATGTTGCGATGCGCATTTGCCTGATACATTGTCGTTGCTGCATGCCGGGAGGAATGTTTTCAATTCATTAAATAAAATGGATACTTTTTGCAAGGGTTTACTGACTGTCATACAAATAATCAACCAACTACATACTGTAACTTTTCAGTGCACGTTTTTATTTACATTGTGACAACATCCTTGTGAGCTCCCGCACAGACATGATGGAATTCAAGTTCAAGTTTGTATTGATCACATATAGGCAGGCTACACATGGCGTAGGCTACATGGCAGTGAGATTCATTGTTCTTATATGCTCTCGTATTATTGTTTATATAGGCTACCTAATACCGACATCAAAATAGATTGTATGCCTCTACAAATCATATGCAGGTAGAAAATTTACGGAAAATCCGTCGCGATTTTGAATCAAATTGACGGCGAACTTTAATCCCTGGGTATTAATCGAACGAAACGAAGAAAGGGCAGTCATATTCCAGCATGGTTATTAATGACACCAATGGCAAGCAGTGGTTAACGGTCTTTATTAGTGTTGGCGCTGCCCAGGCAGCAATGGTCTTTAGGAAGTTAATAGATATCATATCCGACATCACCGTACGTGTACATGTCTGTCAGCCTGTCGCATATTTCTCCCATAACACGCTTCGCTCGGCTTAGTCCACTTCTCCACATTTCATGGGGGTGTTTCATTACCGTATATGGTTAATTACGGGCGGTTCTATATGCCAATACTTAAAATTGTGCACGAGCACGGAGTGTAGAACAAATGGTATTTATCAACACGGAGTGTGCGTAGAACCTGTGTACGCACGTGTGATAAATTCCGATTTTTCTGTACGTACACACATTCTAAATTCTGTGCTTAAGAACAAAAATAGAACACTTTCTAAGCATTGTTGATAAATGAGGGCCCTGGAATATGAGGAGCCTGCGAACACCTGGAAAATTGGCGAATGTCCTACAAGAGATGGATACCATGGGGATAGATATATTGGGAATTGCTGAAACATTTTGGAGAGGAGAAGATGACTTTAGATACACCTTACCAACTGGACAATCATTTAGAATCATATCTTCGGGTGGAAAACAACATAGAAAAGGTGTAGCTTTTGCTTTGACTGAGAAAGCAGCAAAAAGCGTGGAAAGTTATCAAACGATATCGGAATGTATTATCACCTTGAGAATGAAAGCAACACCAGCAAGTGTATGCATCACACAAGCATAATGCACCAACTGGAGAAGCTGAGGATGATGAAATAGACAACTTTTATGAAAATATTGAGAGAGCGATGAAAGACCAAAAGAAAGAAAATAAACCCGTCCAATCTTTCGCCGTCGACTAAAGACGCACTTCTTCAACCATTATCTAAAAAAAAAATAAAAAAAGATATCTAACCCTAACTAACCTTACTGTCATGCACTTGTCCTAATAAACTAACCTACACTGTAGCACTCAACACTTTGATGAACATTGTTACTCAGCTGATAGAGTTGTGCCCTTCCTGATGACTTGTCATACAGAACTTGTAAGTCGCTTTGGATAAAAGCATCAGCTAAATGACTAAATGTAAATGTAAATGAAATGGGGAGATGTGGAAATAGTCATGGGCGATTTCAACGCCGAATTAGGTGAAGAAAAAGTTGATCGTGTTGTCGGACCTCTTGGTCTGGGTATAAGAAACGATAGAGGAGATAGACTAGTGGATTTCTGCAGGAAGAACCAATTGTGGGTCACCAACACTTGGTTTGAACAATGTAAATCTGCAAGACACACATCTCCTGATGGAAACACTAGAAACCAAATTGATTACATTATGATAAACCACAGATACAAGAAAGGAATGACAAACTCTAAGGCACGACCATCTGCAGATTGTGGTTCAGATCATATTCCAGTAGTGATGAAAATGAAGATCAAACTGAAAACCATCAAGAAAAAGAAAACGACACACAAAAGATGGGACGTGAAGAGTCTGAAAGGAGAAACCATGAAGAGACGATACAGAAACGAAGTGAACAAAACATTAGAAAATAGAGAGTTAGTGTAGCACTTGTGTCACTAACAGTAACAGCTATTCACCACGGACCAGTTCTAGATTCGAATGAGGAGAGGAGTAATATACCCAGTTAAAGGAATAGTAGACCAGAGACAAGGTTATAACAGTCACCGGTATTTTATTCTTAACAGCAGCGCTAGCTAGACAATTGCAATACATACAGTGAGTAACCTGAAGTAGTGTGAAATATCCCTTTTTAGGTTCTTTCTCTAACCACTCCTTCTTTCAGGAGGGTTAGTTCGATATCATGTTCTAGGTTGATTTGGTTCAGTTCAGACGTCTCTGAGGTTAAAGCTAGGTTTAAGGTTGGACATTAGATGTATCCCCTTTTCGTGAGTAACTCGTTATCTTTTCTTCTGCCATTGCAGATCAGTAAAGTCTATATCAGTTTATCATTTAGTAAACTCTATATCAGTTTATCATTTCAGTAAACTCTATATCAGTTTATCATTTCAGTAAACTCTATATCAGTTTATAATTTCAGTTCGGTAGGTAAGTGTTTAAACATATTAATTTAAACCTTTAAGTGTGCAGGGAATGCAAGTACCTTATTAGGTGAAATGACCCTTCAAACTCTTCCTTTGCAGGTGTAATACCAACAAAGTACCAATGGAAACATTCAAGGTTATAAGAATACAAATACCTTATTAGGTGAAATGACCCTTTAAATCATCTTTCTTTACAGGAGAACCATCAGCGATTCAACTATAATTAATATGTTATCAATGAGATTCAAGTATCTTACTGGGTGCATTGACCCTTTAATTCGTCCTCTTTACAGGAGAACATCAGTGGTTCAGGTATCTTATTGGGTGAATTTACCCTTTAACTCTCCCTTTTTATAGGAGAAATATCGTATGGTTATGTCTATAACCATAGTTATATGAGTGTAGTGACGCTCTGCGTCATACTGGAATCCACTTCCATATCAGTACTAGCACTGAATACATTTTCACATGCACCTTTACACACCCATCCGCCTGGCCACACCCCCATCCGCTCCTCTACGTAAGCAGGGATGTGGCCATACTAACAGCTCCTTCCCAAGTCTTTCACCACAAAGGCGAAGACCACGGGGTCCTCAGACATAACCGTACGTTATAAGTCGTGTAGCTCCGCTCTGTGTCATACTGGAATACAGGAGCTGAGCAGAGCGGAGCTCGACAAATGTACCTGCTGAGGCCCCCCACAACCATCAGAACCGGGGAGGACCCGAGCCCCCGGACCCCCCTCGCGGAGGATGGGAGGGTATCGGATCCGACTGTGCGAAGAGGAGTTTAGCAACTCAAACGCACAGGGTGAGCAGACCGTGGGACTTACCTTCCACAGAAGAACCCACGACTACACAAACGCGCAACCCACATGCCACTAGGGAACGAACAGGAAGAAATAAAACCCCCGTTACAACCCCTAATATCACGGGGTCAAGGGCAAAAACCCAACCCCGTGGCAAGGCCGTAGCAGTGGAGTGCGAAGGAGGACCCAGCCCCAGGAAGGGACTGGACCCCCCGGAAAAGGGGGCCTGGTGAGGCCAACAACGCCGCAGCATCGAGACCCCACCAGGCAGTCACTAGTGATACCACCCCCCACATCGCCAGCGTATTCGGTAAGGGCCCATCCAAGAGCAGGCCCTTCCCCCCTACAGCACGCTGCCCCGAAGCACTCAAGAGGCTACACCCACAGCGGGACCAGGCAGCGCACCGGGGAGACAACCCCCAAAAAAGGTCGATCCCTCAATCCAGGCAACAGGCCACTCGACCTGAGCCTGGAGCACTGCGGACTAGACAGGCGCCAAAGGGGTCTGCTGAAACAGCACCCCGGCGGCAGTGAGGGATAACACGTACTAACATAACCACAAACATCTCCATAACGTCAAACCCTGCAACGCCCGGACCGACCCGGCATTTCCCCCCCGAAAAAGCACAAGTCCCTCAGGGTACCAGAACAGCAGATCTGCGCCCCGGCGGACAACGGGTTAACTGACCTCGTCCGGCGTGACCAGAACCAGTCCTGTGCCCTAGTCACACCACCATCCCCAGTCCCAGGAGGGGGGTAGGTACGCGTGTCAATCCAAAACATTATAGAGGGCACCACCCAGACGGTCAGAACACAAAGCACCGCGCCCGGTGCCCACCCCAAGGGCGTGAGACCCCTCTACCAATGCTTTGATCTATTCTGTTAACATCCCCCAGACATGACCGAGAATTCGTCGAGACAAGCCTAGTACACTGGCGCTCGGAAGAGACAAACTCCATCCCAGTTGCCCCATAAAAACGCTTTTTCAATGATGAGCAACCAAGGCGCGCAAGCCAATGCATGGTTCCTATCAGAAGCACTCAGGGCCAGCACTATGTACACGTCGAGACCCAAAACATATCAATGGACATTCTAACAAGAACCCAGATACCGTTCCTCCAAGCCGCCTGGGAGAACGACAAGAAGCCTTTTTTTTAATAGAAAAAAATACAGACATGGGTCCCATATGACGCGGCTGAAGGAAAAACAACACCCCGTCAACCTGCTCCATAAAAGAGGGGACGGGGAGTGACGTACCCTATGGCGGGGGGAATCCCATGACTCAACTGACCATTAGAGGCGAGAAGTCAGGGAAACAACACCCTGTCAACCTGCTCCACAAAAGAGGAGACGGGGAACCCCCAGAGAGACTTCCCACGTGAGCAATAAATTGAAAAGACATATGCAACATTGAGCTATGTAACAATTGGACTAGGACTCTCTGAGGAGGAGGCTCTGAAACTCTGAGGAGGCTCCCTCACTGAGAGGGAGGCTCTGAAACTCCCTGAAGAGGAGGCTCTGAAACTCCCTGAAGAGGAGGCTCTGCCCAATATACACACTACTAGTAGGGAGCAGAGCAGAAGAACAAATCGTCTCTACTGCATTGCATCACCTACCAAGCTCAATACACATACAACAGAGCAGAACTTCTTTTTAAGTTCTACTCACCTTGACAATCTGAGGAGGAGGCTCTGAAACTCTGAGGAGGCTCCCTCACTGAGAGGGAGGTTCTGAAACTCACAGAGGAGGCTCTGAAACTCCCTGAGGAGGAGGCTCTGAAACTCCCTGTAACAGAGGTCCACAACATGGAGCCTGAAAATAACTCACGAAAGTCTCACAACCAACAGAAACGCACCCAGTGACGTACTCTATGGCGGGGGGAATTCCGTGGCCCACTGCCCAATATGGCGTGGGACCAGGAAACTCCCTCCCCCCCCCCCTCCCTACTCTGTGACGCGCTGATCCAGCAATGTTACAGGAGGCCCAACCCCCTGACCAATCAGAAAAAAGGGGAGGGAGGTTTTATCAGTTCACCCCCTCACGACCCCTCACCCCTGATACGATGCAATGACAAAGCAGAGCCATGACACCAGTCATAGCGTGCTACATGAAGCGTTAACAGCTTCACATAGACTCATGTGCGAACCTGCCACCTGAATTGTTACACCTTTTCCTAAAGGAAGAAAAAACACAGACCAAGAGAGGGCCCCTTTAAGGGCCCTGGTACAAGAGCTTACACATGTAACTTCTGTAGGCCAACACCTAACCCAGTTGTGGATCTTAACGACACAAACAACCCTCCATCACAACAAAAAAGGCAAAAGTACACTCTCACTACCGTAAGAGGAACGCCGTTTTTCATAACGAGAGAAGACACAAGTCCTCGATTAAGTACTGGCCACAGGCCTTGCTAAGTCCACATGACAGCAACCAAACAATCTTCAGAAAAGTATTGTCTCTGTAAGCAGGAGCACAACCCCAGCAGAAGCTGAGGGGTTACACCGTATCCCCACAAACATAGTGAAACAATATATTGTAAACAAAATCATGTTTGAGGGGAGGGGGGGGGGGGCCCAGGGGAAAACCGGGGGAAAAAACCACCCCTCACCACCTTACCCCTGATACGACTCGTTTGAACAGGTACAGCCCTGTTCATATGTGAAACTCGCCACCTGTTTATTGTCATCACAAGCTGAGAGAGGGACTCACCCCTCGATCACATGCCACTATGCATAGCTTTGCAGGGTTTTTAACCCAGCCAGTTGTGAGCTCAGCTATGTTGCCTAACGTTACATGAACACACAACCTCTCATCATACAACAAAACCAGTTAATTTTACTCACGTAAAAAACAACGCCGTTTTCTAGGTAGAGAGAAAGCTATACCAGCGATCAAGACAATTCACACACAACACATGTCGCATCCCCAAATGTAGTGAAGCAACATACGTTTTGGAAAAAACATCGTTATTACAAAACATTCGGAAAGGGGAAGGAAGGAAGAGGGGGGAAGTGTCCAATGGACCCTTACCTGCACCAATGAACGCAGGCTGAGAGGACTGCAACAGGCTGGTTTCCACATTGACAAAGGCCCTCGCTGGCGGGGCAAAAGAAGCTAAGGCCGGAGCAAGGCACCGGCGAAACACCCCCCTCCAACAGCCGATCATGGTGCAGGGCCGACTACATCTTCTGTCAAAGATGACGTCGTAGTCAGAGTGCTATGGCCTGCTATTCTCACGGCTAATGTTCAACGGTGTAGCACAAGCTAACAGCTAACTCCAGGCTAACTGGTAGCATCAGGCTAACGTTCCCAGCTGAGCGAGCGTACAGAGCTAGCGTCGTAGCTAACAGCTAACTGGCTAACAGGTAGCTCAACCCAGCTAGAACGCAAGCTAAGCAGCTACCACCAAAACTGCACAACGTGAGAACACAATATAGGCCAACACTTCAGACAGCCGCTGTCTGTCCCTCTCCTCATCCGAAGAGAGAAGAGGAAAAGAAGTCAACACAGTCTTCAGAACGGTGATTATCAGACATAGCGGTGCCGGCACAATTCCCTCACGCGCTGCAGCCGACTTGAGCGTGGAGATATTCCTATAACGAAACACCAAACCCACCTCCCTCTCGCTGGGTAACTTTCATCTTGAAAGGCGGGGCCTCGCACTGTGACAGTGAGAGTGAGAGTATCCGTTTGTCCAGAGATCCGGGGGATTGAACCGCAGATTCGGATACGGTCCCAGGCAATAGAGCTCCCGATGAGGAGCTCATGTAGCGTGGGCGTCAAACCAGAACCCTCTCCACGCCGCTAAGAGGCAGCAAAAAAGGGTACCAGCCTGGAGCCGGCTTTCGTAAGTCGTGTAGCCATTCCCCCCATAGCAACACAACTGGCGCTCGCATATCAAAACCATCACCCACCCGGAGAGGCAGCTAGCCCTCACACAGCCGAGCGCCTCTCAAGCAAAGTCCAACTGCAGAGCGGAGGTAATACCTGTCCAACTGCAGAGCTGGAGGAATGCCTGTGGGGATTAGGCCAGCGACGCGAGCCCCTAATACGAAAATGTCAGTGGAGGTCAGAATGATCATCATCTTCTAGACACCCCGGTGGCGAAGACATTATCGCTGTATTTCCTCGAAAATAGTGAGAGAGAAAATAAAGATATAATGTCAACGCAGCTCCTTCATCGTAGCTCCTCTTCAACATTTCACTCATCTCAAAGTGGTGTATACAGACACTCGCCGTGGTGAAAACAAGGAAGGAGCTGTTAGTATGGCCACACCCCTGCTTATGTAGAGGAGCGGATGGGGGGGTGGCCAGGCGGATGGGTGTGTAAAGGTGCATGTGAAAATGTATTCAGTGCTAGTACTGATATGGAAGTGGATTCCAGTATGATGCAGAGCGGAGGTACACGACTTATAACAGTAGTTCAAGTATCTTACTGGGTGCATTTACCCTTTAACTCTCCCTTGTTACAGGAGAAACATCAGTACCCATATATACAATGTGCATCAATTAAATACAAAATACAATATCAAAATACAAAAGGTGAAACAGGGTCAAAAACCCTTGGAAGTCCTTGTGTTCAAGTTCAATCAGTTCGTATCATAGAAAAGGATAGTATGACCTTCATATCCTTGGAAGTTCTTGTGACTCAAGTTCAATTAGTTTGTTAATTCCTGATCCACTTCCTCACTGGGTATGAGGAAGGTAATTCACAATCGTACCAGACTGTTGAGGCAACAGGGGGTAACAGATCAGGCTCCTGGGTATAGCCCTGATCTAGATCTGAGGTTCTTAGGGTTGGCTCGCCATCTTGTGTCGGTCCGGCACACTGCCTCGTCCCACGTGGGCACACGTGATGAGTGGTGGTCGGTCGGGACTCCTGGGAACTCTTCCCGGGGGTGGAAACATGGTGGTAGAAAACCTGGCCTGCATAACAGGCATTCAGAAAATAAAAGTTATTTACCATATTTCATTGCTTTATCATCTTTTCATTGCTTTTAGAATGAATAATCAATCAGGCTACTTTTGGCTATGCTAAGCTAAAGTAGGCTACAATATCACAGCACGTGGGAATGTCCATTTGACTTATACTAAATTAGGCTAAAGTGCACTAGCACATGGAAACATTCCTCACATTCCATATTAAACTCTTAAAAGCAGTCGAAATGTATATAGACCATGTTCTTATCATACAGCATATCAATACAATTATAAGTACTTCTGAAATGGTTTCTTTCTAGTTTTCATTTAACCAAATTGAGCTTGGAGCTTCGCTAGCATGACTCAGGATGAAGCTACATTATTAGCTAGCATACAGTTCGCCGACGTGGCTTGTGTCGTGCGGATAACGTTGTTAGCCGATTAGCATTGAGCTAGCGATTTTATACATTCGACAATGAAACAGCACAATATTGATGAAACTCACCAAAGCCGCTTCTGGAAGTGGTATGTTCTTTAACAGCAACAACCTTTTCGGTTTTGTAACTGGGGAATCTTTTATGATAACTATTTCGTGGTGCTAGTTCATTTCGGTTCTATCAGCATTCAGTATCTGGTCATTCTCCGTCAATCTCCAATCTCATCTGCGTCAGGTGAGGCGCGAACTGCACACCTAACTCACATTCTGAGGCAACCCAAAGGGGCAGTGAGGCAATTCAAAGGATTTGATCAAAAGCGTTGTTAACCTCACATGAATATACATATAACCCAATAACATTAACTATCCATGTTCTTACCCAATAGCATTAACTATTTATGTTCTTATTCAATGGCATTAACTATTTATGTTCCTATAACTAAATAGTTATGATTCTGAAACCTGGGTTACATTAGCAGATATTGAAGATCCACAAGAACTATGGACAAAACTGTAAGAAAAACTGGGAAGCGTTGCAGACATAATCTGTGGTAAACCAGAAAAAGTTGAGACACAAGTGTGGATGACGAAAGACATTCTGGATGAGATGAAAAAGAGAGCAGACATGAAGAATGCGGACAGAACAACTGAATACAACATAGCAAAACGAAAAGTACAGTAAATTGAAGATCTAGACAAGAAGCACAACCCTCTCATGTACAACAAGATCCAACAACTAACAAGGAAGAGGAAACAAACAACCCAAGGTGTCAGAGACAAAGAAGGAAAACTGCTCCTTGACGAGAAGGAAATAATCAATAGATGGGCAGAGTATGTCGAAACACTATACAAAGACCAGAACAGAACATCAGACACAGGAATTAGTCTATAAGAGACAGAAAAAGTCCAGATCACGAAAAAAATAAGTTGAAAAGGCTGTGAAGTCACTGGCCACGGACAGATCGCCCGGCGAGGATGAGATCCCTGCTGAACTGATTATGAACTCTGGTGATGCATCGAGCTCCTTGTGAAACTGGTAAACAACATCTATAACTCAGGAAATATTCCAAATGATTTCCTAAAATCAATGTTCATTCCGATCCCAAAGACCGGAAGAGCCACAGAATGCAACAATTACAGGACTATCAGTTTGATATCTCATGCATCAAAAGTACTCCTGAAAATCATCAAGAACAGAATACAACCCATAATTGAACATCAGCTCTCGGATAGCCAAATGGGTTTTCACAAAGGAAAAGGAACAATAGATGCAATCTGCCAACTCAGAATCATTGGTGAAAAATCGATAGACCAACAGAAGAAGCTGTATATTTGCTTCATCGATTTCACGAAGGCCTTCGACAGAGTTGAACATACTACATTGATGAGAACAATGGAAGAATAAAAAATACCAGTTTCTGACCGAAGAATAATTGCCAACTTATACTGGAGGCAGAAGGCTAATGTTAGAATAGGAAAGGAGAAATCAAGAGACTTCCCGCTGGAGAATGGTGTAAGACAAGGATGTATCTTGTCCCCTGTACTCTTTAATATGTACAGTGAATCACTGATGAAAAAAGGTCTGAGAGGAGGGAAGGGAGTAAAACTTGGCGAAGAGACCATCACCAATATAAGATACGCGGATGGCACTGCTACAGTCTGTAACTGTCAAGAAGATCTACAGGACATGAATGTCGAATGCAAAAACTATGGAATGTCGCTAAACACAAAGAAAACTAAAGTAATGATCATTGAAAAAACACCAGGAACTGTTTGTAAAATACAGTTGGATGGAGAAAATCTTGAACAAGTGAAGGAGTACATGTACCTTGGAAGCTGGATCAGTGAAGGTGGAAGAGCTAACATGGACATTAAGAGAAGAACCGGAATTGCAAAGGGCGCATTCTGGAACCATAAAGAATTATTGAGAAGAAACATAAGTTGGAAGACAAAGACCAGGATTTTGGAAACTTATGTTATGTCAGTCTTTTCATACGGAGCAGAAGCATGGACGCTGAATGAAGAGGCAAAGAGGATGATAGACTCTTTTGAAATGTGGACGCTGAGGAAGATGCTGAAGATAACATGGACGGATAAGATCAAGAATGTTTTCTGATCGCTTTGTTCCCATCTTTGATGTAAATAGATTTTCTAAATGAATCGGATATCTGTGGTATCTGACAACGGAACTCAAAGGGCTAGATCCACAAAGAATGGATTGCACGGAGAAGGTTGCACCCTTACTTACAATTCATTATGAATTGAAAATGGGGGACCCTGATGTAAACAAGACGAAAGTATTTCCCTGGTCTGCATCCCCTTAACAATTGTGTGTATTGAGCTGTACTGTATTGTACCCATTCTGCAATCTGTTAATAAAACTTTCATTCAATCAATCAATCTCCACAGTGATTGATTGAATGACAATTGTATTAACAGATTGCAGAATGGGTACAATACAGTACGGCTCAATACACACAATTGTTAAGGGGATGCAGACCAGAGAAAGACTTTCGTCTTGTTTACATCAGGGTCCCCCATTTTCTATTCGTAATGAATTGTAAGTAAGGGTGCAACTTGCTCCGTGCAATCCATTCTTTGTGGATCTAGCCCAAAGTGTGGAGACTATTATTGGATTTAGAAAGTGCGTACAGAATACCTCCCGACTGCCTCGAGAAGTGCACCCAGGCAGAGGCCGCTACATTAAGTCAGAAAACTGTGTGCCGAAGAAAATAATTTGTTTGGTGAAGAAATAACGTTGGAAAGCGCTGTAATCGCAACAAGGAATCGATCAACGACGGCATTGGAAAGGAAGGAATCGATCAACCACAGCGTTGGAAAGGAAAAGCCCATACAGTGATTCAGTGAATCATCCCGAAGCCAGCATTGGAACTTTGTGAGTAGGCTCTGGCCAGATTAATCAATGAACTACGTTGCACACTCTGCGCTGTGGAATGAAGGAAATGCGCTTCCCTAAACTGTGAATGGAATTGGAAAGTTTGTGTCTAGACTCTGGCCAGATTTATGAATGAACTACGTTGCACACAAAGCACTGTGGGATGTTATACGGTAGTCTACAAGGAAATTCGTTTCCCTAAACTCCGAATGGGATCGGATTTGGATGTTATTCTTTGAAGTTGTATTACAAATTGGCGAATAAACATTCCGCGGATGCGGAAAATTAATTGAAGCAATTAAAAGCAACGCATAAAGGGAAGCTCGCAGCTTGCACCTGAAAAATGTATGAGATCAAACAAATTGTGCTGTTAAACTATGAAGAAGGAGTAAAATCGCACTTAGCATTATTCAATAATGCACTCAGTGATTTTAAGATCACAAATGAGTCTGTACAATTGTATTTAATGGATGATGGTGAAAATGATAAAACACAATGGTATGAACCGAAAATGGATGTATTTAATGCATTTCTTACTGAAACTGATGATTGGTTGATGGAGGAGAATCTGAAAAGGCAAACCCCAGCTCCAGGCCAAACTGAGTCTGTGGTCCAAGGACAAATTGAGGCTCAAGATAAACTGGAAAAGGACCTTCAGGCTACAATAAGACCGGAGGATAGCGTTTCAGGTGTGAGGGTCAGGGACCCATCAAGATTATTATCAAGATCAAGTGGAAGCATCTCGGTTATCTGCCTCCCACATCAGAGCTGAAGCAGAGCGAGCCGGCCTACAGGCACATGCTTCTTCACTTTCAGCCAGACAATCTCTGGATCTAAATGAGGTTGAATTAAAGCTGGAGGAGGCTAAATTAAAGTCTATGAAGGAGAAACTTGACTTGGATACAGACATAGCTGCATCAACAGCCAAAATCAAAATACTGGAAAGTTTTGAAACATCATCTCAAACCAACTCAGTATCTCGAACCATGAGGTATCCATCTCAAACTCACCTACTCACCTCTCAAATGGATGGGTATGTGTACAACATGAAAAAAGTAGTAGAATGCGCTCACCTCACTAGACTTGACACTGGGTGCTGTAACCTCTAATATCATACATAAAAATAGGGAAACAATGTCCAGGCACGCACTCCAGGTTTTTCCAAATGTATTGGCAGCCTGTAATCATGACGTTTCGGTGTGAACACACCTTCTTCAGAATGGCTTGCAGTTGGCTGGCAGTTGCAAGCCATTCTGAAGAAGGTGTGTTCACACCGAAACGTCATGATTACAGACTGCCAATAATACATTTGGAAAAACCTGGAGTGCACGTGTCGTGTATTATCAAAATGAACATGTCGTCTCCCAGGAAATGTACATGTGCAGGGAATCATGCTGGTATAATTGGTAAGCTGTAGGGAATGTGGACCCAAGATTCTAGCGCTCTCTGTCAAAGCAAACCCTTCCCCCCATCCAAATAGCTTTTACAAGCAAGAGGAGATAGGTAAAACCAGACTATTTGGCACCAGATGACAATCTCCCCTTACACAACCGATTTGACTGACGTTAGGTCATAAACTGACCGCCTCAACGCTATCATGAGGTGAGCAGGAAAGAGTTTTGTGTACTGTAGCTAAAAGATCAACAGCCCACTTTAAAAGACCCCTTTCCCCCACTGTCAAACCCATTTTGTAGGAACTAGATAGTAACTTATTATCTTTAAAACAGGCACCAACAGGATCTGGGGTAGGGAGTACATACCTTAGGATGATAAAAACTAGCAGTTGAAGGCTCAAAATACTGTGGAGGTCAGAAGTCTTGTTGACGCTAGCCTGACCAGCCATTGGCTCCAGGAAGCACTGGAGGGTAATCACAGACTCCAGCAGCTGGTCAGAGACATTAGGCTTCATACTATAAAAACTAAACAATAAAGTATTATAAATATATATTAACGGTTAGCCTAGAAGCAAGTGGACTTCAGTAACATTTAGTATGGTACCAAACAGGAAATACATTGGTCTAGGGAAAAGCTAATAAACCCTAGATGGTGGATTAATACTTGAATATTTGAACAAAAAGGTAACAACTAAACAAAATCACATTAGAATATTGGTTAAGAAAACAGGAGTAGTAAGAACAGGGATAAAACAAGTTAGAACTACCAAGTTAATAGGATAAAAGTAAATCAGATCCATATATAGGAAATAAACTGTAGAAAGGCTCTAGAGTTCGGGAAAAGTATTAAACTAAGACTAAATAGGAAGTAATCTAAAAAGGAAATCCCATATAAAGCAATGCATTTAAGTAAAACAAGTGATTTGAAATAGAACGGCTAATAGACAGTAGGATTCTCCCCTTGTAAAACACAGTTTCACCAGACCAGGAAGACGTGTCACTCAAAATGAGATGCCTTCTAGAAGGAATTTAGCCAATAGGAAAGCAGGGGCTCTGGAGTGACGTCACCTGACGGGCAGGGAAAATGGGAAGGATTTTCTCTTCTTAAATGGCAGGCAAGGTGGAGAAGGAGACACCGACACGCAGAGAGACACAGACAGCTTGAGAAGGAGAACCTGGAGACTTCACCACGAGTTCGAGAAGAGAGACACACACCGACGGAGACAGAACAGAATCACAGCAGGGATCCACAGAGGGACGATCCAAGCGCTCCCAGCTTTGAGAATCACGGACAATCAGGGTTGCTTTGGCAACCGGCACCAACACCAGGAGAAGACGCTCTGAGGGCATCAGCCGTTCAGACCATGGATCAACTGCCACACCAAAGATGATGATTAGATATAGGAAAAAGATCCTGTACTTGTTTGATTCATAGTTGTGTTTATTTAGAATGGAATAAACACTGCAGCTGTTTTATTCAAACCATCTCGTCTGCGTTTCCTTCCTACAACCGAACAATTGAAATGCCAACAAACGCAGAGTATTATGGTAAATACCACTATACGATCACAGAGACTATAGATAATGAATGAAGAATACTTCAAATGGTCCGTGACACGTGCTGTATTCGACCAAAGCCGGTTGAAGACGACGAAAGCTACTTCTCAAAGAGACCGAGAGGTTCTCTCCCTCATCGACGCCTCTACGACTGTTAATTCTTCGCCTCATCAGCCAAGGACAGCGGGTTTATAGGTGAGTAGAGATGGGGCGTCTGAATTTTGGTGGAGGTTGAGCAGTTTCCGGATGGGGCTTGCTAGGAGTGGACACCGTGCTATACCAAAAAATTTGTTTGTGTCGGAAGACGCCAGAGACCAGTATTCACAACCTGGCTCTTGTCTCGGCCGCGCCAACGCAGCACTTGATAGAATAGGGAATTAAGGAGTGTTCGGTTAGAAAGCCTAGAATTAGAGTAATGGGATGACATGAATCTGCATTGCTAGCCGTTCTGCATAGGATCAGGGCAGCTGGCGTGTGGGTAAGGGACACCAATCAGGGATTGGTAACATTGACTGATTAAAATGGTATTGTTTAAAAAGGAGGGTGCTAGTATGGCGAACTCGGCTCACTCCACGACAATCGGGCACACGCTCTGAGTACGTCCCGTCGGATGGGGAGAGGGTCATAACGGTGTAATGAATTGCAAACCCTCTATTAAACGAAATGATGACTGGTCGGTAAGGACGGTATAGATAAGACTATTCTAGGTGGAATCGGCACTAATGTAATGAGGAGGGGCGCGCAATCGGAGTGAACGGTACAGAGCTGCAGGAGGAGTGACGAATTTATAGACTAGGAACGTTATAAATAGGGATGATTGTTCAGGGAACAATTGAGAGTCTGGTAGAAACGATTTTTGGTTGATGAACGGGTTAAATGAGGCGCTGTTTTCACTCGTCAGACCGGGCCCCGCTCTGGGAACGGCTGACGGAGGGAAAGGGAGTATCATTATGGGTTTTACAAACCCTTCGTCAGTCAATATTATGACTGCCAGTAAGAGAGGTTTAAACTGGTCTGTATTTAGTTCAGATCGCGCGCAGCCAGGGGATAGAGAGTCGTGCCAGGTTACTTAACAAAGTTCTTTCTTAGAATCGGGGCGCAGGACAGTTGACATGGAGAGACGTCTCACATGCGAGCTGTCAAGACGCAATCCGACATCATACAGGCTTGGGTTCACCTTTTGTTGAATCTGAGAAATATCAAGCTCGTGGAGGAAGGATAACATAGGATAGGAGATTTGTGGTTAAACTGAGAGCACAGATTTGGCCACAAAACGCCATTCAAGCCGACAGGGGGCTCCTACAAATAAACTCTCCGCGAGCTACTTAACATGTATGGAGAAGGGCTCTGGGGAATAGTAAGACAAATCTCAAACCTTGGTATATAAAGCACTTGCTAAAGTTGAATGAAAGAACTGCACTTATGATTAGGACAAGTTGCATTGTATGGGCGATGTTTAGGTTAGGAAAATGCACTGAGGACGGATTGTGGCCAAGTGAATGGTATGTATATAAATAGGACATTGTGTTTTGCTAAGTATATATGTTTGATGAATGTCTGTTAGTGGTTATGAGTGAATGCCGAGGTGAAAAGTGTATTTTTGTGAACACTAGTGACCGTAACGGCCGCGGAGAAACCATAACATTGTCCGTTATATAGAGAATGTTCTTTTTTTTCAAGGGCCGTTGGAACGCAGCAAAGGTTAGCTTGCGAGTTAGCCGCGAGGACGAGCAGGATTAAATATGGATGCTGCATTGCGATATCAAGTATATTGAGTGAATGGCGAGTGTGGTGGGGCAAAAATTATGTGTGGCGTTCGTTGAAATTTTTGAAATCGGTGGTATTAAGGTCGTTGTTTAATGTAGTAGGACTCAAAAGAAGCGATCTTTTGGGAACTGATGACGTCACTAGAAACGTCTGGTCGGAGGGGGCGTTGGGAGCGTTGGGTTTAAAATACTGTGTATTTCGGCCAGGCGGGGCCAAACGGACGAGCGAACTGATATAAAGATGATAATATATGATCTGTAAACTAGCGCTTAATGAGATTAAAGGTATGTTGCGGGGTATAACTGTGTTGCGCAAACGTCGCGGTGCGTGGTGCCACTCGAAACAACGGGACAATATGCCGTTTAGGAGACGTTATTATGGAGGCTAAGCTAAGCTAACGGAGCTAATGGTGGGAAGCTAACGAAGCTAATATGCTAAGATACCTGTGCTAACAATGTAGCATGGTGGAACTCTCTGTAAATATCGCGTGATGCTACTTTGGTGGCTGACGATGAGATCTCGTGTTTGTAAACATGACGTAACTCCCGTGGCGACGTCTCGCGTGATGCTAAGTAAGCACGTCGGTTTGACGTTGTGTGGTGATGTGCTGCGTGATGACGCACTTGTTGTAGGAGGGTGAGGGCGCCTCCTGCAGGACATTGTGGGTATTGTAGTACAATAGGTGTGATGTACGAACGTTACAGCAGAGGGCGGTGTTGCCTCTTAGGTTTTTACACCTCTCCTTCACATGTAAACAGGGCGCCGTAGCGGCCATTTTGTAGTTTTTATTGTTTTTTTTGTTTTTGTGTGGCGACCATCTTGAAAAATGTGTAGTTCTTTTTATCGGTTTTTCCCGTTTTGAAGAACGACTGTATATACTTGTTTAGTTATCAATCTATATCTGTTGTGGGCCCAGTATGATGGCACTAGTGGGGTAGGAACGAGACGGATGTGTGGGTTTGTTGGTGACTTTACTAGATGTTTTATTCCAATAAAAGGCAGTTTATGGGGTGACTAGTATGGTTGGAACGTGTGGAGGTATGTGTCGGTTTGCGCATGCGCGCCACGGGGCCGTCAGTACAAGGGAGATGGTTGATGAGGTTGGTAGTTGGGCTTTTATTAGGGCAGTGGACAGTGAAGGGCTATAGGGGGTGGTGTTGATCAAGACGGGTTGGAGTGAACAGCTGTGACGGGAGGCTGCATGCCCCCCCCCCCCTTCTCTCATGTGTCTCTCCCTCCCTCTCTCCCTCCATGCCTCCCTCCCTCCCTCTATCCCTCTCTCCCTCCATCCCTCTCTTCCTCCCTCCCTCCCTCCCGGTATCTCCCCCTCCCTTTGTTTCCTCTCTATCCCTCTCTCCCTGCTTGACTCTGTTGAGCTACCAGGTTCTCAAAGGGGTTTTATTCAAGTTAGGATGCCTTTACGATAAGGATTAAAGAATAGTGTTGGCTTTTAGGAACTCCATGCACAAACCATTAGTTACTTTAAGTTACAGTTATGCAGCAGATGCTGTTAGTAGTTTAAAGCCCTGTGGGTTAACTGGACCTGGCGATACGGTAAGGTCTGCTAGTTAATTCTAAAGTTTTGATAATGTCAATGTTCATTTGGGAGGCCCCCCCCCTCCTCCGTCTCTCTATCCCTCTCTCTCTTCCCTCCTTCCTCCGTCTCCCCCCCCCCTCCGTCCCTCCATCCCTCTCCCCCTCCCTCCGTCCCTCCCTTTCCCCCTCCCTCCCCCCCATCCCTCTCCCCCCCTCTGTCTCTCCTTGTGTTTCTCCCTGTGTCTCTCCTTCCCTCCCTCCCTTCCTTTCTCTATGTGTCCCCCCCATCCAATGCTTGCCTTCAAATGGTTTATGGGTACGCGGCTGACGGTTTCTAGTTTGGGTAGTGGACTGCTAAGTTAGGTTTAGGCTTCCATTTAGAGGTCCCTCCATCTCCCTGACTGGCCCTGGGGGTAATATCCGGCCTTGGGTGTGGCGTGTATGTTTCGAATGGGTGTGTGAAGTCCGGAAGCGTTTGTTATGTAGGGGATGGTTTTACATTAGGTTGGAGTTTGTTTAGAGACGGTTGAGGTGTAGGAATGGGGTGTGTTTTTTCATTTTAGACAAGGTGTCAGTCCCCTATTTTCCCCTCCTGTTAGAGTCCTTGGAAACAGGGTTGGCTTTGCGTCATGTTGTGTGTTATTGGTTGGATGTTTGTTTTGAACTGCATAGTTATTATGTATGTGGAGTAGGTGCCGGATGGGCGCTGGCCTGTCTAGGTACAGAAATGGTGGGACGAGTTGTAATATTCTTTTGTATAAGGAGCCTGGGGTGTTTTCGTTCTGGTTTGCGACTGAAGGGAAAATGCTTTGGACTGAGAAATGGCAGGTCATTGAGAAATCAAGGATCTGTGAGGATATTGCTTAGGTATAGTACGGGTGTCCATGAGTTTAATGACATGGACAACTGGGCTATATGACGGTCAAGGGTTTAGTGATCTAAGTCGCTAAAATTTAATTTTTTCCCTTGATAGCAGTTGGAGGAAGAGACAACACCAAAGGAAAATGTGTGAATATATAATGAAAAATGATGTTGTATGAAGAATGTGATGAGATGTTGAGATGTAAATGTGGAAAGAAATGTAGGAAGAAGTATAATTTTTTATTTCCATAGTAGAGTTTGAGAAGCAAAAAGCGAAAGCAAGTGGTGAAGTTAATATTACATTTACATAGTTAATACGCTGAGTTGTCATTTAAAGTATGAAATGAGATCAGAATGAAAAAATTCATAGAGGCAAAAAGAAATTGGAACAGAGGAAGGACCAGGTTTACCAAGATTGTTAGACAATTGATAGGCTGTGTAGGACTAATGTTTGTATTCCCCAGAGAATCATGTGAAAGGAACACACAAGAGATTGGAACCTCCAGTTTTCCGGTTGGACGAACGGACATAGACAAAGCTAAGGCCGTATCGTTATGTTCAAATAAATCACACCAAATCGCTCTAGAAATATTAGTATAGAGATGCCCGACATTTCCAATGCATAACATATTGAGGAAATGAAAAGGGAAATGCCACTGAGATTAAGTGTTGTTTTTTCTTTCTTTCTGCACAGGCTCGGCGAGGACAGGTGGGGCTCTGACGATTTCAATACCAACTGGGGAATAACGGCTATATAAGCCTTGGTATAAGTATGAATGATAAGCCATTTATCAATCCCTGTCTGCACCGGTAAAAATCAGGAAGTGTGAGTGATTTTTAACTCAAGTTGGTAAAAATAGTTTTAGACACAGAGAAACTTGTTTTTCCAAACGGTAATTTCAGGAGCGTTTGAAAGTGGTGAGAATGTCGGATACACAGGAGGTTCACCTTAGTGGAACATTGATAGGAGCAACTGAAGGTTTAGATGCAATAACAATAGCAAAAGTAGACAATCTGTCTATTTCAATGACTGGAAATGTCACAATAAAAGTGAAGAAGCAATGGCCAAAGATATTCAGGCCTTTACAAAACTTTATATTCAAGTATAGGAGAGGAGGTCGTTATAGGCTACATAGCCAAATCAAAAAACAGAAAAAGAAAGCATGAAGGGCGATGAAAAGAAATAATGCCGGTGGTGGCAGCATGCTGACAACCTTTGCAGACACGCCCATAGAAAGATTGATACCTGAAGTTAATCTGATTGAGTTGGATGTGATGGAATTCCCTCAGGTGACCAGTATGACAGAGGGACTGGAAATAATGACTTTGATTCCAATACAGGAGGTCTTAGAGGAGAGAGAACCAGAGACAAGGGTTTTACTCCAACCAGAACTGATCCACGCTGGAGTGACCATTACAGGTGACTGCAATTTAACCAAGGGACAAAGAAAGCGACGGAGGAAAGCGGCGTTGTTACAGCAGTCCCACGAAGTCTACTCTGGCCGTACGGCTGGAACAGAGACCAACAGCAGGTATGGAAATATACACGAACAGTTTCCACAGCCCACCAGTTTCCCTTGTCCAGACGTCCCCCGACACCAGAGCCAGTGACGGGGAGCCAGCCAGCGAGGGCCAGGGTGGAGGAAGAGAGGATGACGTGCCTCTCTCCAGAAAGACAGAGAGCGTTCACGGAAGCGTCCGAAAGACATGAGACAGTCCGTAGAAAACTGGTGGAGAAGCAGCTGGCGGTTGACCATGTCACACGTGAGAGGGGAATGCTGGAACGAGAACTGGCGGGACAGGCTGTGATCATGAGTGATGTAATTTTGGAAGTTATGTTCCGTACTGCAGAACAAGGACTCAGTGAACGAGAGATGTCACTTGCTCTGTTACCTGAACGGGGAGCTGAGCAGCGAGGGAATGATGACAGCCGCAGGAGGGGTGAGTTTCCAGGCCCCTCCCATCAACAAAAGGCCCGGGGAGCGGCGGCTGGAAAGAACAGGTTCATTTTTCTTTCTTAGTTTATGCGGGGGTATTTATGCCTCTATATGATAGTTTAATTCTGTTTGATGGGTGTGTTGCATGAAGGCACTCACATTTTTTTTTTTATTTTTTTTTTGCAATTTTCTTTGTTTTTGTTTATATTCTCTATTTTTTTAGGAACTGACTGGCTGGGAGGGATCTCTTGCCGGTCAGGGATAGCAGGTTGTGGTGACACAGCGGGACTGGTAGGAATGTCTAATATAATGGGCTGGAAACATGGAGGGTGGACAAGGGCTGGTTCATGATTTTGTTTTCCGCTCATTGAGAGTCCAGAAGTAGAATCTGGGGAGTTGTGTCACGTTTTTGTGTATGGTAAGTGTTGGGAAAACGAGTTTCTCTGGCCATGGGTAAGCTCTGTAGGTTTTGGTTGCCATTGGCCAGATAGTTTTCATGTTGGGTGCAGACGTGTGATATTGATGATTGGCTTATGAGGGACTCTGCGCCGGCTTGTTGAAGGCTGGTGGAGTGGGTGGAAGATGTGTGTTTAAGGGGACTGTGGTTTGTTACCATGCATATAGGATCTGTTGGTGATTGGCCTCGTCTAGAGCTGGCTGTCCGGACCGAGGAGACTGTCTGGAAACAAGGTATGATATTGTTATAAATGGTTATTCCACTCTCAAGGGTGGATGTAGTGTTGTGTTGAACTTGAGATATTTGATCTAGTAAAATAGTACAGCACAAAAATGAATGAGACGAAGGTGATTTAATTGAATATTAACCTGAGAAGCCATGGAATATATAGATAACTAATTTGGAAAAAATGTATTGTCAAATGCAGAACAGTAGAGATGTATCTGAGCGAAAATGTGATCTTCCAATCAAATTGTGTGTTTGTAAATAACAAATCCAAAAAGCAAAAAGGACAGAGGGAAAATCGTTTCCTTCTGTGGAAAATCGGAGCAGTACCAAGACTGCCCACAACAAAGAAGAAAACTGTGGTTAGCACAGAATACAACAAGGAGCAACGGTCAAAACAATTTAGCAGTAAAGACCTCAGGAGGTTTGAACAGGGATAACTGACAGAGATGAAAGCTAAAGATAATTGGGATCTCAGTGGTCTTTTCGAGGAGAAAAATTATTTATGTTTACTTGTTTGAATCTCCCTCGATTTTTTAGAGTGTTAATCATTTCGGTGCAATGTATTAATCTTTTCTTGCAGAGTCCATTACACAAAACAGACACATTAAGCTAAGAAAACATGATCAAATAGTCTAAACAAAAAATCTGTTATTGAAAGGGTAGTTCCTTGGAAAAACAGGAACAACTTTCTTAGGCTGAAGTCATATTAATAATTGATATTGTGTGTGACTGGGGAAGAAGCTAACGAGGGTGGGAAAGAGTGAATGATGATTTTGTAACTGTACAGACAGAAATGGGTTTTGTAGTGTGATTTGTGGATTTTTTTTAATTAAAAAAAAAATATTAGCAAAAATGGTAAAAAAAAATTATTAAAGACATGTTTAAATTAGAAAAGATTGGTGCTATATAGTGGGTTATGAAACCCACTAAGGGTGGAATGTCGTGTATTATCAAAATGAACATGTCGTCTCCCAGGAAATGTACATGTGCAGGGAATCATGCTGGTATAATTGGTAAGCTGTAGGGAATGTGGACCCAATATTCTAGCGCTCTCTGTCAAAGCAAACACGTCCAAAAAGCTTTTACAAGCAAGAGGAGATAGGTGAAACCAGACTATTTGGCACCAGATGACAATCTCCCCTTACACAACCGATTTGACTGACGTTAGGTCATAAACTGACCGCCTCAAGGCTATCATGAGGTGAGCAGGAAAGAGTTTTGTGTACTGTAGCTAAAAGATCAACAGCCCACTTTAAAAGACCCCTTTCCCCCACTGTCAAACTCATTTTGTAGGAACTAGATAGTAACTTATTATCTTTAAAACA
Organism: Notolepis coatsorum; assembly: GCF_963971535.1. Lineage (NCBI taxonomy): Eukaryota > Metazoa > Chordata > Actinopteri > Aulopiformes > Paralepididae > Notolepis > Notolepis coatsorum. The sequence goes on from NC_140166.1 coordinate 120,450,677, forward strand.
GGCACCAACAGGATCTGGGGTAGGGAGTACATACCTTAGGATGATAAAAACTAGCATTTGAAGGCTCAAAATACTGTGGAGGTCAGAAGTCTTGTTGACGCTAGCCTGACCAGCCGTTGGCTCCAGGAAGCACTGGAGGGTAATCACAGACTCCAGCAGTTGGTCAGAGACATTAGGCTTCATACTATAAAAACTAAACAATAAAGTATTATAAATATATAATAGAGGTTAGCCTAGAAGCAAGTGGACTTCATATATTGGTCTAGGGAAAAGCTAATAAACCCTAGATGGTGGATTAATACTGGAGTATTTGAACAAAAAGGTAACAACAAAACAAAATCACATTAGAATATTGGTTAAGAAAACAGGAGTAGTAAGAACAGGGATAAAACAAGTTAGAACTACCAAGTTAATAGGATAAAAGTAAATCAGATCCATAAATAGGAAATAAACTGTAGAAAGGCTCTAGAGTTCGGGAAAAGTATTAAACTAATTTAGTTAGACTAAATAGGAAGTAATCTAAAAAGGAAATCCCATATAAAGCAATGCATTTAAGTAAAACAAGTGATTTGAAATAGAACGGCTAATAGACAGTAGGATTCTCCCCTTGTAAAACACAGTTTCACCAGACCAGGAAGACGTGTCACTCAAAATGAGATGCCTTCTAGAAGGAATTTAGCCAATAGGAAAGCAGGGGCTCTGGAGTGACGTCACCTGACGGGCAGGGAAAATGGGAAGGATTTTCTCTTCTTAAAACGGCAGGGAAGGTGGAGAAGGAGACACCGACACGCAGAGAGACACGGACAGCTTGAGAAGGAGAACCTGGAGACTTCACCACGAGTTCGAGAAGAGAGACACACACCGACGGAGACAGAACAGAATCACAGCAGGGATCCACAGAGGGACGATCCAAGCACTCCCAGCTTTGAGAATCACGGACCGGAGGATAGTCAAGCTTTGCGCGCCTACGCCCTCTATCTGAGAGGATGCAGTAATGCAATGCAGGAGCTTCACTATATGGATGAGCTGGACAATCCATCTAACCTGAGACTAATCTTATCCAAGATACCCTTTACAATCAGAGAAAGGTGGAGGTCAACGGCTTACAATATCCAGGAGCGCACTAAACAAAGAGCCAAATTCAAGGATCTTGTGACCTATCTGGAGAAACAAGCCAAAATCGCCTCCGACCCATTGTGGGGCAATATTCAGGATTATTGTCCTGACAGAGCTGCCCCAAAGAACCTCAAGACTGCAGCCTCTGAATGGCAAACATGACCAGGAACATCGGCTGCACCGGTTAAGGAGAGAAGCAGCTTTGTCATGACAGTGACACCAGCCACAAACAAACTGTCTACAGTCAGTGATGTGGGACCCAAGGCATATGGCTCTGAGGCCTCTAGAATTCCATGTTTATACTGTGCAGGTGAACATTCACTGTTTTTTGTTCTCTGTACCTGCTGTGTTCAGCGACTTCATATGAATTCCAAAATGAAGGTTATTATATCTGTAACTGAGGGGTACAATTCTCTGACTGTATTAAATAAGTATGGTATCATTAAACCACTACTGTCTTATGTACATTACTACTGGCCATACAGTACACAGGTATATGAGATGAACACTTCCACAATGACACGGTTCCACACAAATCTTGGTTAGAATAATATTTATTAGCAGCAATAATAGTAGATTACATTACTTTACTTAGAGTCGCTCTTGTAAGGCGAAGAATGTGCGTGAGTAAGTCAAGAGCGTAAGTCCATTATAATATTACGCAGGAGATAATGAATACCACCTGTATCTTAGGAATTATATCTATGGTACACTAGTAGGGCAGCGGGAGATACTAGTAGGGTCCCTCCGGTTGTAGGCCAGCAAGGGGAGAGGATTTGTCGGTAGCAAAGTCTGGGTCAACGAAGAATAGGGAGACTCCAGGTACAGGAGACAGTGCAATAATCTCTTGATCCGCAGACGAATAACAGCTATTCTCCGGCATGCAGCTCCGCATGGAAGAAAGCTAGCCAGCCTCAGGCGTCTTAGAGGCAGGCTCGACGTTGCTCCTCACAGGGTAAATCCCACACAATTGTGGGTGTAGACGATTCTCCGCTCCATCAGCTACAGGACCAAAGCAAATATAATCCAGCCGAAAAGGGCTATGTAGTCGTCGGGTAGGTTATCCAGTGTACATGTCCACACGGTCCTCGTCTAGGGCTCCTCGGATGAAGGCGCCAGGTTAAGCTGCCCAGCCTGGATAAGCACACTAGCTGGTACGAGGAAACGTTGGTAATGTTGGTCACTGTAGAACGGTAGCCGCATGATACACTATACATAAATAGACTATTACTGAATTAATAGAATAGGTCGAACTCGACGGTACAGCGTTAAACTCTGATACTTCAGCTATCAATTGGCACGCGGTCTCAATGCTCTATTTGGGGCCAAACGGGCCCTACTTCACCGCACGTTGTATCGTGGGTGAGGCTTCACTTGGGTAACTCGAACTACTTCTGTATTCACCTGCGCCATATTTATACGTTAGGTGAACGAACTAGTACCAGCCTTATTCCTGTCTCGTATTCTTGCGCAGAGCCGTTCATGTCCAGGCATGTCTTTGGCGGTGACTTTGAACTAGACCTTGGGGGTATGGCAGTGGCGCCTAAGGGACCGCTGTCCAATAGGAGAACGAAATATTATGGTCTGTACTAGGTAAAGGGATATTCTGTGTATATGTACAAAGAATACACAAGGGATATCAGACGATATATAAATATTATGCAATATATATCAATTAGTAAATATATATATTCGGTTTAATCTGATCCTTCGTAACAGCCGCCTCCTAATTAGTCCCACCTAATTAGATAAGCAGAGACAGATTAACCGCACTGTCCACTACTCAATGTCCGTTGTGAGGGTAGGGCAGTTCACAAAGTCAGGGGGTCATGGTCGTCATCAAAAGTGTCGGGGAGCCTTGGCAACTCTATCAGCCTCGCCACGGGTCTGGTATATGTCCGCCCTTGGACGAGCACTTCTGCCGCTCTGACCTTTCCGTCGGCACCAGTGATCACTTTGCTTACGCGGCCGGCCGGCCACATAGCTCGGGGTAGTGACTGGTCGATAATCATGACGACTGTTCCTTCTGTCAAATTGTCTCTTTCTTTCACCCATTTCTGGCAGGTCTGTAGAGACGGTAGATAGTGGAGGAGGAAACTGTTCCAAAACTTGTCAGCCAATACTTGACTGTACCTCCACATTCTTCGGCCGTTCGCTTCTTCAGGCCTGTACACTGTCTGTGGTAGCGCGGGGTCCAGCCGCCCCATCAAGAGAGTGTTGGGGGTGACTGGGTCAACATCTGCTACATCACTTGAGACGTAACCGAGGGGCTTTGAGTTCAATACTCCCTCGATCTCCGTGAGGACTGTCGTGAGGACTTCTTCCGCCACGGTCTGGGCCCCAAGCACGGCGTACAGGGCTGTCTTTATTGAACGTACTTCTTGTTCCCAAGTTCCACCAAAGTGAGGTGCATTCGGGGGGTTAAACTGGAAATCAATCTGAGATGGAGCGAGGTGGGTCTTAAGTTCTGGGCCCATAGCTTGGAAGCTCTCTCTCAGCTCTCTTTCTCCGCCTTTGAAGTTTGTCCCGTGATCAGACAATAATATAGACGGTTTTCCTTTCCGCGATGTGAATCTCCGGAAGGCCATAAGGAATGAGTCCGTACTCATGGTTGGAAGGAGTTCTATGTGTATCGCTCGGGTGGTCATGCATTTGAATACAATACCCCACCGCTTCTCTGTCCCTCTTCCTTTCTTTACATACAGCGGGCCGAAACAGTCCATACCGGTGGAGTGAAAAGGCTTGTCGCCGAGTCGGAGGCGACAGGGGGGTAGGTCAGCCATCCGGGGTATACTGGGCTGTGCTCGCCATTTACGACAGTCTAGACAGGTCCGCTGGAAGCGTCGTACTGCTTCTCTTCCTTGCAGTATCCAATAACGACGTCTGATCTCCGCGAAGACTCTCTCTGCCCCGGCGTGGTGCACGTCCTCGTCGTATTTCTTTATGATGAGCTCTGTGACCTTGTGTCGGCTGTTTAAGACTATCGGGTACTTGACGTCATCCGGTAAGTCTGGGGCTCTCCTCAGACGACCACCCACTCTGATGAGATTATGGGCGTCGCTCTCAGGGGCTAAGTGGAGCAGTCTGCTGTCTGACGGGACTGGCTTTGATCCCTGCAGACAGTCTAGCTCGTCGGGGAACGAGTCTCTCTGGGCTCGCTGTAGCAGAAGGAGTTCTGCTTCTTCGTAGTTAGCTGCAGCAATGTCAGTGGTGGGCTGAACCTCCGGGTGGTGCCACAGGAATGTCTTTAGCTGCGCACTCTCAAGGGTGAGGCAGTCGTCTATGTTGGGATCTGTGGGGATGAGTGTGTGTGTCAACCCACAGAACATAGATTTCTTCTTCTCTGCCTCCTCTTCACTCGCCTCCCGTGGGGTGGGTGTAGGCCACTCTTCTTCCGGGAGCTTGAGGAACTCGGGCCCGTCACAATATAGATTGTGACGGGTGAGGTCATCCAGGGACATTCCCCGTGTGATGACGTCAGCTGGGTTCTGTTTTGTGTCCACATACCTCCAGCATGCTGCTTCTGTTAAATCTTGGATCTCTGTGATTCTGACTCCCACGAAGACCTTGTATCTACACAAATCGGACTGGATCCATGTGAGTACGGTCATGGAGTCTGACCACAGGATTGTTCTTTGCACCGGGATGGTGAGTTCACGTTGGATTAACGTGGCGAGTTGCGCTCCTGCTAGGGCTGCGCAGAGCTCTAGACGCGGGATAGATTGTTGCTTGCGGGGGGCTATTCTTGAGCGAGCCAGGATGAAGGCAGTATGTATTTCTCCTCCCTCCTCTCGGGCCCGCAAGTAGGCCACCGAACCGTAGGCTACTTCGGAGGCGTCGCTGAAGACGTGCAGGTCCATCTGGCACGTCTCCGGCCTCACTGTGGGTGGGAAGTAGCTGCGGCGTATGTTGACACCTGGGAGCGAGCTGAGTTCTGTCTCCCACTCTCTCCATGTGGAGGCAAGGTGTTCGGGTATGGGGTCGTCCCAGCCCTGGTCCTTGTCCCATAACGCTCTTACAATCATCTTTGCCCTGGTGGTGTAAGGTAGAATACATCCCAACGGGTCATATTGTCTGGCGAGTGTTCTGTATACACTCCGTCTTGTGGTCGGTAGTGAAGTCGACCTTCCCTGCTCCTTGGTCAGGGGTGTGTGTTTATAATGGAGCGAGTCTGTTTTGAAGCGCCAGACTAGTCCTAATGTCATTTCTTGGGCTTCTCCTGGGATGGTCGCCATGCAGGTCTCGCTGCTTGCTGCCTTGTCCTCTGGGGAGAGGCTGCGTAATACTTGAGGGTCGCTGCTGGCCCACTGCCGGAGATCAAAGCCGCCTTTGATCAGGGAGGCGCGGAGCTTGAGTAGGAGGGCCTCGGCTTCTTCTGGCATCGAGACGCTTTGCGGACAGTTGTCCACGTAGAAACTATTTCCTACACTTTGTCGGACCTCTTCATCAGCTGCTGGGTCTTCTGCGACGTGTTTTTGCAGTGCGAACGTAGCACAGCATGGGCTGCATGTGGTTCCGAAAGGGAGGACTTCCCATTGATAGATGGATGGTTGCTCATCCCCGATCCTCTCTTTCCATAAGAACCGCAGCAGGGGCTTGTCCTCTTCCACTAGTCGCATCTGCAGGAACATCCCTTTGATGTCGCCGCTGATGGCCACCTTCTCTTGGCGGAAACGTAGCAACACGCCTAGTAGAGAGGGGCCGAGTGTTGGGCCGGGCAAGAGCTCTTTATTCAGATTTTGTGATCCGATCTGGTAGCTGCAGTTAAACACAATACGATCCTTGCCGTTGTGGTGGACTTTGTGGTGCGGCACGTACCATGATTCGGTCGTCTGATCGGCCTCTTTAATGTCAATTTTCTTTATGTGTCCCGCTCTGATTAGCTTGTCAATCTCAGCGCGGTACACAGTAGCTTGAGCGGGGTCTCTGGCTAGGCGCCGCTCTGTGTTCGATAGATACCGCTCCGTCGCTTCTTTTGGGGCGTGGAAGGTAGGCATACCCTCTCGCCTCAGGAGTGGAGTTGCGTATCTCATCACTCCGTTGACTTTGACTCTCTTTGTCCCCCGCTCGAGGAGTGCTATGGCATAAATGTCTTCCTTGGAACGAATGTGTTTCTTTTCGTTCTTAAAGGGCATTGTCTCTAGTGTCCATAGCCTCTCGACGTGCTGTAGGAGGGTGGTGTCTTCTTCTGTCACTCTGGAGTGGAGGCAGCGAGTGGCTGCTGTTCGGTTAGGAGACCTAGAGAGGGGGCCTTGTAGTGTCCATCCTAGGCGGGTCTCGACTGCTGCTGGACAGCCTCTGGGCCCAGTGTGGACCCGGTCCATCGGGACGATGAGGTGTGCATGGTCGGATCCTATCAGCAGGGTCGGGGTGGCACCGTCTATGAGCGGTATAGGTAGTTGACGCAGGTGCACATATTTATCCATCAGCTTGGCGATGGGGTAGGTGTACTGCGACAGGCCTATGTCTTGGCTGGTGAAAGCGTTAGTGATCCTATACCGTCTCTCTGGCTGCCCGCTTGCTGCGATAGTGAAGGAGACGTTCTCGCCCTTGATCGTCTTCAGGTCTCTTCTTATTGTCCGAATCGTCATCGTTTCTTCGCTCCCCCGCAGCCCCAGCTGGGCCGCAGCCCCAGCTGGGCCGCAGCGGACGCGAGGAGAAGGGTCTTCTCTGACCCGTCGTCAAGGACGGCGTAGGTGTCCATGACCTTGTCTTCGTAACTCAATGTTACGCGGACCACCTTCAAGAGCACCCGGGCGCCCCCGCTGCTGGCGGGGTCAATGTACATAACACTTGCCTTTGTGCTGCTTGAGGGTGCAGGCTTTCTTCTGTTACTGTCATGTAGGACGTCCAAGTGGGCTCCGTCACACCGACTACACCTCTTCTTTAAGCGGCACTCGGCTGCCATGTGACTGCGCGCACATCGGTAACAGCGTCGGTTGGACTTTATCCATTGACTCACCTCTTCGGCGGTCATCTTCTTGAACGTGTCACAGTGTGACAGCCAGTGTTCCTTTTCGCAGTACGGGCATACAATCTTCCACTTCTCTTTCATCGAGGGGGTACTGTGGTTCTTGTTGCTCGGTACTGATTCGGCTTGGTGCATGACGGTCACCAGCCTGCGGCCATCGTTTGCTCTCCTAGGTCCCTCTCTGGAGCTTGGCGTGCTCCGCACGAACGTATCCAATCGTAGGCTGTTGACTTCTCTCGCCAGGAAGTCGGCTAGGTCTAGGAGGGATGGCTCGGGACCGTTAGGATCACGGTGGTCTCTTTGCCGCCTGAAGCGCTCTTGTCGGGCGGGCGGAAGCTTCTCTAAAATCCTCTCAACATTAGAGTTTGCGTACAGTTCGTGCATACCCTTTTCCTTTTGTGCCCCCAGCATCCCTACCAGGGATTGTACCTTGATAGACAGGTCATCTAATGAGCGATTGTCTGTTGCTGGGGGTAGACGGTCAATATTCCTTATCTCTTGTATTACGTAGTCCCATATGCGTCCATAACGTTGGTCGAGGGCTGCTAGAGCCGCGGTTTATGGGGTAGTAGAGGTGGAATATGCCAGCGCTATATTGTGCGCTCTGGGTACCTTCAGGTGCTTGAGTAGGATAGCATACTTGTACGGTTCATCTGTTACATCGGACATCATTGTCTCTAAGCACATTCGTAGCTCTGTGTACTGTGCTCTGTTCTCGTGTGTGAAGTCCGGGAACGTCGGTGTGCCAAGGTACGATGCCATGGATGGCTGGCACATCGGTGAGCGTTGGAGGAGAGGCCTCCTAGGCGAGTCTCCTCTTACTTGTCGTGGTGGGCTGGTACCTGTCGGGTACCAAGGCCCACGTACCCAGGTGCTGTTCCTCGGGGCTGGTTGTGCGTCAAGCTCACCCGTGAATTGAGTCGGGGGTCTGTAGCGCAGAGCCGCGGGGGTAAAGTCTGGGCTGTACTGGACCTCCTGGTCCTGTGGAGTACGATGATGCTGTTGGGCTTGACTCTCCTCCTCTCCCTCTTCTTCTTCCTCTGCCAGGTCATCCAGATCCTGTAGTCGTCTATTTAGTCTCTCTGCGGCATAGGCCGGTTCTTCCCTGTTGCTGGGTCTCGCTTGGACCGGTCGGGGAAGGGGTTCGGAGAGGGGTATAGGCTCTCTCTGTTGGCCGGGCTCAGGGTCGCTTGATCGGGTAGGGGAGGGTGCCCTAGACCCTTGTCTTGACGAGGTCCTGGAGCCCCGTGCGGAGGGAGGGGGGGTTACCCTGGCAATCAGTTGCTCCATTATCTGCGCTTGTAATCGGTCGCGCTCGGCTTCGCGCTTGATGTGAGCGAGGTCGCGCTCTGCTTCTCGTTGGGCACCGGCGGCGGCGCGCTGGGCTTCGGCGCGGTCTCTTTCCATATTCTCTTCCGTCTGGAGGCGTCTAGTCTCTAGGCGTATGCGGTCTTCGTCACTCCGTTGCTGCGCCTGGAAGCGCTCTCGCTCGGTCGCAGAGTGTTCGCGTTCACTAAGGGCTTGCGCTTGGAGTTTCGCGTGGAAGCGTTCTTGTTCCATGGAAGAATGTTCGCGCTCGCTAAGCGTCTGTGCTTGGAGTCGATCGCGTTCGGTTGAGGCTGCCAGGGTGGCGATAAAGGCCTGCGCCAGCATCTTGTCCGCCTTGCTGGGGGAAGACACTGGTAGAGGTGATCGGCTTCTGGTAGTACTCGTTGGAGATCCGTTCTCCTGTCGCGTACCGAGGAGGTCTATCTCCTGGGTGCGCGTCTCTTCTTGTGGTGGGTCGGGTTCCGTCCCTGGAGGGCTTTCTTTATCCTGGAGCTCTCCGGAGACTACCTCGTCGACGTTGGCGGGGGGTAAAGTCATGTCAGGTCCCTCCTGGTCCCCCCCGTGAGCTTGGTCAGTTACGTTAGAACCCACTAGGGTCTCTACTGGCGGGGTCGCCTGGTCGGTAGGGTTTGACATACTTTTACTATCCGCTTTTTCCGCGTTTAACGTCTGTAGAAAGCTAGGTAGTATACTGGCAGCGTAGTCCTCCTGAGGTAGCTGCCGTCTGCGCTGCGGGCGATCTATTTTAGGAGAACCGTTTGTGGAGTGTTCATCATTGGCCATGTCAATATTAATATTATATTAATATTACGCTAATTACCATCCGGCTCGAAGGACCAATTGTAACTGAGGGGTACAATTCCCTGACTGTATTAAATAAGTATGGTATCATTAAACCACTACTGTCTTATGTACATTACTACTGGCCATACAGTACACAGGTATATGAGATGAACACTTCCACAATGACACGGTTCCACACAAATCTTGGTTAGAATAATATTTATTAGCAGCAATAATAGTAGATTACATTACTTTACTTAGAGTCACGCTTGTAAGGCGAAGAATGTGCGTGAGTAAGTCAAGAGCGTAAGTCCATTATAATATTACGCAGGGGATAATGAATACCACCTGTATCTTAGGAATTATATCTATGGTACACTAGTAGGGCAGCGGGAGATACTAGTAGGGTCCCTCCGGTTGTAGGCCAGCAAGGGGAGAGGATTTGTCGGTAGCAAAGTCTGGGTCAACGAAGAATAGGGAGACTCCAGGTACAGGAGACAGTGCAATAATCTCTTGATCCGCAGACGAATAACAGCTATTCTCCGGCATGCAGCTCCGCATGGAAGAAAGCTAGCCAGCCTCAGGCGTCTTAGAGGCGGGCTCGACGTTGCTCCTCACAGGGTAAATCCCACACAATTGTGGGTGTAGACGATTCTCCGCTCCATCAGCTACAGGACCAAAGCAAATATAATCCAGCCGAAAAGGGCTATGTAGTCGTCGGGTAGGTTATCCAGTGTACATGTCCACACGGTCCTCGTCTAGGGCTCCTCAGATGAAGGCGCCAGGTTAAGCTGCCCAGCCTGGATAAGCACACTAGCTGGTACGAGGAAACGTTGGTAATGTTGGTCACTGTAGAACGGTAGCCGCATGATACACTATACATAAATAGACTATTACTGAATTAATAGAATAGGTCGAACTCGACGGTACAGCGTTAAACTCTGATACTTCAGCTATCAATTCACACGCGGTCTCAATGCTCTATTTGGGGCCAAATGGGCCCTACTTCACCTCACGTTGTATCGTGGTTGAGGCTTCACTTGGGTAACTCGAACTACTTCTGTATTCACCTGCGCCATATTTATACGTTAGGTGAACAAACTAGTACCAGCCTTATTCCTGTCTCGTATTCTTGCGCAGAGCCGTTCATGTCCAGGCATGTCTTTGGCGGTGACTTTGAACTAGACCTTGGGGGTATGGCAGTGGCGCCTAAGGGACCGCTGTCCAATAGGAGAACGAAATATTATGGTCTGTACTAGGTAAAGGGATATTCCGTGTATATGTACAAAGAATACACAAGGGATATCAGACGATATACAAATATTATGCAATATATATCAATTAGTAAATATATATATTCGGTTTAATCTGATCCTTCGTAACAATATCGTTATTAAAAGTGTTCACCCAAGGGAGCGGCTGGGTAGCAAAGGGAGCGGCTGGGTAGCACAGTGGACTAAGCACTCGCCTACCACCGCAGATACTCTTGGATCGAATCCAGCTGTCAGCGGTACCTCCGGCTTAGTCAGTCTAACACAATTGCCAGTGTTAGCGGGTGGGAAGCCGGTGGGGTGTGTGTCCTGGTCATTGTAAACTCCAACTCCTACTGGTCGGTCGAGGCGCCTGTTCAGCAGGGAGGGGATCTGGGAGAAATAGCATGAACCTCTGCACGCGTTACATTCCCCCAGTGAAATTCCTCGCTTGTCAGGTGAAAAGAAATGGCTGGCGACTCCACATGTATCGGAGGAGGCATGTGGTAGTTCTACACCCTCCCCAGGCAGACAGTGGGGCCTTGTGTGCAACGACCAGGAAGGGAATTGGCATAACTGTTCACCCTTTCACATGTCAGATTTGAATTTTGCCAACTGAACTTTCTAAATGTTATGATGGAAAATCACAGACTGGTGAAACCTTTACAACCATAAACTAGAGACCCAGGTCATTGAGAGGACACATGGTTTCCCAAGGTACAGTGACAATACGTATTTTTTTTCTCACCTCATTCAGAAATGAGTGTTGTCGAAATGGCCAATCTTTGTAGGAATCTCTAGATATAAAAAGGTATTGATACCAAATCACAGTATTAACTGTGTTCTTCAAGGTAATGTGGGTTTAAAGGGATAGTTCAGACTTTTGGACATTAAGTGGTGTGAAAAACGGGCTAGTAGTGTAGTTGATGAAATGCTGTTAGCTTACTCACTGACGTGGTTGGAGTTCTGGCCCGGTTCCAAGTGAACCAGGAAGCTTCAGACAGGCAGCAAACGGGGTTACGAGGCAAAACAAAGTGTTAATCCAAACCATAACATGTAGGCAAATGTTAATGTAACAATTGCAACAGAAAACCGCAATCCTAATGCATTTCCTGCTCGACTCATGTTGGAACAAGCCACGGCGCATATAGTAATTGCTCCACACTGGGACCAGTTCCAACACGCCAACAACATGTTGCTCTCAAGCGTAGGAGAAACTGGAGGACCTCATTCTTCTGATGTGGATGGTTAAAAAGTTTGCCTGTGTGTTATGGTGTGGATTTTCACTTGTTGGTCTCGTGGCAGCATTCGCTCACTGTCTGAAGCTTCTTGCTTTGCTTGAAACCAGGCCAGAACTCAGACCACAGGCCTCAGTGAGTTTCAAGTTAGGCAAGTATGATTTATTTTTTGAGAAAAATACTTCTGCACACTTGAACAAAATACTTGGGTAAGAGGTGTGTCAGAGAGAAGTGACTTGAACAAAATACTTGGTAACAGGTGTGTCAGAGAGAAGTGACTTGAACAAAATACTTGGGTAAGAGGTGTGTCAGAGAGAAGTGACTTGAACAAAATACTTGGTAACAGGTGTGTCAGAGAGAAGTGACTTGAACAAAAGACTTGGTAAGAGGTGTGTCAGAGAGAAGTGACTTGAACAAAAGACTTGGTAACAGGTGTGTCAGAGAGAAGTGACTTGAACAAAATACTTGGTAACAGGTGTGTCAGAGAGAAGTGACTTGAACAAAATACTTGGGTAACAGGTGTGTCAGAGAGAAGTGACTTGAACAAAAAGACTTGGTAACAGGTGTGTCAGAGAGAAGTGACTTGAACAAAAGACTTGGTAACAGGTGTGTCAGAGAGAAGTGACTTGAACAAGACTTGGGTAACAGGTGTGTCAGAGAGAAGTGACTTGAACAAAATACTTGGTAACAGGTGTGTCAGAGAGAAGTGACTTGAACAAAAGGAGAAGGTCTCACACTGCTCATCTGAAATTATCAACCAATCAGGATCATCCTAACGTTGTGGCCTATGTCTTACACCATCCGAAACGATAGATGGCGCCGCACTCCTCAGCGGGACTTGGCATTCAACCACTGAAGTACAGTAGCTGAAGAAGAGCCAGCACGGCCACCTTAAGTTGTTAAAAAAAATTGAAATCAAACTTGTGGAACACTGTCACTGTCGTCTGTCAACAGTACCTTGTTTTGTCTAACATACTGTAGAAGACATAATGTTGATGGTACCTTTAAATATAATATAGAATATTATTGTCTGCCCTGATAAGCTGGTTTGACCCTAAAATGCTGTGTCTTGGCGCTCTTTAGAAGCAGCAGTGGTATCACCACAAAGACTACAGGATGTAGTATACTCCAATATCCCTATATCAAAATGCCAATTACGGTATGGAACGATCATATGCCACGTTATTCAAACATGACGTAATGTACTGAAGTCTTGTGCTGTCAAATGCCCATGGCACCTCGACTCTCCAATTTTTCATAACCAACAACTACTTGTTGGGCACAAACCTCTTAATATCCCTCAATGGGAAAGGAGGGGAGTTCATACTCTGGAGGATATATATGATAAAAACGGCCGTTGAGCGTTTCAGGACCTAAGAGAGTTTTATGATCTACCCAGCAAATCATTCTTCCTCTACTTGCAACTAAGGTCGGCGTTCAAGGCTCATGGCGTGCCGTGGGCTCAAGCGTTGCACCCACACCCTTTTGTCGGGCTTATCGGAGACAGAACAACCTCAAGAGGGTTTGTCTCAGATTTGTATACACTCTTAATCAAATCCACATATAAAAACGTATCATTAGACACAATCTGGCGAGCGGACATCCCAGAATTAGACTCTGAGTTTGACTGGGATGATGTTTGGACAAATGTTACATTAGCCTCCCGCAACCCTAATCACCAGCAAATACATTTTAATTATATTCATAGGACGTATCTCACACCTAGGAAGCTGTTTGCTATGGGACTGATGACCGACTCTCCGTGCACTTTGTGCTCTCTGAGGGCCACTGGCACTTATATGTTTTGGGATTGCTCACCAGTAGCTGATAGAACACACCTGTGCACCATTAGATCACCCACATCCCACATGCACACACACCAGACACACATAACATAAAACACTAGGACAGATATAGTATTGTTGAGAGGAGGTGAGGTAGGAGCGAAGTATTGAGAGAGAGATTGTTGTTGACAGAGTTTTGTGAGGTGAGAGGTAGTAAGAGGAGAGGTGAAGGCAAGAAGGTGTTCATTGTCTACTGGACCCTAGACTGGCTGAGAAACCCCCTTGTGTACTGACCCTGGACTGGAAGACAACTCTGAGTATTGAACAATCCCTTTTTTGTACGAGAGCCTGTTTTTGTGTTTTTGACCTTGGACTGTATAACGACCATTCTAATAGACCTGTCGCTAAACCACACCCCAAATAGAATTTCTCCAATCATATCACAGCAAAAATCCTAGCTTGGAGAATAGTCGGACAACAAGAGAAAACCAACCAGACGGCTGTGATCGAAACCACTGTGAAGAGTTCAGTTTATATGTTATTATCTACCTAATATCCGATGGTGAAACGCTGTGCGTGGGGTACCTGTAATTAGGACACCAGGTACCCTGAAAGACTGGATGGAGGACTATATTTCATACCTTTTCCGAAGCCCAAACGAAAACTAGAGAAATGCAAGCAATGGATTATGTTGTGTCGTCGACCACATACACAACTGAATGTGAAGACCATTACCAAGGACACTTATGTTTGCTCAAAGGTAAGGTCAATTCATAAAGACATAATATTTGACGGCATGTATTAGAAACGTAGACCAAACTATTAGTTTGCTAACGTTTGACTTTGACTGCGAACTAGCTATCGTATATCCAGCCCAGTTAGCTAATGTTAGCAGCTAGCTAACGTTAGCTGCCAACATGTAACGATACCGCAGATATTTCTGCATCATAAGGTTAGCTTTCTGCATCATAACGTGAGCCTTCTGTATCATATGGTTAGCTTTCTGCATCATAACGTGAGCCTTCTGTATCATAAGGTTAGCTTTCTGCATCATAACGTGAGCCTTCTGTATCATAAGGTTAGCTTTCTGCATCATAACGTGAGCCTTCTGCATCATAAGGTTAGCTTTCTGCATCATAACGTGAGCCTTCTGTATCATAAGGTTAGCTTTCTGCATCATAACGTGAGCCTTCTGTATCATAAGGTTAGCTTTCTGCATCATAACGTGAGCCTTCTGTATCATAAGGTTAGCTTTCTGCATCATAATGTGAGCCTTCTGTATCATAAGGTTAGCTTTCTGCATCATAACGTGAGCCTTCTGCATCATAAGGTTAGCTTTCTGCATCATAACGTGAGCCTTCTGTATCATAACGCGAGCCTTTTGTATCATAAGGTTAGCTTTCTGTATCATAACGTGAGCCTTCTGTATCATAATGTGAGCCTTCTGTATCATAAGGTTAGCTTTCTGCATCATAACGTCAGCAACGTTACCGCAAGCCAGGTGCATAACAGTGGAAATGATGACCAACAAGGACAGTTATAGATGTAATGTAGTGACCACCATTGATAGTATAAAGAACTGGCTAACAGACAACAGAATACTAATAACATGAATACTACTACATGCACTAAGAATGCTTGATGCACTTCAGATGCCATAGTGCCACTTGAAACCAGTAACAACAGGGACAACGATGTAAACAGTAAATAAGTCCTGGACTTTTCGTTTTATCCCTGACAAGGCAAACACAATTGTTGATCTGTCAAAGTTGTTATGTTTGTTGTCAATAAAATCCACTTTGAGCTGCATTTTATGTATGAAAGATGCTCCATAAATGAACTATTATTGTTATCTGTCTATGCTTAGCTAATACTCAGCTTTTTGTGTTTTTTCACAGAATGAGGTGTGCTGGAGATGTTACTGCCCTCACAGAGACGACACAGGTCAACCCAAGACAGGACATGAGTGACAATGAAAGAGGTCTGATTTATGTTTTTGGACTAAAGTGAGCATCATGGAATGTGTCCAGCTTTACAATCATGTCATGGATGAACTG
Organism: Notolepis coatsorum; assembly: GCF_963971535.1. Taxonomy (NCBI): domain Eukaryota; kingdom Metazoa; phylum Chordata; class Actinopteri; order Aulopiformes; family Paralepididae; genus Notolepis; species Notolepis coatsorum. The sequence goes on from NC_140166.1 coordinate 120,466,205, forward strand.
AATATATTAACTGAATAATATCCCTCTCTCCTCATTCACCTCTCCCCCTCATCCCTCTCTCCTCATTCACCTCTCCCCCTCATCCATCTCCCCTTATCCATCACCCCTCTATCCTTATCCATCACCCGTCTCTCCTCCCCTCTTACTCCAGATGAGGAGTGCCGGCCTGTGGGCACCAGGCTCCCCCAATGGAAGGTGGACATTACTAGAAAGCTAAACAGAATGCTTAAATAGGAATGTTAGAGGTTCTAGAAGGTACTACTATGACATCCACCAACGTTCCAGAATGATCGGGCAGAACTAAGGTTCTAGAATGTACTGCCATGACATCATCACACACGTTCCAGAATGTTCGGGCAGCACACATTTTCTAGAATGTTCCTAACAATAGGTCTGTGGGTGAATTATGTACCATTACAATCACTACAGTACTGTATTAAGTTTCAAAAGTAAAAGTACAGTACATATTCTATAGGGTGTTCTTGTATTTCAGTGCATTCAACCCTCGATTGACCTGAAGGTTGTTAAAGTGGTCCAGTTATGCTGCTCTGTGTCCCTCAGATTGCTGGTTTACAATGTTAAAGTACTTAATCTTCATCAACAGTTGCTGATATTGCAAATGTCAACAGACCAGGCTATTAATCCATAATGGAGGTACTAGAAGAATATAATGTTAAATTACCATAGATGTATCACAACAACACATGCTATTGTTTGCTATTCCAGTTTATATCGTACATCCATTTGTGTAACTGTAAATCCATGTATATTTATTGTATATATTAAAAATAGTGGCTATTTATGTACACTTTAGTTGTGGGTTTTCTTTTCTAATCAGAGTGATCTATCTTGAGAATGTGTTGTATATGCATTTATTTATATTTATATTAAATATAACTTATACTTAGTGTTATAAGAAAAGCTATGTCCTGACCTGTACCCATTTACTGTGATTTACAGGTATTTTGGTAAATGGTAAATGGCTGTATTTATATAGCGCTTTTATCCTGCCTGCAGCCATCGTCAACGAGAGTCATTCACGGTCGGCTTTGTGTCCGAGTTTTCAAAGGGGGCGTGGCTTAGCGATAGGTCTATTGCCCATCGGACTATAATCTGCCCCATTCAATAAATATTCTTTATTGATTGAGATTGCACTTGTGTGGACAGTTGAATTAGTTTGTTTTTGAACCGTGACGAGTCTGAACACCACCAGGCTCGTCACACTTGATGGAGGCTGCAAGCAGCGTTCTTTGTTAAAAAAACTAATAAATGTCAAACAAAGAAACACAAGAGCAATGGCGAATCCAGTCGATGTCCTCTGCATCAAAATATGAAGAACTCGCATTATTCTTCTTGTATTCCATCTTGTAGACCAGCGCTTGTATTCCTATGCTTCTTTGTTCGTAGTTCTATTTATTAGTATTACTATTTATTCATTTAAAAAATTTCTTATTTACTTTGATACTTTATTGCTATTATGTATGCATATGCTTATATTACATGTATTTATTGCTCCCATGTCTGCCTTTTGTGAACACGGGAGCTCTCTTACCCTTGTCCCTGTCTCCCTGTGAATGGATGTCTCGAGTGATAGTGTGTTGATATACAGGTATACAGCCAGCCCTGGTCCTGCCCCCGACCGTTGGCCTGTCAAGGTGGTGTGATGGTCAAGGTGGTGGGATCTTCCCTGTGCCATCCTTGATGTGGCAGAAGCAATTCTACCCCAAACCGGATCTGATTACCACAGGCGCGATGGATCTGCTCTACGTCGCCCTCAGTTGACCGGCATCTAACCGTGCCCGCTCCTACTTCAACTGGATCAGAGCGGTTCTCCTGCCCCCTGGGGAATATGACTCTTTGACTCTGAGCTCCGAGCCTTGACTTTTAGCCTTTATCTTATTTTCACACCAGCGCTCGTATTCCTATGCTTTTTTTTATGTACGTTAGATACTATAGCTACCATGTATGTATGTATGTATGTATGTATGTATGTATGTATGTATGTATGTATGTATGTATGTATGTATGTATGTATGTATGTATGTATGTATGTATGTATGTATGTATATATGTATGTATGTATGTATGTATGTATGTATGTATGTATGTATGTATGTATGTATGTATGTATGTATGTATGTATGTATGTTGTATGTATGTATGTATGTATGTATGTATGTATGTATGTATGTATGTATGTATGTATGTATGTATGTATGTATGTATGTATGTATGTATGTATGTATGTATGTATGTATGTATGTATGTATGTATGTATGTATGTATGTATGTATGTGTGTATGTATGTATGTATGTATGTATGTATGTATGTATGTATGTATGTATGTATGTATGTATGTATGTATGTATGTATGTATGTATGTATGTATGTATGTATGTATGTATGTATGTATGTTGTATGTATGTATGTATGTATGTATGTATGTATGTATGTATGTATGTATGTATGTATGTATGTATGTATGTATGTATGTATGTATGTATGTATGTATGTATGTATGTATGTATGTATGTATGTATGTATGTATGTATGTATGTATGTATGTATGTATGTATGTATGTATGTATGTATGTATGTATGTATGTATGTATGTATGTATGTATGTATGTGTGTTTCATTACATGTATATATACATACTAATTATTCGCTTGTTCTATTCTCCATACATCTATCATCCATACTGTAGCAACACTATATTATCACAGACATCCTGTTTGGGGATCCCCTTTGAACATCCCATCTGAGGTTTCTCTCCTCCATAGTAGCCTGTTGTGTTTTGTTTCCCTATTGCTAGGTTTTAGCGAGTCGTTCCTCATCTTCATTGGGGAAAGTCTGCGAGTGTTGTATATGGATTTTATGTTTTTTTTTTTTTTTTTTATCTATTGTGATGTTTCTTCTTGACTTGTAAAGCCCATGGGGGCAATTCCATGTGATCTCGGGCTATACAAATACATTTGATTTGATTTGATCTTCAATAACAAAATAACATCAATCAGAGCCAGCATTAGTCCCTATTCCCCGTACCTGGCTAACTGAGTTAGCCGGATAATTTTCAGCATAGCTTGATTTAAGCCAGACATTTTCGTTCCCCGACGTCGGATTATCTAAATCGCTATGGCAACAGATCGAAAAGTTTGAACCTGCTCCAGAGCAGGTTTAGTTGAGTTAGCTGGATATAAGCTGGCCACTCCCTCGGAACAAAATGGCAGCTCCCTTCCTCAGAGATTGATTGATTGATTGATTGATTGGAAACTTACAGATTGCAGAATGGGGTACAATACAGTACGGCTCAATACACACAATTGTTAAGGGGATGCAGACCCAGAGAAAGACTTTCATCTTGTTTACATCAGGGTCCCCCATTTTCAATTCATAATGACATTTATGACATACATGACATACAGATATACAGATATATCATGACATTACACACATCACACATACAGTAGGCCTACTGTTAAACAGAGATCCTAACAGAAAATGTATATACGAGGGGGAGGAAACTGTACATTGGGAGGGGGTGGGTGGGTGGGTGGAAGGGGGTGTTTGGACATTTACGGGGGCCAGTTTCGAATTGCAGCCTCCCGTAGGTGCTCTTTGATCCCATTATACCATTCTGAATAATGTTTTCGCGAGAGAGTTTTCCAGAATCTATTGATTTCATAGAATGTGTGAAATTAAAAACAATTAAAATACATTAAACTGGTAAAATAAATGCTTTTGAAATGCAAAATAATAGACCTAAAATTCTGATAATAAATCATATTCAGCCTATGGATTTGCTATACTGCACGACACCTGTTTGAGCTGCGGGATGAGGCGCGCTTGTTTCTGATGGAGAATGCGTCCCAGATCGCTGCCCACCTCCGATGCCGACTAGATATCAATTGAGGGGGAATACGCACAGCTATACCTACCTATTCGAAAAAAACATTGTCTGCACTGACTTATATAAAAAATAAGTACAGATCACGTCTGAATGAATGTGGAGGATGATCTCCGAGTCACTGTCTCCAAAATTAAACCCAGACTATTGCCCATCCATCTCATTAGGTGAGTTGAACATTATAGCCTTCTAAATAAAACACGCTATATGTATTCATTTTATGGTTGTTTGATTATTGTGTTATTTTGTGTAGTTATTGTGCGTGTTAAAAGCCTCAAATGCATATGTGTGCGTGTGAACGTTTGCATGTTTCAACCACCTCTATATAATAGTGGGGGTCGCGGCTCTCTGACACCGTTATTTTGGGGGTCGCGGCCTGAAAACTTTAGGAACGATGTATTTATTATATTACATGATACCTAAGCGCATACAGTACAGATATCCTCATAAGTATCTATTAATTCGTATCGATTAGATATACTCTTTATCTTTGGGCTTGTTTTTGTATACTTATTCTAAAAGAGTTGAAATATTTATTTTCGCTAGCAAGATCTCATTCGATTATTCATTCCATTAAGCCTATTGCCAGCAGTACATTTAAATAAATATAATCTGATTGATTGGGGTAATGAGGGACTTAAAATGTGCCTATAGATTATGCATTTAACTTGTCGGCGAGGCTATTGAGCCGTATGTATTGTACCCATTCTGCAATCTTGTTAATAAAGTTGTAAAACAATCAATCAATCAATGCCGTTAGAAAATCAGGATTTCTGCGATCGACACCTGCTGTCTTTTCAACTGAAGCGGCCACGCGCACTGATCCTGAGTATCAAGTCTGCTTCGAATGAACGAGACTGAATCAGCGTTCGAGGAACAGGGAAATCCCGGATTCAAACATCGGGTTAATTGAATCTGGATAAAGGGACTTTTGATCGACTTAGTTGAACCAGGTATGGGGAATAGGGCCGCACAAGGATAAATACCATCTGTAAACCCTGAAAAAAGTAACCATGCGAAACACTGTCATGGAGTGTAACTGCTCCACTTCCTGTATTGACCCTATACCTACAGCATTTTTTAAGTGGATATTCAAAAGTATTTCAAATCACATCCTAAAGATTATAAATACATCACTTTTGACTGGCATTTTCCCAGATGCATTCAAAACAGCTGTCGTAAAAAACTGAGAAAACTCCCCTCATTGAAAAGGTTAATCAACTTGCTGATGTTTAGAGCTAGTAGTGCAGTCAAGGGTGTGCAGTTTCATTGTTTATTTTGATCCTCATTAGCTGTTACCAAGGCAACAACTGCTCTTCTTTGGGTACATGGAGTATAGCCATCTCTCTGATACTCTGGCATTGAGCCTATCCACACCTGTCAGGAGAGAGATGCTGACTACAGAGGCCTAGACTCTGCATCAACCTTGTCCCCAGCTGGCCCCCCTCCGTAAAAGATGCTGTGGGTTGTCATCTTGATCCTTGGTAATGTATACAACAATTGATACAAGTTTGTCCTCAATCTGTGCCGTTGATCATCGACCGATTGGGGGGGTTTGCAGGTTCCATCAAGCTTATCTCAAGTTTTAGATAAACTGAATGAGAGGTTCTCACGGAGACAGAACGACAGACAGACAGACAACAGACAGACACACACACACACACACACACACACACACACACACACACACACACACACACACACACACACACACACACACACACACACACACACACACACACACACACACACACACACACACACACACACACACACACACACACACACACACACACACACACACACAATTATGATATTACAGTAGGGCCCCATTATACTGACCTCCTAAACTAGCACAACACCACTGTGTATAGCCACCTATCAGCCTAATCCCAGTGGAAAGGCTGTATTAAGTGTGGTAGGTTCCCAGTATACACACGTCTCCTCAACAGTATTAAGTGTGGTAGGTTCCCAGTATACACACCTCTCCTCAACAGTATTAAGTGTGGTAGGTTCCCAGTATACACACCTCTCCTCAACAGTATTAAGTGTGGTAGGTTCCCAGTATACACACCTCTCCTCAACAGTATTAAGTGTGGTAGGGTTTCAGTATACATACCTCTCCTCAATAGTATTAAGTGTGGTAGGGTCTCAGTATACACACCTCTCCTCAACAGTATTAAGTGTGGTAGAGTTCCAGTATACACACCTCTCCCCAACAGTATTAAGTGTGGTAGAGTTCCAGTATACACACCTCTTCCCAACAGTATTAAGTGTGGTAGAGTTCCAGTATACACACCTCTCCTCAACAGTATTAAGTGTGGTAGGGTCTCAGTATACACACCTCTCCCCAACAGTATTAAGTGTGGTAGAGTTCCAGTATACACACCTCTCCTCAACTGTATTAAGTGTGGTAGGGTCTCAGTATACACACCTCTCCTCAACTGTATTAAGTGTGGTAGAGTTCCAGTATACACACCTCTCCTCAACTGTATTAAGTGTGGTAGGGTCTCAGTATACACACCTCTCCTCAACTGTATTAAGTGTGGTAGAGTTCCAGTATACACACCTCTCCCCAACTGTATTTAGTGTGGTAGGGTCTCAGTATACACACCTCTCCTCACCAGTATTAAGTGTGGTAGAGTTCCAGTATACACACCTCTCCTCAACTGTATTAAGTGTGGTAGGGTCTCAGTATACACACCTCTCCCCAACTGTATTTAGTGTGGTAGGGTCTCAGTATACACACCTCTCCTCACCAGTATTAAGTGTGGTAGAGTTCCAGTATACACACCTCTCCCCAACTGTATTAAGTGTGGTAGAGTTCCAGTATACACACCTCTCCTCAACTGTATTAAGTGTGGTAGAGTTCCAGTATACACACCTCTCCCCAACTGTATTAAGTGTGGTAGGGTCTCAGTATACATACCTCTCCTCACCAGTATTAAGTGTGGTAGGGTCTCAGTATACACACCTATCCTCAACATTATTAAGTGTGGTAGAGTTCCAGTATACACACCTCTCCTCAACATTATTAAGTGTGGTAGAGTTCCAGTATACACACTTCACCTCAACAGTATCATCAAGTGAGGTCACATATCAATCTGGAAGAAGATAGCCATACCCAAAATGCAAGTGGAAAAACACAATAATTTCTACCATGCAACATACCAGAGTGCCAGAAATATCCCCGATTTGCTAGCGTAGGGTAGTGAGCGGCGGCTGGGGAGCCTCGGCATTTGAATGACGTATTGATGGCCATGGCCCACGTTCGCTCTGCCAAGAGTCCAGAAGATAGAACCAGTTTGGATCGAAGCGGGCCAAGAGCTTAGTGGGGAGTCCACAAACTGCTCAAAGCTGACATTTGTGTCTCCAGGAGGTACACAAACAGGGATAGACAGTCAGATCCAACCCCTTCCTCCTCTCCCTCCCTCCCTTCATCACTCCATCTCCCCCACCCCCCTGTCATCATCTCTCCATCGATCTCGTTTAATTGTTTTTCCATTGGCGATGTTGTACATAGATAACGCTGGTGTACATTATCCCTCCTCCTGGGCTGTCTCCATGGCAGAAGTGGCGTTCGGAGAGCAGGTCCTGACTTTGTCTCCGTCTGTCTCGGGAAACTGCTGATGTGTTCTGTAGCGTTTTCCCTCCGATGGCGCTGGAGTTCATTTAATGGGCTCAGGTTCTTGTTAAATCACAGAGACTGATTGCTTTTATGTTCTACTGCACTGAGTTTTCTATTTCGCTTTCGGAGAAATAAATAAATAAGCGTCTTAATAAGGGAATATAGGGAGGGGCGCAACTTGTGCCTTGGAATTATGCCGCCGTCGTTGACTGACTACCGGAGCATGGTCAATGAGTTTTGTTTCATATTCGGAAAACATAATTTCTTTTGGGAAAATAAATGAAATACATATAATGACTATACATATTTTTTTTTTGTATTCTTAACCCTCAACTGAACCTAAAGAGGGATTAATGAAATGGAAAAGATGCCCTACTGATAATACTAAACTTTAGCAATTATTCATAACATCTGAACGAAACCTCCATAGCAGCCTCACGGCGTGTTCATGAATGAGATGAAACCCTTATGTATCTATGGATATTTGTTGATACAATTTCCATGCGTATTTGTGAGTAAGATGTATCCATTATACCTCTGGTTACGCTGCTGGTCAGTATGACTTATAGTGTCTTTATACGTATATGACTGTACATATTAATACTACAACTAGTCTGTACACATCTGATTAGCACTATTACTCAGTAGTACTCATTTGTATATCATACCCAGTTTAATCACCTGTACATTGTATATTACTATTGCATTTTACTGTTACATTTGCACTCTGGTTGGATGCCAAACTTATTTTCGTTGTACTGTACTTGTGTAATGACAATACATTTGAATCTTATTTGAAGCATTTTTTTGTTTGGTAAATAAAATCTGAAATAGGTCTCCAAACGTCATTCATCCATGGTGCCTAGGATTGTTAAATTGCTCTGTTCTCCGCTTGATATAATTAATAAAATGTCCAATCTAAAAAAAAAAAAAATTCTCATATAACCTGCTGCTGAAGAAAAGTACAGGGACAAACAATTATGTTTCCATGACTTTATTAAAACTCATAATAACACAAACTGCCTATAAATAGTTATCTCTGCAAATGACAGGATGACGTCTACTCCACTGCTGTATTTATAATCGATCCGTTCACTAATGCTTGCAAGTTGCAAACAAATTCTGAGCTTTCAGAATATTTCAATTGTATCCTCAAATTCAGATGATAAATAAAACATTGATGCTTGTAGATTCATGATGACAAGCAGAGAACAGAGCAGGCAGTTTCTCCCCTTCTCCATTTTCAATTAATATATTTAAATGTAGGGTTTGTAAAACAATATTTCATGATGATCTTGTATCTTCGTTTGGGAAATATCAGTAATTTCAAAAGGTTGTCTTAACTTCATCATCATAAGTTATGAATGTCAAATTTATATAAATATTTTTGATTGTGTGCTATGGCTTTCAAGACCTATTTATGAATTGCTGTGGCTATCCTATCAACACTGCAAATCGGGATCAGACATCACAGCATTCTGTCAGGCTTCGCGCTTCCTGGTGGCAAAATCAACGACGTTAGCGCCGCATATTGCTGACTGGTAGAATGGTAGACAGATCTGTCTGCTCCATCTGTACAGTGTTGCAACATAAAACATTAAAAACACATATAGCAAAAGATTCAGTAGTGACAGAATCATATGCCTAAAAAGACAGACAAGATTAAATGGAATTTAGCTAAAGGAAGCAATTACAAATTACAATTGAATCTGCCTCCAAAACCCTTCACTACATAATTGTGAATGTCCGAATCGGAATCAGCTCATCTAGCTGCAAAGATGTTAACAGATATTAAACCAATGGTAGATGAGGCCTTTCGGACTAGCGAGCTAGGTAGTTTGCAGTGTATCTAGCTTAAGATCCATATGGTGAAACTTGGTTCTCAGCCTTCTCTCGTGACCAGAGGGATGCCTCACAACCACCCTACATGGCCAAGTGTTGACAGACTGGTGAACTTATAGAAAATAATGGTTTTTATTTCCACTTTTTCCCTATTTATGATTGTAGGAGGGTTTAAGACTTAAAACAATGTATTATGTCACAAGATAAAAGCATCTACACTAGGGATGTTCAATATTGGCTTTTTTACCAATATCGATATACCGATATTGTCCAACTCTTAATTTCCGATACCGATATCAACCGATACCGATATATGCAGGATTCCCCCCCCCCCCCCCCCCCCCAAAAAACGGAATAATTTCAGGTAATTAACATTACATATCTCTTGTCATGGAATTACCACAACATTATGCATACTTTTGACAATAAATAAAATCAGAATGTGTTCTTACTTGCTTGCCTGGGTAAATAAAGGTTAAATAAATGTAAAAAAAAAACTATACAGATAATTTCCGATATCACATTTTAATGCCAATATATCGGACATCCCTAATCTATACCAATAAACACCAGAGGTGTGGACTCGAGTCACATGACTTGGACTCCAGTCAGACTCGAGTCACGAATTTGATGACTTTAGACTTGACTTGACAAAATCAAAAAAGACTTGCAACTCGACTTTGACTTTAACACCAATGACTCATGACTTCACTTGGACTTGAGCCTTTTGACTTGAGAAGACTTGATACCTTCCCCCATGCCAAACGATACAAAATTATGTTATTAAATGTGCGGTGGATTAAGTAAACTAATTTGCAGTAGAATAGACACTTGATTTCCCAGATCCACTTTGTTTTGAAACAATCCGACAGCATCCAATCACGTTGCACGAGAGAATGACACGAAGAAGAAGTAACGTTACAATTCTGAACGACGGATCCCGTGGAAAATTATACCAAAGATTGCTTTGTTTGCTTATAAAAACTACGTGGTGGTCAACAAAAACGAATTGCACTATGCAAAACATGCAGGGGTCGAAAATCACAGACGGAGACATCACAGACAACTTCCAACTTCGTTCGACATTTGAAGCTGCACAAAGAACAAGTAGTGCAAATCGTCTCCCCCCCCCCCTTTTTTTTAACATTCAACCTTCAATACAATAATGAAAACAAAGTAACAGAGTCCCCATGATGACTTAGACTTGTGCTCCTGGTGTTATTCTGGCCCTCTGTAGTGGGTATACTACAAAATACAGAGGATTATTTTTCTTCTCATGAATCTATTATAATATTTTGTGCAATATTATGTGCTCATGTCACATAGTCTTTGTAATAATCTGGTCTGTTTACAACCCTCCCACATCTTGTGCGTCTTGGTCCTGGGCTATTGGGCACCTGTGTGTACGAAAAGCAGAGACGCCTTGTCATTTCAATACAGATTTTTTATACCCAAAAAGGGTTAAGGTAGAGTAGTTAGTTGAACCAAGGTCTGCTATTATGGATAATGTGCCATAGACTGTATATATACAGGGCCGGCAGACGTTAAATAAATGATTGGTCCAAGTGGGAGGACAATATGTTGGTTATTGTTATCCTACCTTTAAAATGGATATGGTGATCCTTATTATTTCTTTCCAATATACTCCTGAACTGGTTTTCTCAAGCACCTCTTGCCCAAATGTATCTGTAAGACTAACCCTGAATCTGAATATTATTACATTTATAGAAATTATATTAGGTTTTGCCAACAAGTTGATAATGACATTTTTTGGTGAAGGGCGCATTATGACTTGTTTAGGACTCGAAATTCAAAGGTTAGGACTTGGGATTCGACTTGGGACTTGCCTGTCTTGACTTGGGACTTGACTCGGGACTTGCTTGTCTTGACTTGGGACTTGACTCAGGACTTGAGTACCAAGACTTGAGACTGACTTGAGACTTGCAAAACAATGACAACAAACAACGATATTTATCATAAGGATGTGTTTCATAAGGATGTGTTTCATAAGGATGTTTATCATAAGGATGTTTATCATAAGGATGTTTATCATAAGGACGTGTATCATAAGGATGTTTTTCATAAGGATGTTTATCATAAGGATGTTTATCATAAGGATGTTTTTCATAAGGATGTTTATCATAAGGATGTTTTTCAGGAGTATGTGTATCATAAGGATGTTCTTCATAAGGATGTGTATCATAAGGATGTTTTTCACAAGGATGTTTTTCCCAAGAATGTTCTTCACAAGGATGTGTATCATAAGGATGTTTTCACAAGGATGTGTATCATAAGGATGTGTTTCACAAGGATGTGTATCATAAGGATGTTTTTCACAAGGATGTGTATCATAAGGATGTTTTTCACAAGGATGTGTATCATAAGGATGTTTTTCACAAGGATGTGTATCATAAGGATGTTTTTCACAAGGATGTGTATCATAAAGATGTCTTTCATAAGGATGTGTATCATAAGGATGTCTTTCATAAGGATGTCTTTCATAAGGACATGTATCATAAGGATGTTTTTCACAAGGGCGTGTATCATAAGGATGTTTTTCACAAGGGCGTGTATCATGAGAATGTCTTTCATAAGGATGTTTATCATAAGGATGTTTTTCAGGAGTATGTGTATCATAAGGATGTTCTTCATAAGGATGTGTATCATAAGGATGTTTTTCACAAGGATGTTTTTCCCAAGGATGTTCTTCACAAGGATGTGTATCATAAGGATGTTTTCACAAGGATGTGTATCATAAGGATGTTTTTCACAAGGATGTGTATCATAAGGATGTTTTTCACAAGGATGTGTATCATAAGGATGTTTTTCACAAGGATGTGTATCATAAGGATGTTTTTCACAAGGATGTGTATCATCATAAGGATGTTTTTCACAAGGATGTGTATCATCATAAGGATGTGTTTCACAAGGATGTGTATCATAAGGATGTTTTTCACAAGGATGTGTATCATAAAGATGTTTTTCACAAGGATGTGTATCATAAGGATGTTTTTCACAAGGATGTGTATCATAAGGATGTTTTTCACAAGGATGTGTATCATAAGGATGTTTTTCACAAGGATGTGTATCATAAGGATGTTTTTCACAAGGATGTGTATCATAAGGATGTTTTTCACAAGGACGTGTATCATAAGGATGTTTTTCACAAGGATGTGTATCATAAGGATGTTTTTCACAAGGATGTGTATCATCATAAGGATGTTTTTCACAAGGATGTGTATCATCATAAGGATGTGTTTCACAAGGATGTGTATCATAAGGATGTTTTTCACAAGGATGTGTATCATCATAAGGATGTTTTTCACAAGGATGTGTATCATAAGGATGTTTTTCACAAGGAAGTGTATCATAAGGATGTTTTTCACAAGGATGTGTATCATAAAGATGTCTTTCATAAGGATGTCTTTCATAAGGACATGTATCATAAGGATGTTTTTCACAAGGGCGTGTATCATAAGGATGTTTTTCACAAGGGCGTGTATCATAAGGATGTTTTTCACAAGGGCGTGTATCATGAGAATGTCTTTCATAAGGATGTTTACCCCCCAAAATAATTATGAATTCTGCTTTAACAAGAACTCTTTTGTTTTATGCTGTTGCTCGCCATGTGTCATTGACTTTAATGCCTTATAAATACCATTGATATATTAAATTGGTATTATACTGCCACGTCTTTATCATCTCAGAGCTGGAGTTCTGGTGCTTTTACATCAAGAGGGAAAGAGAAAAAAGATGAAAAAGGCTCCGTCAGGTTTTTTCCCCGAGTCCTGTTTCACTCAGGGCACTTTGTGTTGATGGCTTACTGTGCACATGAGAGGCGTGCGGTGCGAGAAATAATTGTTCTTTTCATAGTAAGAAAGGCCATATCAATTAAGGATAAATAGTTAAATAGTCTCCTTAGTTATTATGCTACAGCTCAATATGCCTACTATTATGTGTTTCTGTACCTCCCCCTCCCCTCTCTCTCTCTCTCTCTCTCTCTCTCTCTCTCTCTCTCTCTCTCTCTCTCTCTCTCTCTCTCTCTCTCTCTCTCTCTCTCTCTCTCTCTCGCCGTCTCTCTCAGTTTGTTCACAAACTGTCTCGAGGCCTTGTGATGTGCCACCAGCATATTTCATATTAAAAACACTTACGATTTATCGCCGCCTATTTGTGAGATGTTATGTAATGTGGCGTGTATGCGGGGAAGAGAGAGAGAGAGATGCGGTTTATTTTGAAGAAAAGAAAAACACGCACTCAAAGAAAACTATTCATCTTGGAACTTAAAACAATTTCTTTGTGGATGTAATGCTTTAACCAATTATACACCGCTAACAGTTGGTATGTCTAATGAGACTTGACTTGCTCTCTTTGTCTTTCATTTTGCTCTGAAGCTTAGGGATGTATATACAGCCTATTATGTCTCCACGCCCGGGAAGAACAGGACCGAGCTCTTGAAAGGAAAAAAACTGTTGTATTGAAAATAGGAGTCACAAATCACCAGGGAAAAACGATGCATGGCGTATATCTTTGAAATATCCACAAGTAGGCGATGACAGATTACAATTGTTCGCCGTATAGTCGTATTATAATATTATAATACACAAACTGTATGTAAAATATGACTATTGGTTTGTGATGCAGTGGGTTTGTTTAAATCTAAAGGGGGGGGGGGGGGGGTGTGGCAGGGAGATGCGTTTCCTGTCCCTCCACGTTACCCGCTAAATAGCGAAATAGGAATAGCTAACGAGGCTAGTTAACAAGTGGAAGGCGTTTGATAATGAATGCTAGCGTCGGGCGTGATGGGCAGGTAGATTGTTGTTTTTTCCCCTCCCTGGTGTTTTCTCTCTAAATCCTACACTTAACAAGAGGGGGATGCCTTTCATAATGAATGCTAACAAGAGGAATGGGGCTCCCTTTCATCCTCCTGTTAAAATCACCCCCTGGTGACGTGCTGAGATACGTCTAATAACACATTATGCATTAAAAAAAAAAAGTACCTTAGCCAAGACGTCCTCGACGGCTACACCTACAACTAAATGTGTATCTGGGTCTCGGTAGACCCTCGACAGACTTCTCACGGGCGTCTAATGTTGTTTTTATTGTTTAATGCATGACTTGGGATTAAAAACACACCCCCAGGAAGACCTGTTTGTGCCACAGTGTGTTTTTTATTTCTCTGCCAATAAAATAAAGACTATTTACTTTCTGCCTTTTGTTTTATTTTCTGCCAAGTGGAGACAGTCGTACCTCGAACGAGTGGCCGCCTCCGCACTGAATTACATCTTAGGTAACGCTCCTGGAAAAGAATATAGATATTCCTCTCGTGTGGCGAATACACACCCCACGGTCTTAATGTTAGGGATCGTCCGCACGGTAAACAAGAGTGGTGGATCTCCGGAGCGGTGAGATGATTATCATTACCTATATTAATGAGGAGGAGAGGTGATGGAGTGTTGATGATGTTAATGACCTTTGACCTTGTGTGCAATTCTACGTATTGCTGTATGGAGACGGTTGGCTTGATGGCTAAGTGTAGGAGGATGGATATTCAGAGGACAGTTTGCTAAATGGATGAAACAATGTTCGTTGGAGTATTATTTGTATTAATGGTTTGATTGGCTGGGCTATGTTTTTGTGACCGTTTCTTTCCCCCTTCATATAAATGAAGCAATAAGATAGAATGACTCTCTCTTCACCATCCTGGTCTCAGACAACATTGTAACATGATAACCCAAGGTCCAGGTTATATTTTTGACGCACAGCTCTAGGGCGTGTGTGTGCCGGGTTAACGGTAACGGTGACCAGTAGGGGCGCTCGAGTTACACACCGGTGATTATATCAGAGATCAGATTATATCATATATGCATCTAAAATGATTAAAGATGTCCTTTACTGTCTCCAAGGGGATATTTATTTCAAACACATACATACATATGTACTTATTCCATAAGTACAATATAATAAAATACATTACACTACATAACACCCCCCACTAGATGACAATACAATACAGTAGAATAGCTACTGTAAAACACAGCAGGGTCTGCCTTATTAAGCCATATATATTTACATTTCACATTGTTCCGACATGTTAGTATATGTACATGGTATTATGAAGAGTTTCTAATTCTAATGTCTACCATCTAGAATAGTTAGAATGGCCCTTTTATGAACAGTGTAACTTCAATTCCGGAGTACAACCTATTTCCATTAGGCCTGTCACGACTAAGGATTTTTTAAGTTTTTTTTTAAGTTAAATCAGACATTTAAGCACCCCCCACAGCCCAAATGATGATTCAATGATTGCATTTTAGACTGAGAGATTGGCAGTCGACTACGGCTCCTTTCGATCATTTAGTCGACTATTCGACTAGTCGAGGTCAGCCCTAATTTCCATACAGTATTTCATGCCAGTTAGGATACCTTGTGTATACTGTACCTTGTGTATACTGTTTACTTGTACTCTTACTCATAGTATATACTCAGATTCAAATGGTAAATGGACTGCGTTTATATAGCACTTTTATCCAAACGCGCTTTACAACTTACAACTTGGCGACCATTCAAGGTGCCAACCTGCTCACCAGGAGCAGTTAGGGGTAGTAGCTGGAATCAAAGCTGGAATCTTCTGATACCAGACGACCGCTTTACCTCCTGATCCACTGTCGCCCCTGTCTTGCCTATATGTATTGTAACATATAATATAACTGATAGGGCATACAGACCCTCATCTGCACCACTGTTGTTTACACAGTCTTTCTACTATTACCCTGCCCATACCTGTACCTCCCCTCCCCCTCCCCCATGATGTTATGATGCCCAAATGTCCCTAAGGGGGTCAATAATGGAATATCTTATCTTATTTTATTTCAAAAAGGGGTCGGGTAACATGAGCGAACAAGGTCTTGGGTCTTTTATCCTGCATCTCAACCCCCGCGGTCCGGACAGTAAAGGCGTGATCGATGGGTGTCAACCGCGTCCCCATGCCGTCCGGTCAGCACGCCAGCTGCAATGTCCCTCAGTAGGCCCTCGAAAAGTGACGCAACTATTTTGATACATACTTAAGTACACATCACACACTCAAATATTAATCTGCCGCACAACATCTATCTCAAAACACCAATAACACTCAACCACCCATTTAAAAGAAAATTAAAAAAAATTAAATATGCCCCGTCCGACTTCCAGGACATCCATCTCGGAGCTATACACGTTATGTTTGCACGGTTATTTACGAATTCATAATAATTCAAATATTCAGAATAGAAATGTAGCAAACAGAGGAGAGACCATAAGCATGAAAACACATCAGATTTATTCTGCCCGCCTTGTTTACTGGTTCATGGAACACTGCATGCAAACAGAATGCAAATGCATTTGATTGAATCAGGTGATGGCGAGGTAATTGTATTTGGAGAAATGTCCAGGATTTTTTTTTTTTTGTGTTTTGTTTTTTCCCTCCTCTCTCTCTCTCTCCCTCATCATTATCAGTGGGGGGTTTTCTTTATGAAATCCATCTTAAACAAAAGCTATCATCGCTGCCAAGCCTTGTGATCTCCCTTTGTCACACGCAGGATGCGGATGCGTCTTTAATTTCCTTTCAATTAAAAGTAAATATGCGGCTGTATTTTTTTCCCCTACTGTGGAATCTAAACAAGAGGAGTCAACACGAGCAGACAGGTGAAGAATATTCATTTATATCTGCGCGTGTGTGTGTGTGTGTGTGTGTGTGTGTGTGTGTGTGTGTGTGCGTGCGTGCGTGCGTGCGTGCGTGCGTGCGTGCGTGTGTGTGTGTATGTGTGCACACTTGTGTGTTTTTCTCCACATTGTCGATGTTGATGATGTGATTCAACATGCAACAGTGTGCACGCCTGTTCTATCAAACACAACGGCGAGTGTGACACACACACACACACACACACACACACACACACACACAAACAGACACGCACACAGGAAAAAAAACTCCCCATCGGCTTGTCTTGTTCAGAGCCGGACGGGAAAAGACAAACAAACAAAAACAGACAGCAAACAAGGACAATGCAACACAAACTTTACTTCATCATTAAACGGCTGTTAATCCGAAGCTCCTGTAGCTACTGTTGTTTTGATCAGAGTGAGATAGATGGAGAGACACAGCTTTGTATGATTATTGCTAATTGTCTGCTCTCCCCGTCACTGTGAATGGTGCGCTGACAGCAGGGTAACATATTGACAGCTGCTGCTGTGAGGGAGTCTAGTTTGGGAAACAGTTGTATATGTCCCGTCACGCTGGCCTGGTGTATCTACCTGCTGGAGGCCCGAACCATACTGGTGCTTGTGTAGTATAACATTTATAATGAGAGGAAATAATGTATTACAATTAAAATGTACATCAAACCGTATACTGCTAAGCCTACTACTACTTCTACTACTACTAATACTACCACTACTACTACTACTACCACTACTACTACTACTACTACTACTACTACTACTACTACTACTACTACTACTACTACTACTACTACTACTACTACTACTACTACTACTACTACTACTACTACTACTACTACTACTACTACTACTACTACTACTACTACTACTACTACTACTACTACCACTACTACTACTACTACTACTACTACTACTACTACTACTACTACTACTACTACTACTACTACTACTACTACTACTACTACTACTACTACTACTACTACTACCACTACTACCACTACTACCACTACTACCACTACTACTACTACTACTACTACTACTACTACTACTACTACTACTACTACTACTACTACTACTACTACTACTACTACTACTACTACTACTACTACTACTACTACTACTACTACTACTACTACTACTACTACTACTACTACTACTACTACTACTACTACTACTACTACTACTACCAGGGCCACCTCAGGGGGTGTGCGAGCAGTGCGGTCGCACAGGGCCTCGCGGGTAGGGGGGCCTCGCACAAAAAAAAATAAAGGCCCCCCTTCCCGCGAGGCCCTTTTTCATCACAGACCTAAAATCTAGTTTTGCTTATATGCTTATATATTTCACATTAGACACGTTTGTAGAATGTGTCTGACTTGTTCCTGGCTCTGAGGCTCTGCAGATACACTATTGGAGGCAGCTCTGAGGCTCTGCAGGCAGCAGAATTGTTTTTAATGAGGGGAGGGGTTACAGGTAAGGTAGCGTCTGACTATTTCGCGCGTGCAGCATTGGAGGTTATGCCAGCCAAGATGAAGAGGACATCGTTCGGCAGATGGACTGAAGATGAAAGTTGTTGCATGTTAGACAGTTCAGTCAGGCTAGCCATCCCGGCTAAAGACAGGGACAGCTAGTTAGCTTTAGCTACGTTATAATATTGATAACGTAATAACATTAATAATGTTCAGTCGGGATATAGCCATGATGATGTCGGCTAGTAGCTAGCTTAGCTAAAGGCTAACTAGCGTTAGCTAACCTAGAGACAGCGCGTGCAGCATTGTTATGCCAAGATGAAGAGGACGGTCGTTCGGCAGATGAACTTCGTCAACTCCACGCGGTTGTCTCCATCCTCTTGGACGTTTGGTGAGTTTTTAATGCACTCTATTCTATTCCCGCCGTGGATATCTCTCTCTCTCTCTCTCTCTCTCTCTCTCTCTCTCTCTCTCTCTCTCTCTCTCTCTCTCTCTCTCTCTCTCTCTCTCCTCTCTCTCTCTCTCTCTCTCTCTCTCTCTCTCTCTCTCTCTCTCTCTCTCTCTCTCTCTCTCTCTCTCGGGAGCCAAACGGGCCGACTAGCTGTTGTAGTACTAGTAGCTAACGGTGTGTGGCCTAGTGTCAGCACCTGGTGCGAGGGAGGTGAGCTTGTGTTTCATTATGAGAATATCTCCATGCTCAAGTCGGCTATAGTCTGCGAGGGACTTGTTGCCGGCACCGCTATGGTAAACACCACTCTGTAGTGGGACGTGTATTGCCTTCTTTTTCCCTTCTCTCTTCGTATGAGAAGAGGAAAACACAGCGGCTGTCTGAAGTGTTGGCCTGTATTGCTTTTCTCACGTTGTACAGTTTTTCAGTGGTAGCCGCATAGCTTGCTTCTGCGTTAGCTAATGGTTAGCGATAGCCGGGTTGAGCTAACTGTTAGCCAATTAGCTGTTTAGCTAGGACGTTAGCTGCTCGTTTTCGCTCGGCTGGGAATGTTAGCTTGATGCTATCAGTTAGCCTAGAGTTAGCTGTTAGCTTGTGCTACGACCATTGACATTAGCCGTGAGAATAGCAGGCCCTGGCACTCTGACTACGACATCATCTTTGACAGAAGATGTAGTCGGGCCTGCACCATGACAAGGCTCCGGCCATAGCTTCTTTTTGTCCCGCCAGCGAGAGGCCTTTCGTCAACGTGGAGACCTGTGTTGCGGCCTTTTGCCCTGCGTTCCTTGGTGCAGGTAAGATGTCCATTGGACATTACCCCACTCTTCCTTCCTTCCCCTCCCGAATGTTTTGTTAATAACGATGTTTTTTTCCAGGCAAAACATATGTTACTTCACAACATTTGGAGATACGACATGTGCTGTGTGTGAATTGTCTTGGTCGTTTGTGTAGCTTGGGTAGCGTTGGCCAAAGCTGTGTGTGGCCTGGTGTCAGTACCTGGCTACTCTATTTGCAGTTATCCTATTTAGCTGATGTCTCTCATACATGCTCTCTCTCTAACACACACACACACACACGACACACAGACATGCTCTCTCTCTCTCTAACACACAAACACACATGCTCTCTCTCTCTCTCTCTTTCTAACACACACAGTCTGCCTATGGCGGCCTTTCTCGATGGCTAGGCTGTGCTCGCTGAGTCTGTACCTAGTCAAGGATCTTCAGTCACAGTGCTCAGGTATTCTGCCACTGTGTACTCTCTGTTTAGGGCCAAATAGCATTTCAATTTCTTTCCAATGTGTGTGTCTCTCTCTCTCTCTCTCTCTCTCTCTCTCTCTCTCTCTCTCTCTCTCTCTCTCTCTCTCTCTCTCTCTCTCTCTCTGTACACTGTATATTGACTGTAGAACGGGAGCTCTCTCTCGCTCTCTCTCTTGCTATATGTTGACTGTATCACGCCCAGCCTCGGGCAGCACTATTATTTAAGAATATGTTGACTGTACTACTACTACTACTACTACTACTACTACTACTACTACTACTACTACTACTACTACTACTACTACTACTACTACTACTACTACTACTACTACTACTACTACTACTACTACTACTACTACTACTACTACTACTTGTTATGGTTTGTAACCGACCCCAATCGCACAACACAAGACAGGTATGAGAGTAAGCCAAAACAGGGCATTTATTCAATACAAAACAAAAAGCGGCACTGTCCCTTTAAGGGAGAACACAAAAACACTGGAACAAAGAAATAGGGAAAGAATGTGGCACTGTGCCTTTAAGAGGCGAGCAGGCTAAGGGGAAGGCAAAGGGACAGGGCCAGGGCAAAGGACAGGGCAGGAACAGGGGCACTGGAGAGGGGAATAGGGACAGAGGCCTGGGGAGGCGGGCTGGAGACAGGAACAGAGAAAACAGGGTTAAGGCCTTGGACAGGGCGAGGGCCAGAGCTGCTTACAGGGATGGCAGGGTTCAGACGGCGGAGGCCTGGCAAGGAGATCATCCTCGGAAGTGAAGAGACGCATCCTCCCGTAGAGGATTAGGAAGCGATGCGCGCCGGCTTGGCGTCTGGAGTGGAGCGTGCCGGCTTGGGGTCTGGAGTGGGGCGCGTCTGGAGTAGGAGCGCGCCGGCTCGAAGAGCGCGCCGGCTCGGGGTCTGGAGTGGAGCGCGTCTGCTTGGGGTCTGGAGTGGAGCGCGTCTGGAGTAGGAGCGCGTCTGGAGTAGGAGCGCGTCTGAGTAGGAGCGCGCCGGCTCGAAGAGCGCGCCGGCTCGGGGTCTGGAGTGGAGCGCGTCTGCTTGGGGTCTGGAGTGGAGCGCGTCTGGAGTAGGAGCGCGTCTGGAGTAGGAGCGCGTCTGAGTAGGAGCGCGCCGGCTCGAAGAGCGCGCCGGCTCGGGGTCTGGAGTGGAGCGCGTCTGCTTGGGGTCTGGAGTGGGGCGCGTCTGGAGTAGGAGCGCGCCGGCTTGAAGAGCGCGCCGGCTCGGGGTCTGGAGTGGAGCAACGTCTCCCATTGAGAACAAAGGAATCCTTCCGTGGAAGAATAGAGAGCGATGACGATGTCTCACCAGGAGCGCGGCGGTAGAAGGTAGCATACAGATACGGAACGACCCGACGAGGACTGGAGGGGAAGTCCAGGTATTTAAAGCCCTCTGGGGCGCTAATCATAACTTATCACAGCTGTGAAAGGTAGTCCAAGGGTGTGGGCTGTTGAAGAGCAGAGGAGAGTAAAACAACGCGAGGGTGGGGGCTGGTGAGGTGAGGAGACAGGGAATTAAAGGTCCAGGGGACAGGCGAACCTCACAGTACCCCCCCCTCCACGGGAGCCACCGGGCGACCCAAAAATACAGACAGCGGGGCAGGGGACATGACAAAGCAACAACAAAAAAAAACTGGGCCATGCTAGCAGGGGAAGCTACACCTAAAGTGGGGCTAGCAGAGGGACAGGGTTAGCTGCCTGGGCATGGCTAGCTACAGGGCCTATGCTAGCTGCAAGGGCTGCATTAACATAGAGGCTGTGCTAGAAGCCGGGGCTAAGCTAGCAGACTGGGGCCATGCTGGAAGTAGAGGCCTGGCAAGCTGCAGGGGAGCTAACGAGGCTAACAGGGAAGCCAACAGGGGAGACTAACAGGCTAACAGGGGAGCTAACAGGGAAGCCAACAGGGGA
Organism: Notolepis coatsorum; assembly: GCF_963971535.1. NCBI lineage: Eukaryota > Metazoa > Chordata > Actinopteri > Aulopiformes > Paralepididae > Notolepis > Notolepis coatsorum. Next base: position 120,488,392 of record NC_140166.1, read on the forward strand.
GCTAACAAGAGAACTAACAGGGGTAACTAAAGGGAGCTAGAGTGGGTTAGAGGGAACTAAAAAGGGCAAACTCAACATACACTGTCTGTGCTGGCTGGGGTCGTCGACGGGTCGGGTCGTACTGTTATGGTTTGTAACCGACCCCAATCGCACAACACAAGACAGGTATGAGAGTAAGCCAAAACAGGGCATTTATTCAATACAAAACAAAAAGCGGCACTGTCCCTTTAAGGGAGAACACAAAAACACTGGAACAAAGAAATAGGGAAAGAATGTGGCACTGTGCCTTTAAGAGGCGAGCAGGCTAAGGGGAAGGCAAAGGGACAGGGCCAGGGCAAAGGACAGGGCAGGAACAGGGGCACTGGAGAGGGGAACAGGGACAGAGGCCCGGGGAGGCGGGCTGGAGACAGGAACAGAGAAAACAGGGTTAAGGCCTTGGACAGGGCGAGGGCCAGAGCTGCTTACAGGGATGGCAGGGTTCAGACGGCGGAGGCCTGGCAAGGAGATCCTCCTCGGAAGTGAAGAGACGCATCCTCCCGTAGAGGATTAGGAAGCGATGCGCGCCGGCTTGGCGTCTGGAGTGGAGCGCGCCGGCTTGGGGTCTGGAGTGGGGCGCGTCTGGAGTAGGAGCGCGCCGGCTCGGGGTCTGGAGTGGAGCGCGTCTGCTTGGGGTCTGGAGTGGAGCGCGTCTGGAGTAGGAGCGCGTCTGGAGTAGGAGCGCGTCTGAGTAGGAGCGCGCCGGCTCGAAGGGCGCACCGGCTCGGGGTCTGGAGTGGAGCGCGTCTGCTTGGGGTCTGGAGTGGAGCGCGTCTGGAGTAGGAGCGCGTCTGAGTAGGAGCGTGCCGGCTCGAATAGCGCGCCGGTCCGGGGTCTGGAGTGGAGCGCGTCTGCTTGGGGTCTGGAGTGGGGCGCGTCTGGAGTAGGAGCAAGCCGGCTTGAAGAGCGCGCCGGCTCGGGGTCTGGAGTGGAGCAACGTCTCCCAGTGAGAACAAAGGAATCCTCCCGTGGAAGAATAGAGAGCGATGACGATGTCTCACCAGGAGCGCGGCGGTAGAAAGTAGCATACAGATACGGAACGACCCGACAAGGACTGGAGGGGAAGTCCAGGTATTTAAAGCCCTCTGGGGCGCTAATCATAACTTATCACAGCTGTGAAAGGTAGTCCAAGGGTGTGGGCTGTTGAAGAGCAGAGGAGAGTAAAACAACGCGAGGGTGGGGGCTGGTGAGGTGAGGAGACAGGGAATTAAAGGTCCATGGGACAGGCGAACCTCACACTACTACTACTACTACTACTACTACTACTACTACTACTACTACTACTACTACTACCACTACTACTACTACTACTACTACTACTACTACTACTACTACTACTACTACTACTACTACTACTACTACTACTACTACTACTACTACTACTACTACTACTACTACTACTACTACTACTACTATTACTACTAGCACTACTAGCACTGCTACTACTACCTTTTATTCCAGTTTTCTAGCTAGCTGGGAACCTAGCTAGCTCATTCGGAAGGATGACCTAGCTAGCTCATTACCCAGCTAGCTCATTCGCCTAGACACATTTGCGAATGAGCTAGCTCACTACCTAGGTTGTAGATGTGTCTTTGCGAATGAGCTAGCTGGTTACCCAGCTTGCTAGGCTGTCCTTGCGAATCAACTAGCTGGGTAGATAGCTAGCAAGCTTGTTCGCAACGACAATTTTGTGAATGAGCTAGTTGGTTAACCAGCCAAGGGTTTGGGGGAGGATGGTGTTTGGGAGCGAAGGGTGTTTCGGGGCAGAGGGTGAGGACCAGGCCGGCAACGCCTCACTGCCATACAAGTAGTGGCAGGCATAATATAGCGGGTATGGGGTATTTGACCTAAATTAGCAAATTTTCTTTTATTATAATTCCAGACAATCTGATGGTGTTTTGAGCATTTCCATACTAAGTTGACATTTTTGCAATGAGTAGTTTTTGAGAATGAGAACTTTGTTTGTCACTTTGTTGGTCTATAGCTAGTGTGCGTGTGTGTCGGCAGAGGGGCACTCTGAAACACCAAGCCGCCTGCTGCATCTCTAATAAACTATTGATTTATATGGAATTCGTTAAACTTATCCGTTGTGTATGTTGTCATTTATTTATTCCCTGTCATTTGCAGTGTTTGTGTAGTGTTTTATTTAAATTTTCTGACATCACGGATGGCTGTTCAGTCATGACTATAAATGTAAAATGTTTGTTAATTAGTTAATGATACAAATATTGTCATATTGATTATTATTATAATTATTTAATCATCACATTATTATACACAATCACCATTTATCACACCAAAACGAAGTCCATCAGCGAATAATTGCATGGATGTAGGATGAATAAAGCCTTTAAACATTTAAGCCTTTATGTTAGATGCCAAACTTATTTGCGTTGTATTGTGCCTGTGCTGCATGATGACAATACATTTGCTTCTAATGTAATGTTGATGTTTTGAATGTTTTGAATTTAAATGCAAATACAAGCAGCAGCGTCAGGACGTTATGAAGAAATTAAAGACCTAATTATATGATTAAAAAAGTGCTAATTTACTTGACATGTACTACTGTACTACAGAATCATAATTCATATATTTAAAATGTTAAGCATTTCATGAGCAAACTAAATTCGTTAGACCGGACTGTTAGGATGGAGGTAGGTGAGTTCCAATTGTGGTATGCAATCACAGAGACGGAGAGGGTGTACTCTTAAGCCGGTTCGTTTTAATAGTAAAGAACACAAAGAGTAATACTAGGATACAATGCCGAGTGGCAGGAAGACCTCAAGACCCCCTCCAGGTCCTGGTTGACGCGCTCCGTCTGCCCGTTCGATTGCGGATGGAACCCAGACGAAAGGCGGTGAACCCGTCCGAAAGGGTGAGGCCAGAAATAAAGTCCAGGGATATGTGCGACCAGGGCCGTTTAGGAATAGGAAGCGGCCGGAAGAGACCTGCCGGTGCACGGCGAGAGGTCTTACTGCGCGCGCACACCGGACAGGCCGCCACAAAGGAACGCGTATCCCCCTCCATTGTCGACCACCAGAACCTCCTACGGATAAATTCCAGGGTCCTGGTGGCCCCAGGGTGGCTGGTGAGGGATGAGGCATTTTGCTAAAAACGTCCGCAAGGTCCCAATAGATCTCAGGAACCCCTATCAAATCGGGATTAGAGGGTAGAACAGAATCTGCGACGCTCCCCACCATCCTGGAGAGAGAAGAAGGAGACAAAAGAGAAGAGGGGGGGGAAGGGAATGGACAAACTCTCGCCGAAGACCGACTTCACATCGACCTCCGTTGAAAGTTCGCCCGTGCCCCAATTAATATGACGTCTGCAAGAAGCCAACCAGGGATGACCCAACACCACAACAGAATAGGGGGAGACAATAACAAATAATTGAACCCACTCCCATCCATCACCCGCCACCCGGATGTGTACAGGAACAGCGCATTGAGTGACGCTCCCACTGCCCAGGGGCTGACCGTCCAGAGCGTAGATGGGGATAGGAACCCCCAACTCCTCGACCGGGATTCCCCATTCCCTCACCAACCCCAAGTGTATAAAATTGCCCGCCGCCCCTTAGTCAATGAGAGCCTTAGTTCCCCTAACGTCACCCCCACAGTTAACTGCCACCTCCAAAAATGTACGTGTGTCCGTGGGTAGTGCTGAGGTGAGCCCACCTGCTGGCGCTTTCTCGGGACCCGGCGGAGCACATCCCCTTCCCGACTGGCGGCGAGTCGAGCCGGCCTGGTCCCAACAGCTGCCGAATCGATGACCGGTGCGGCCGCACCGGAAACAGCGTCGCTCCTCAATGAAGCGCCGCCGCTCGTCGTCCGAGACCGACAGCGCCCCAAGCTGCATGGATTTATCACCCAGTGGACCACTCGTGTAATGCAGGAAGTTATCAACACCGGGAGGAGAAGGGACACGTACCTGGGTAGTTGTTCTCTCCCGATGTCGGTTGTCCATCCGAATGGCCATGTTGATGAGCACTTCCAGCCGCTCCGGGATCTCACGCAACGCGAGCTCGTCCCTCATCCGTGCGGAGAGCCCCTGGACAAACAAGACAACACAGGGAATTTCCGGCCAAGCTGCCTCCCGAGCCACGATCCGGAAATCAATGGCGTAATCTGAGACAGTGCGGAGGCCCTGCCGGCAGGCGAGAAGCCGCCCACCGGCCTCGAAGATCGAGAGTACTCGGGAAGTATCGAAGACTCTTCTCAACTCCCCAGTAAAGGCGTCCACACTGTTGCAGATTGACGCCCCGCTCTCCCATTCGGCCGTAGCCCAGGAGAGTGCTCGACCGGTGAGGAGGGTGATGATGTATGCGACCTGGGATCTGGAAGAGGGGAATGAACGTGGCTGCAGCTGGAACACGAGTGAACACTGGGTGATGAACTCCCTGCATCCCTCCGGTGATCCCGCGTAGCGGCCCGGTGGGGATAGCCGTGGCTCCTGGGTCCGCTCCTGGTGCCCAATAGCTCCCCGACTCTCCTCAACGTTGAACGCCACTTCTCCCAACGCCGTCTCTCCCACCGTCGTTCTTACCCCAGCCACCTCGACTTGCGCCTGCTGGGCCGTGAGCAGCGCCGAATGCGCCGTCTCCTGCGACGAGCTGACGAGCCCGCCCAGCCGAACCAACTCGGTGCTGACAAGCTGCTGGTGTCCTTCCATTCGCTCCTGCGCACTCCTCTGTGCCTGGAGCATCTCCATGATTGCATCCATGGAACTCTGATGGTCAGGTCTTCTGTCAGGATGGAGGTTCCAATTGTGGTATGCAATCACAGAGACGGAGAGGGTGTACTCTTAAGCCGGTAGTAAAGAACACAAATAGTAATACTAGGATACAATGCCGAGTGGCAGGAAGAAGAGGGGATAAGATAATGGAGCTTAGTGGTGGTCCAGAACCGGAACCGCCCGCGTTATCTCCGAATGCTATAATGAAGACCTGGCGGATATCAAGCAGAAGATAGGAAGGTTAAATAGACACCACATTCTAACATTCCACACACACCCCTGTGACAGCCAATCAGGAACCATACCCTAAGTGACAGCACTAAGTGACAGGGGAGACAGGTGACAGTAGCCAAGTGACAGATGACAGAATGGTGGGTGGTTCCAGACAGCAGTCAGCAACCAGAACGTAACACCGGACATTTTATTAATTACTGTATCAAGCGGAGAACTAAAAAAAGGCAAAGCATTTATTTACCAAATGAAAAAAAAAATCTAATATTTTTCTAATGATCTTAGGCTAGAAAATAAACAGAAAACCTAATTATATCATAAAAAAGTGCTCAAATACTTTATTGTAATATGCAATGTGAGAAAACAGCAAGCGCGCTGCATATTAGAGGGGTACGAAGCTCTTTTATAATCATAGGACAAACATTTCATCTGAAACCTGTACCACGCATGCTGGTTAACCAATGAGCTAGTTGGTTAACCAGCTAGCTCATTCGCAAGGACTATTTTGTGAATGAGCTAGTTGGTTAACCAGCTAGCTCATTCGCAAGAACACATTTGTGAATGAGCTAGTTCGTTAACCAGCTAGCTCATTCATAAATGTGTCCTTGCGAATGAGCTAGCTGGTTAACCAACTAGCTCATTCACAAAATAGTGACATGTAAATGTTTAAACATGTACCACGCCACCAGACACTTGCGAATGAGCTAGTTGGTTAACCAGCTGGCTCATTCGCAGGGACACATTTGTGAATGAGCTAGTTGGTTAAGTAGTCCGGAATGCTGGAGAGGGCGCTGTTGGGCGCTGTTGTCATGCAGATTGGGCCCATTCATAAAACATTTTGTCGGAGGGACGAAATTTCCATACAGTATCATTCTGGAAGTCCCAAACGGCACTCGACGGGAGCACTCGGAGAAACGCTGTTGTCATTTGAAGAAAAGTTTGAGAGCGACAATTGACGGAGCATAACAATGTTTTTATAAAAGTCTATTTGCTGTTATTAGTGTATTGAATACTGGCTCATATATATTTTTTTATCCACCATGTCCGGATATAGAGATGGTTGAATATCCGGCGGACTCCCTCATCAAACAGGCCCTCAACTGAAACCTGTAGGGCGGCCACCAGACGGCAGCAGAGCTAGGTCGTACCTAGCTGGAAGCTAACAAAATGCAGGATACTTTATGATGAAATGCTTGTTTCTGTATGAGCCCCTGATTGTGCTACATACAGTAAAAAGAAAGTAAGTAAAAAAAGTTATTAAAAAGTAAGTAAAGTCAATATACATATATACAATATACAATAAAGAGTAAAATGAGTACCAGTGAATTACAATGGAGAGGTACAAAACTTAGGGTAGTATTGGATCCTCTGTAATCAGCCAATCTCATCTCGTCATCTCCTTTGTGACTCTCCCCATCTGTGTTGTGTTTGTTTTCAATACTTCACATTGGCTGTCACACCCACTGTATCAACCCTGTTAGTACATCCGTAGTCAGAAGAAATGACACTGCCACATGATCTACTTCCTCAGATCATGATATTTATTGTGATAAACATAGCCTCTGTATCAGATGGAAAACAGTTATTTCTGTAATATCCTTGAACAGTCTTAATTTATTCTTCTCCAGTCTCTTATGCTATTAGTCCAATGGTTCTGGGTCTCATCGTCGGCCAAAACCTCCCCTGTTAGCCGAAGCTAGCGATGATGTGGCATATTCCCTTCCTCCCCACAAGGGGAGGAGGGGTCCTTTCAAAGTCTCTGATCAACGTGTCTGCTCGCCTGTGCATCGTGTCTCAATCTAACTTACCCCAGAAGGAACTCACATCTCATAACGTCTCCCCCTAGCAACGAGGGACACGCTACCATGGCAATGGCTGGTCACCTTTAACACACTAAACGTCCTCTTAGCTCTGACCAAACCTTCCCCCACCAGCGGCCTGTTATTTCCTCTGTTGAACAACTCGGCCGACGACGACCTTGGCACTCACACACCCTGCTTGCTGCTCTCTACCGTGGAAACACACACTGGCTGCCGGCTACTTTTAAGATCTATAGATCCGTCTGAGTAGATGCTGTCATCTACAGATATTTACATTATATACACATTGAAAAAACAAGGATTCCTTCAATCCTCCCTTTGATTCTTAATCAACCTTCAGAATAAAAAAACAACCTGGTTTTACAATCTACTCGGCTGTCGTTTTAACGTATACGGGCCCCCTCCTTCGTGCCAGAGGAAAGAAGACAGCATCTTGTCAAAACTGTGATCTTGTTGGTCGATGCCTACTGTGCCTCCCCCGGGGCACCAGGGAACACACAGCAGTCCATCAACATAACGACACCCAGAGGAAACCCCACAGCCACTTAGCACTCCCTTGGAGAGCTCCTTTTAATTTAATTTAAAATGTTTCTCTACCATGGTACTTACTTACTCTTACACGACAAGTCATGACTTATTACTCTTACACTCTTACTCTTACACGATTACACGATAACCCACTGTGCCTCGGTTACCAATGGCTTATTACTCTTACACGACAAATCACTGTCGTCACAGTGATGTCCATAATTCAACAATAAACACGCCCATGATCTCTGTTCCAAATGCCTCAAAACACTGTCTCTGTAGGAAGGCCCCGTCCCGTCTGCCTCGTCCTTCCCTGAGCAACACCGCCTGTGATTGCCGGACTCTGCCTCGTTGGTCGTCTCCCCCGCTGTCGGTGATCTTCTGTACACAGGCCTTCCACTTGGGTTTTTCCCGAAAGCTCCTTATACTATGGCATTGGACTTGCAGTTCATTCCATACTGTTATTTCAGGTTCGCTATATACATTTTTCCTGCAAGCCCCTCCCATGCCCACGCCCTTTATGCTGTGTAGACATTGTGAGTGTCTTACAGCACATGGCGCTATCGTTATCATTATTCCACCACCTTCTCAACACCCATTTCTGTCCCTACAGGGCGGTTCCCTGTCATTTTCCATCGCGACACTCAGCCTTCCGATACCCACTTCCGCGCTACTCTTCGTCCCAGCTTGGCCCCCAGCGCCCGCGTGCTAGTTCTTTTTGGTGACTGTGTACTCCCTGGCCCTACCTGTTAAGGTGTGAGACAAAGCAGCTGGAAATTAAATCCCTATTTATTTCATAATTAAACTCTTTAATTAACTGCACTTCATCTCTCTGTGAAGTTCTTATCCATTCTATAATTAAACTCTATTTAATTAACCTGTATCTCAATATTATTATTTATTAATATTCCCTCTCTACATGCTCCAGTATCACCACTGGAATATCCCTCTCTGCAACACCAAACTTTTTTCTATTTTCTATTTTTCTCCCTTCCCCAATTTCGTATTGTCCAATTCTACCCTCCCCTGTCTCGAATGCTGTTAGGCCATGCCTCCCACCAGCTGGGTGCAATGTGGACGAAGCCTTGCATCACGTGTCCCCTCCGGTACTCGAGGAGGCAGCCGTCGCATTTTTTCACCTGCACAGCACGATCTCTCAGCGGCGAGGGTCTGCGTGGGAGGGACACGCCGCCCTCGTTGCTTCCTGATTCTACTGCGCAGGCGCACCAACCGGCCTGTAGGAGTCGCTGTCCACAACGTCTGATCCCAACCCACCAGCTTCCCACCCCCTAATACTGCCAATTGTATTAGTATGAACGACCAGCCAAGCTGGTAGCAACGCCGAGAGCTGGGCTCGAACCCAGCATATCCTGCATTGGTGGCGAGCGCCTTGCCCACTGCGCCACCTAGCTGCACAGGTGAGTGTTTTCTTAAAGTGAGTGTGTACATGTGGATGTGTGTGCAGTGTGTCTAGATGATGGGTTGTTACATAGTGTCATTGTCATTGAGCAGCCTGATGGCCTGGGGATAGAATCTCCTTCTGAGTCTCTGTACTGGCCATGAGACTCAGGTAGTGTTTGCCTGACCGCAGCAGTTCAAAGAGGCAGTTGTTTGGGTGTCTTTGATTATTTTCTTAGCCTTGGCCCTGCAACGCTTGTTATAAACGTCCTGGAGAGTGGGAAGCCCACCTCTAATTGTGCGCTCGGCTGAATGGGCCACTCTCTGTAGTCTGCTGCGGTCTTGTGCAGTTACAAAATGGCGCCGCACCGGCAGTCTCTCTGTGTGCTCCGTCGAGACTGTGCTTTATTTGGTTAATTTTTATAGTTTTATGTGTGTTTTTTGTGTACCAACTGCTGGTGCATACTGTATATGACCGACAGTCACTTATTGACATTGGATTACAGCACACTCACCGCTTGGACTACTCTCTCGACCAGGTCGTTGTCGAACAATGGCCGGTGGAGATTCTGAAGCAAAACAGACGTCGAGGAAAGAGGGCTGGAATCCGAAATAGACTGTGATCGAGGGCTCACAGGACACCCCTACCCAGCATATTGTTAGCCAACGTTCAATCCATAGAAAACAAACTGGACAACATCAGAGCAAGAATCCAATTCCAGAGGGACATTCGGGACTGCAACGTCTTTTGTTTCACAGATACTTGGTTGACTACAGATGTCCCGAACCATGCAATAGAACCGGCAGAAAACGTCTTTGTTCACCGCAAGGACCTTACATCAGAAGAATCGGGGAAAACGAGAGGCGGCGGCGTAGCCTTCAAGGTGAACAAAGAGTGGTGGGATCCAGGCAACGTAAAGGAATTGACAAACCACTGCTTCCCAAACCTGGAGTTTATAACCATCAAATGCAGACCTTTCTTTCTTCCGAGGGAGTTAACGTCCATCATCTTGATCGGGGCGTATATTCCACCACACGCAAACACTGGGGACACGCTTTTTAAGCTACACGACGAGGTAAACAAACTCCAAACAGCTAATGTTGACACTGCTATTGTGGTTTTGGGTGACTTCAACAGCGGCAATCTTAAAAAGGTTTTGCCAAATTTCTATCAGCATATGACTTGTCCCACCAGAGGCGAGAACACATTAGATTACTGCTACTCACAATTTAAGAACGGGTACAAGTCACAGGCCCATTTGGAAAATCTGACCACGACGCCATTTTCCTTATACCGGAGTACAGACAAAGTCTCAAGCGCATTCCTGTAGTAATGCGAGAAGTGAAGTGTTGGTCTGTGGTTTCGGAGGACACGTTGCAAGCGGCACTAGAGTGCACAGACTGGAACATGTTCCGCGAGAACACAGACAATATAAATGACTACACTGAAACAGTGCTGGACTTTGTTTGTACTCTGGTAGAAGAAACAATCCCTTCTACCACAATTAGAGTTTACCCAAACCAAAAGCCCTGTGTAGACAAATACGTCTGTGAGGCTCTGAAAGCGCGCACCTCAGCTTATAACGCCGGGCTCGTGACAGGCAACATGAAGGAGCACAAGGCACAGAGATACAATGTAAGGAGGACAGTAATAGAGGCAAAACGGTGCTACAGGGATAAGGTTGAACTTCAGTTTGAACTGGCTGATTCCAGAGGTATGTGGCAGGGCCTCAGAACGATGACAGATTATAAAGGCACCTTCCTCAAGCTGAACAATGACGTCTCCTTGGCGAATTAACTCAATACCTTCTATGCGAGGTTTGAGGCTGTGAATAACAACACTAGCCTACAGACCACTGCAATAGAAGGGTGAGTCACTGCCGATGGAGACCCAGGGCTAGATCCACAAAGAATGGATTGCACGGAGCAAGTTGCACCCTTACTTAAAATTCATTATGAATTGAAAATGGGGGACCCTGATGTAAACAAGACAAAAGTCTTTCTCTGGTCTGCATCGCCTTAACAATTGTGTGTATTGAGCCGTACTGTATTGTACCCATTCTGCAATCTGTTAATAAAACGTTAATTCAATCAATCACCGTGCAGATTGATTGATTGAATGAACATTTTATTAACAGTTCGCAGAATGGGTACAATACAGTACAGCTCAATACACACAATTGTTAAGGGAATGCAGACCACATTTAGTCATTTAGCTGACGCTTTTATCCAAAGCGACTTACAAGTTCTGTACGACAAGTCATCAGGAAGGGCACAACTCTATCAGCTGAGCAACACTGTTCATCAAAGTGTTGAGTGCTACAGTGTAGGTTAGTTTATTAGGACAAGTGCATGACAGTAAGGTTAGTTAGGGTTAGATTTGCAGTGCGAGCAGTGCGTTGCAGTAGTCGAGGCGGGAGATGACTGTTGATTGAACGAGGAGTTGGGTGGCTTCTTTTGTCAGGAAGGGGCGGATCCTTCTGACGTTGCTCAGGAGGAATCGGCAGGTTCTGGTTGTCGCTGCGATGTGAGCAGAGAAGTTCAACTGGTCGTCGAGGACAACACCAAGGTTCTTGGCGGTCGGGGACGCGGTCACAGCTGCATTCTCGACTGTGATGGAAAGGTCGGTCAGGGGGGAGGATTTGGCCGGCAGGTGGAGCAATTCTGTTTTGCTTATGTTCAGTTTGAGGTGGTTGGTCGTCATCCAGGCGGAGATGTCGGACAGACAGGCCGAGATACGCTCAGAGACGTGGATATCTGAGGGAGGGAAGGAGAGGAAGAGTTGAGCATCGTCGGCATAACAATGGTAGGAGAAGCCATGAGACGTGATAATGTTACCCAGTGATTTAGTGTAGAGGGAGAAGAGAAGGGGTCCTAAAACCTTGCCCTGGGGGACACCCGTCCGCAGGGGGCGGGTAGCCGTCAAGGTCCCTCTCCATGACACTTGGTAGGAACGGTCATTGAGGTATGATGTCAGCCATGTCAGCGCAGAGCCAGCCACTCCCATTCCTGCGAGGGCCGCGAGGAGGATCTGGTGGTTGACTGTGTCGAAGGCTGCAGATAGATCTAGGAGAATCAGGACAGAGGAGAGGCCTTTCGCTTTTACTAAGTGAAGTGCCTCTGTGACCGCAATGAGGGCCGTCTCTGTGGAGTGACCAGTCCTGAAGCCTGACTCCTGTCTAGGAGGTCATTCTGTAAGAGATAAGCAGTAAGTTGGTTGGATACAGCACGTTCAAGTGTTTTAGAAAGGAAGGAGAGAAGAGAGACAGGACGGTAGTTGCCTATGACGGTAGGGTTCAGGGTTGGTTTTTTTATGAGCGGCGTGACTCTGGCTTGGTTTAGGGAGGTGGGGACCACCCACAGAGAAAGACTTTCGTCTTGTTTACATCAGGGTCCCCATCTTTGATCTCAAGTGACTACCTGGTAAAATAAAGGTTAAATAAAATAAATAAAATAATTTTCAATTCATAATGAATTTTAAGTAACGGTGCAACTTGCTCTGTGCAATCCATTCTTTGTGGATCTAGCCCTCAGTGTTCAGGATAACAGAACATGAGGTGAGGAGGACCTTTAAGAAAGTGAATATCAGGAAGGCAGCAGGACCGGACGGTATCCCCGGCCGCATCCTAAAAGTCTGTGCCGACCAATGGCCCCGGTATTCACTGACATATTCAACCTGTCCTTAGAACAGGCTGTCATCTCCACCTGTCTGAAGAAGTCCACCATTATCCCTGTACCCAAAAAAATCCACGCCCGCTTGCCTCAACGACTATCGCCCTGTAGCTCTCACCTCCATAGCCATGAAGTGCTTTGAGAAGCTTGTGAAGGGCTACATCTGTTCCTCCCTCCCCATCAACCTGGACCCCCTGCAATTTGCATATCGCCCCAACAGGTCCACGGAGGACGCCATAGCCCATGTGCTGCACACAGCAGCATCACACCTGGACAAGAGGCAGGGGAACTATGTGAGAATGCTATTCATCGACTACAGCTCAGCATTCAATACCATAGTCCCCTCCAAACTCGTAGCCAAGCTCAGGGACCTGGGCTTGAACTATGACCTCTGCCAGTGGGTCTTGGACTTCCTGACGGGAAGACCCCAGGTGGTGAGAGCAGGCAACTGCACCTCCTCATCCATTACCCTCAACACGGGGGCCCCGGGCTGTGTTCTGAGTCCCCTCCTCTACTCCCTGTACACACATGACTGTGTGGCACAGCAGAACAACAATATAATCATCAAATTTGCTGACGACACAGTAGTGGTGGGCCTGATCTCTGCAACCGATGAGAGGGCCTACCTGGAAGAGGTAGAGGATCTGGCGCGGTGGTGTCAGGAGCACTGCCTCTCCCTGAACATCAGCAAAACAAAAGAGATGATTGTGGACTTTAGGAGGTTGGGGGCCAGGGACTACAGCCCACTCAGCATCGACGGGGCACCGGTCGAGAGAGTGAATAGTTTTAAGTACCTCAGAGTCCACATATCCGAGGACTTGACATGGACTAGACACATTGACAGTGTAGTCAAGAAGGCACGGCAACGCCTCTACTTCCTTAGGCGCCTAAGGAAGTTCAAAGTGAGTCAGAAGATCCTTAAGAACTTCTACTCATGCACAATAGAGAGCATCCTGACTGGTAACATCACCTACTACTAATACTACTACTACTACTACTACTACTACTACTACTACTACTACTACTACTACTACTACTACTACTACTACTACTACTACTACTACTACTACTACTACTACTACTACTACTACTACTACTACTACTACTACTACTACTACTACTACTACTACACAGTACTACTACTACTACTACTACTACTACTACTACTACTACTACTACTACTACTACTACTACTACTACTACTACTACTACTACTACTACTATTACTACTAATACTACTACTACTATACTCCTACTCCTAGTACAACTATACTACTACTACTACTACTACTACTACTACTACTACTACTACTACTACTACTACTACTACTACTACTACTACTACTACTACTACTACTACTACTACTAAAGCCACTATGACATGGTAATGACGTGCTGTTCTTACTTGTCAAAGCTCCCTCAATATTTATCTTGTGCCACAGTAAATCAAACTGCATCCACAGTTGCAGCAGTAACCAAAACAAGAAGACTATATTGAATTTTCTAATTTGACATGGGGGAAGGACACCAGTTCACCTTAAGTAATACTGAATCAAGGGCTTGATTGAATTCCGGTGATGTCATTACGAGGTCACATTTCAATGTGTAATATGATATAAATGTAGTTTACCCCCTTTCTCTCCCTCTCCCTCTCCCTCTCTCTCTCCCTCTCTCTGCCCCATGCTGGGGACTGTGTTTGGCTGTGCTTTTAAGCGTTTCTCCCTCTACTTCTGTACACTATGATGGATGGTCTCATCCTTTTCAAATGTTTTATTGCATGTGTCATTAGCGAAAGGTGGCACACACGCACATACTGTAAAAAAAAGAACTGTGCACATGCCTGTGCACATAAACACACACACACACACGCACACATGCACTGCACTGCATGAAATCAGGCATGCAGGCTAATTGAATCTCTTTCTCTCTCTCTCTCCCTCTCTCTCTCTCTCTTTCTCTGTGTCACACCACAACACATTACATATTAAGTGTGTGTGTGTGTGTGTGTGTGTGTGTGTGTGTGTGTGTGTGTGTGTGTGTGTGTGTGTGTGTGTGTGTGTGTGTGTGTGTGTGTGTGTGTGTGTGTGTGTGTGTGTGTGTGTGTGTGTGTGTGTGTGTGTGTGTGTGTGTGTGTGTCTGTGTGTGTGTGTGTGTGTGTGTGTGTGTGTGTGTGTGTGTGTGTGTGTGGTGTGTGTGTGTGTGTGTGTGTGTGTGTGTGTGTGTGTGTGTGTGTGTGTGTGTGTGTGTGTGTGTGTGTGTGTGTGTGTGTGTGTGTGTGTGTGTATGATTAAAGGCCTGCTGTAATGTACGTGGATGGGACCAGATGTGTGCTTCCCCTGTGGCGCGTTCTTTAATCACCCCCATCATTGTCTTCTTCTCTTATCTTTATAGGGTAGGATAGCGGGGACGACTGTGACCTTTGGCGTGTCACCGTCGCCTAATGTCCTCGACCTCTGAACAAGCGGAGAGGGTCCTGAGGGTGAGCAGGCTCCACGCCTCTGACCCCCAGGACCTGCGTCTTTGGAAGGGGAATGAAAATGTGAAGGGAGATCATTACTAATTGGGCAGATTTCATGAAGGTATACGTGTAAAAATGGACCTGGGAATTACATTCTATGTCATTCTGTTTTCAAAGAGAATATAATTATACAGAAGTAATTTGGCGTGATATCATTTGCAACAGGCTGAAGTAAATGTTTGCTATTTTGTGGACGTTTTTATTCAAAACACTGTTACAGTAGCTACTGTCTGTCGGTGCATATATTTTCAGTATTTCAATATGGGTCAGTCCGAGTAGGAATGGAACCACTAACCCTGGCACTGTTAATGCCTTGCTCTACCCGTAGAGCTACACAGGACCACGGACCTCATTAAAGTCTCCTATGAAAGACTGTAGCTGAATACCTAGGTAGGTGAATGAATACCTAGGCACAAATATAAACTAAAATAGACAAAGAGACAGAGGGATGTGTAATCAGGATGGGAGGAGGTCAGTAGAGTCCTACTGCCAGCAGGAAGTCTAGTAATTGCTCTAGTGTGGCAGATGTTTTGGCGGGAAAGGAAGTCTCTTTGGAACAAGAGTACCCCCCATTCCCTTTCCCCAACCCCCCTCTCTTTATCTTTCTCTCTCTCACTCTCTATCTTTTTCTATTTCTCCTCTTTCTGTATATTTTACTCCATCCAAACCTCCTCCCTCCCACTTTCTCTGTCACCGCCTCTGTCTCACCCTCTGTCTCTCCCTCTGTCTCTCTCTCTTTATTCCTCTTTCTCTCTCATCTGTCTCTCGTTATCTGTCTCTGTCCTCTTGCTACCCCCTTTATGTGTCTCTATAGTTCCCCCCATCCCTCTCTCTCTCTCTCTCTCTCTCTCTCTCTCTCTCTCTCTCTCTCTCTCTCTCTCTCTCTCTCTCTCTCTCTCTCTCTCTCTCTCTCTCTCTCTTTCTCTCTCTATGTCTGTCTCTTCCTATATATATCTATATATCTTCCTCTATCTATCTCCCTCTCTCTCCCTGTTTCTGTACCTCCCTCTGTCTCTCTCTCTGTCTCTCTCCATTTATTTGTGTATCCCCTCTCTCTCTCTCTCTCTCTCTCTCTCTCTCTCTCTCTCTCTCTCTCTCTCTCTCTCTCTCTTTTTGTTGTTGTTTTGACCCTGCACTGTCGGGAGAACTTTTGAATAACACATTTCAGCGGTCTGGGTGTTCTGAGCACAGAGGCCTCATGCAAAATGAATAGTGGTGGCAAATTTTTATCGAAGTTTGATTTAAAGTGAAAAAATAGAGAGAGAGAGCGAGAATAAGGAAGAGAGAGAGAGAGAAGGATCTTGTCATAAATTATTTTACTCATATCCAGCCCTGCCGATGTATGTAGGATGGGTAAATAATGCATCAACCGGCGCATAATTAGGACAACACATCATTCTTCTCTCACTCAGCGCTCCCTCGCAGATAACTACTGGTTGTTTTCCTTTAATGGATGCCGAGGCCACCTCTGACTGATCCGTCGGCAGGGAGACGCCGTGCGAATGCCCCCCCGACTATCCTCGTTTGTTGATATCTCTCTTTATTTCCATTTTTTCTTTTTTTTTGTAGTTTTTCCCCCTTTAAATTCATATTCGCACTTGTAAACAATATAGGTCATCATTCTCTCCCCGGCTCTTATTATCATTCACACGCCAAATAAATGAGAAGGTGAATGTGTCCTGGAACGACGATGGGAGAGGAGAGAGAGTGCGGGCCCCTGGTAATGTTTCTTTTTTTCCCGCCTGCGACAATGTACGCTATATATATATATATATATATATATATATATATATATATATATATATATATATATATATACACGCACACACGCCAGGAATCACACACACAAGTCATTACGGGGCGAGGAAGAGGAGGGTAAACGCCGCGGTTGATTCTAACGCACCATGACACAACGCAAATCGCTGTTAAAAGGAAGCAAGACACACGAAAAAAAATAGGAAAGAGGCGCAAGGTTATTATTTAATGTGTGTGTGTTTCCCTTTCTCATAATTCTTTTCTTTCTTTCTTTCTCTCTTTCTTCCCACCCCCTGCGCCCCTCCAGTAGATAACACCTTCAGAAGAACTGCCTCGAAGCATTACACCCTGGACGGGGGGATATATATCGCTAATCCGCTGCTTCAAGGCGTTAGGTAAAATTTATCTGTGACCCCTCTCACTTTATATCACTCCAGTTAAAGTTCTCAAAAGTGTGTTTAGACAAAGACGAAGGCATTACCTGCTCAGAACACCCCCCCCCCCCCGAGTGCTATTAGAGGCTTTAGGCCCACGACGATGTGAACTGGATATTAAGTATCCTTTATCTTAAATTCTCTCCCTGCTCCCCGGGTAAGCTGATATCTCTCTCGGCCTTGCCTTATATTGCCACAGCCGTAATAAATACACAGATATCAATGGGGCCGAGTTTGTCTCGCTTTGAAACGATTATGGGAGCCGTGTCCCCCCCGCCCTCTTTCTCTTTATGAAGCAGAGGAGAGTTATATTTATTTATTTAGGAGGGGATGGGATGAGGATGGATAGAGTTACAGAGTCAGGCGGAGTGAGGGAGCAACGCGGGTTATCTGGTGCGCTAAGAGGATAGTCTCCCACCCCTAAATGCACACGTGCGCAGACACACACACACATGCGCACACACACACACACACATACACATGCATGGACACACACACACACACGTGCGCAGAGACACACACACATGTGCGCAGACACACACACACGTACACACGCAAACAATCAGATAAGAGAAATGAGAACGGGAGACAAATATGGAGGGTTGTCATCGTACAGGGAAAGAATTGAAGGCATTGGGGCTATTGTCTGCGGTGTCATCTGTTATACTGGTAAACTGTGTACTGTAAAGTGTATACTGCACCTTGTGTATACTGTTTACTTACTCATAGTATATATTCAAATTAAAATTCTCTATTGCCTATGTTTATTGTAACATAGGCATATTCTATATTCAGAGTTAATTATATTGTTTACACTGTTTATTTGTTCTCATTATTTTCATATTCAGATCTAATTGTATTGCCTATATTTATGTGTTTCTACTATTACCCTGCCCATACCTGTATATCCCCTCCCCCCATGCTGCTAAGATGCCACTATTTTCCCAAGGGGATCAATAAAGGAATATCTTATCTTATCTTATCTTATTATGATCTACTGTGGTTACCAAATCCATTCCGGTTGTGAAATTCGTTCCAACAAAAAACCAGGTGCTAAGCAGATTGACGTTACCATTTGGAAATGCAAACATGAACTTTATATATTAATTTACAATGTTAGTTTATGACTGTCTATCTGTATGTCATGTATGTCATATATGTCCTGATGAATTGAAAATGGGGGACCCTGATGTAAACAAGACAAAAGTCTTTCTCTTGTCTCCAGAAAGGCACCAGTTGGAAACTCAGTACTAAACGTTAAAGGTTAAAGGAGACATTTAGTCTGACCATGACCACTGACAGACAGAGGAGAGGAGACTGGCCATGACCACTGACATACAGAGGAGAGGAGACTGGCCATGACCACTGACAGACAGAGGAGAGGAGACTGGCCATGACCACTGACAGACAAAGGAGATGAGTCTGAAGGCAGAGTGAGAGAGGGATCAGCATGACAGGATAGAGATACAGAGTGAACATGGCAGGACTGAGGGACAGAGTGATGAGGACAGGACAGAGAGACAGAGTGAGCAGCATGACAGGACAGAGAGACAGAGTGAGCAGCATGACAGGACAGAGTGAGCAGCATGACAGGACAGAGTGACAGAGTGAGCAGCATGACAGGACAGAGAGACAGAGTGAGCAGCATGACAGGACAGAGAGACAGAGTAAGCAGCATGACATGACAGAGAGACAGAGTGAGCAGCATGACAGGACAGAGTGAGCAGCATGACAGGACAGAGAGACAGAGTGAGCAGCATGACAGGACAGAGAGACAGAGTGAGCAGCATGACAGGACAGAGAGACAGAGTAAGCAGCATGACATGACAGAGTGACAGAGTGAGCAGCATGACAGGACAGAGAGACAGAGTGAGCAGCATGACAGGACAGAGAGACAGAGTGAGCAGCATGACAGGACAGAGGGACAGAGTGAGCAGCATGACAGGACAGAGTGAGCAGCATGACAGGACAGAGAGACAGAGTGAGCAGCATGACAGGACAGAGTGACAGAGTGAGCAGCATGACAGGACAGAGTGAGCAGCATGACAGGACAGAGAGACAGAGTGAGCAGCATGACAGGACAGAGAGACAGAGTGAGCAGCATGACAGGACAGAGTGACAGAGTGAGCAGCATGACAGGACAGAGAGACAGAGTGAGCAGCATGACAGGACAGAGAGACAGAGTGAGCAGCATGACAGGACAGAGTGAGCAGCATGACAGGACAGAGAGACAGAGTGACAGAGTGAGCAGCATGACAGGACAGAGTGAGCAGCATGACACAATATTTCCTAAAAAGTTTTCCTTCTGTGAAAAAGTTAGTATTTTACTATTTGGTATTATTACGTTACCATTGACTGAAATAAGGCTTGTTGTCTGGTCAATGTAACATAATAAGGAGACGGTAGCCAAAGTAACCAACAAAAGATATTTAATTAATAGTTACCATGGTTTGTGAATAGAAAGGAATATAAAATAATAACAAACAAAACACAGAACTGCACAGACAGGATCAGCATCAGACACAGGGGCAGACAGAACACTAATACATGAGGAAATGATGAGATGAGACACACCTGGGTTGATTACAAATGGGTACACCTGGAAGGGAAACGATAAGGACTACAAAACCAGGACAGGGAACTACAGCTAGACATAACACATCACACTAGGAACGCCTGATCAGGGCACAAACACGTAACACCCCCACACCCAAATTTATGTCCATAACCCCAAGGCGTAATGGGGGAATGAAAATAAAACTCACAAAACATGGGGTCAATGTCTGGTATGAACTATTTGACCATAGTCACATCACGTCTATGTTTTAGTGACATAGCCAGTAGGCCTGCTAAAACCACAACTGTGAACTAAACAGGAATTGACAGGGAGCCACATCCAACCACCATGACCTCAGAATACCACAGAGGAATAAGCCTGAAAATATAGACAACACGTGCCTTGGAAAAGAAGACAGAAATATGTCTTATTTGCCTCAAAGACAACGTGCAATAATGGAAAGAGTACTTGCACTATGCCAACACATGCAGTCCAAACTAACTTTGTATTGCCCTCGAAATGCCTCACCTCCCCATAGACTGCATTAAAGAGTTCTCAAAAGGCATGTTTTTTTTTCTTTTTCGTAAGGACACTAGGAGCATCTGTGTGCAAGTGCTTTTGCTAAAACAATTACATCACACAAACTACACCACACTGACAACGACAGCAGTCCCAGCCGGCCCGGGTCAGGCCTGGCCAGGGTGTGAAAGGTGTCAAAGACGATGGTCAAGGCCGTCCAGCCGCTCAAGCTCCCCAGTCTCCCCTCTACCCCCAGCCTGGATGGAACAATGACATCATCCTCCGGCTCTGCTATTCTCCTGAAAAACAAATACTGTTATTATCACAGTTCACTCCAGGTGGAGCCACCACAGAGACTGACACCAGTATATTGGACATAGGTACAAGCACCCGGACGCACACCCTCCGTTCTCAGACCCACAAATCCGAGCCCCCCCCTCCCCTTCTCCAGCCACCTGCAACAACACACACTGGGAAATACACACTGCATCATCCATAGGTAAACCATGGTCAGTACATTCGGGCACCGCATTACTGACCGATACCATTGTCACACAAATCCTCCTCCTCCTCCTCCTCCTCCTCCTCCTCCTCCTCCTCCTCCTCCTCCTCCTCCTCCTCCTCCTCCTCCTCCTCCTCCTCCTCGACCAGAATCTTACTCGTTATGGCCCACGTACAGTAACTGCACCTGATGGAACAACTCCCGTATATGCATGCGTCAGAACGTCCACCACAACAGGCTCTGCTGGAACACAAATGACATCTGGCTTTATCAACACCTTCCCTCCTTCCAGATCGTTCCAGAGGATTAACAACACTCCCTCGACAGGAAAAAGGCTGTCTACGACCGGTCCTGACACCAGATCAGAATCTAAATTAATAGTATGTAGCGGAATTTTCATGACATCCCTACCAAAAGATCTGACCATTATCCCAGCGTCTACTTTAGACCTGTTATCAAAGGGTAACACATTCCTACGGATAACTGACTGAGACGCAGCAGTGTCCCTTATTATAGTCACAGGAATCTTCCTACCACCCTTGGAAAAGGATACCAACCCTTTACTGATGAATGGTAAATAGGTTTTCATGCCTTTACCCATAGAAGTGGGTGTCACAACCAAGGATATCTGCGGCATCTGCGTGGTAGGACGGTTAACCCTGTGAAGGGCATAACAATTCTCCTTTATGTGTCCTTTTTTACCACAGTGGAAACACTTGCGAGTGTCCCCCCTCATCCCTCGCTCACCAACCTCACCTGCGTCGCTACTGCCAGAGGCTACAGGCTTGTCACCAGAGCTCCACCTCGGTCTGCCCTCCACACTGAGATAGTCAGGCTTGTCAAATAGCACTTTGTGTGTTAAAACAAACTCATCTGCAAGGCCTGCAGCCACCGAGCACTTAGTAACTTTTTGTTCATTGATGTACATCACCACATTATCAGGCAAGCAATAAGATTTAAATTCTTCAAGAAGAATGAGCTCCCGCATCTTTACAAAAGTGTCCACTTTCTCCGACGCGCACCACCGGTCAAACAACAGCTCTTTCTCATAAGCGAACTCCACGTAGGTCTGTGCATTGTTCTTTCTAAAAGCATGACACATCTGCCTATACACATCCGTCACAAGCTTGTATGCCCTGAGAATAGCAGCCTTCACCACAGTGTAATCCTGGGTGTTTGGGCAAAGTGCAGCGTAAACGTGTTGTGCTTTCCCGGTGAGCGCGCTCTGGAGAAGTAATGTCCACTGGTCATTAGGCCATTTCAAAGTCATAGCTACGTTTTCGAACATAGAGAATTACTTGTCAACATCCCTCTCTGAAAATTGTGGAAGCAGACGTAGGTGCTTAGTAACATCGAACCTATCTTCCTGATGCACTGCCGGCACCTCTACCCCAAGCCTTCTAAGCTCAAGCTCATGCACGCGCCCACGTTCTGCCTCTGCGCGATCACGCTCAAGCTCATGCACGTGCACATGTTCTGCCTCTACGTGATCACGCTCTGCATGCTCACGCTCAGCCTCCAGAGCACATAACCGCTCTACGTATTTGAATTGCTCAAACTTAAACTCCAGTTCCATCCTCCTCAGCACTAACTGGTTAGCAGAAACCGGGTCACCTGTGACTACCTCCTCCTCCTCCCCAGGGTCGCACACAGAGCACTCGAGAATGTCCTGGGTGGTTAAAGCCTCAACCAGCGCCAGCCTCTGCTGCTGTTTTTTCATGCTCAGGACCAGCTTAACACCATAGTGGTCTGCTATCCCCGACAATTCTTCCTTAGTGCATAAATCCAACAATTTGACCGTTGGCCTGGCCACAAAGTCACACAACTACACAGGCATTTTTGCCCTAGTACCGTTGCACACAAAAAATAAAAAATTAATAACTACTCCTACCAGCGAGTATGACAAAAAATATTAATATATACACAAAAAATATCAAAACGGCTTCACCCTGTAACACTTCCCCCGGTCCTGCGGGACCGGACGGCAACCCTTCTCCCGGTTTGACTGGTCCAGGTGTCGGACCGTCTCAACTCCCCTTCCATACACCCCTTCATAATACAACATTGCCAACCGGTGGGCTGATCCAGATCTGGCAGATCTGGCATCAGCTCACTCACCTGATTAATATTATTTACTGCCGTTTATGTTTATTATGTTTATTGTCTGTGTTGTCATTGTTGTCTCCACTTTGTTAGACTTGTGTTCCCCTGTCTGTGTTTTGTAAATATGTTTTAGTCTTGTTGGTCTCAGTTTGTTCAATTGTTATTGTTTTTCCCAGTGTGCTCTGTGTTCTGTTGTTTCTGTCTATCACACCTGTGTCCTGTTTGTAATTACCCTCTGTCTCTAATTAGTGTTTGTATATTAGGTGTTGTGGGCCAGCAGACACTTGCTGGTTCATTGTTTAATTGTTACCGTTGTTGTCAGTCGTGTTTGTTGTTTTCTGTTTCAAGTAAAAGCCTTATTATTCACCACTACGCCGTCTCCTGTATCCTGTATATCTCTCCGTTCTACACTGCAAACTGAGTTCCACCACATCATGCCAGCAAAGCGGCACCATCGTAACACACCCTAAATGTCTGTACAGTCTGTTCATAATGACTCTGGCCACCGCTCCACTACTGCAGTGTTTAGGATCGTCCCAACCCCAATCGCTAACTATACACTAAATAGCAAAGAGCACTGGTATGACCTTCTTAAGCATCCACACTTAAAAATATTTGCAAGCAATTAACAAAGGTTGTGTGTTTAACAAAAAATCTAAAGCCCATCCCTTAAACATTTCCATCCCTCACTATAAAATTTGCAATTTATTGGAAGGATAAACCCCTTGAGATATGCTATTGGATAAAACCCCCCTATATAACTAATGCTGACATACACCGGCCTAGGAGGAGCCTGATAGGGTTTTCCCAACACCCCGACCAGCATAGACGGTGTGCCTGCCAGGCGAAGGAAGGAACCATAGAAAATGGCCCAGCTGCCCTAGCTGGATGAAAACGCTCCCTATTGGAGAATTATTTAACAAGAGGGTATAAAATATGGGCCACACACATGACCCTGTCAACCATATTTAAAAGTGTGGATTATGCTCAGCGGTAACCACCAAATTTCTGCTCAAATCATTTTGGCACAAGCCCCCATATTACGTTACCATTGACTGAAGTAAGGCTTGTTGTCTGGTCAATGTAACATAATAAGGAGACGGTAGCCAAAGGAACCAACAAAAGATATTTAATTAATAGTTACCTGTAACGTTTGGGTCTTTTACTCTCTCCTAGGAGTAAAAGCTCCTAGCGCCACCCTGGAGTATTTCACCCTCTCTATTCTTCCAGGTTGTCCTGATTGCTGATTGATGCCTGCTGTGTGTTTGACTCTCTTTATAATGGCCTTGTGTTTATTCTCTCATTTGTCAGTTCTTCTTCTAACGTTACCGTGAGTAGCTGTCTACGGAGAGTCGTGTCGCTCCAGGCCTGGAGGACACGGCTGCCGTGTTTTTGATTATTGTTTAATTATTATTTAGTTTGTTTTCCTTTTGTATAATACCAGTATCGCTCTTGATGTTTAAAAAATAAAAGGAAACACTGTTTTTGGTGAGAAGAGCAACTACCGTCTCTGCACCTTTCTTCTGTACTGCATTTGTGTTCAACACACCTACCTGAGTCATACCAGAAGAACTGACCATCATGAACCCAGCAGGAGCTGAAGGCGCAGGAGGTTCAGCTGGACACGGTCACCCTCTGCCAGCAGCAGGTGGAGGTTGAGCTCGGTTGCCTGGCTCTCACCACCGACAACCAGGCTCCAGCGGCAGCGGCAGCAGTAACAGCCACTTCAGCTTTGACGGCAGCGGTTGCGGCTACATCAGCGGCCGCGTTAGCGGTAACAGCAGCTGAGGCGGCGTCTGCGGCCGTAGCAGCGGAGGTAACATTGCCGCCTATCCGAGTGGGGGATCGAGAGCCACGTCTTCCTCCTCCAGAGCGCTACGGTGGAGCTCCAACGGACTGCCGAGAGTTCATCACACAGTGTTCCCTTGTTTTCAGCTTACAGCCTCTCACTTTTCCCACCGAACTTTCCAAGGTGGCATATATTATCACCCTGCTGACCGGCCGTGCTCTTTCCTGGGCCACGGCAGAATGCGAGATCGGCTCGGCAGTCTGCACCAGCGTTGATATCTTTACCCAGGAGTTACGGAGGGTTTCGACACCTCCCGGGTCATTTCCATCTACGAGGCAGGTGGACGGCTCACGTCCTGTCGACAAGGTAACCGCTCGGTGGTGGACTATGCCATTGAGTTTCGCATTGTGGCCAGAGAGAATTTGATGTTACTATTGGGTGGGGCTCTCATCTTGAAAAGGCACAGGCTTTGGTTGATTCAGGGGCAGCAGGGAATTTAATGCACAAGAGGTTGGCTCTGGAGTGGGGGGTTCCTTTAGAGCAGTGGTCACCAACCTTTTTAAGCCCAAGATCACCTTTTTTTTTTGGTGAAGGCAAGATCTACCTATTGAAGCGTTGAGAGAAAAAGACAGCCAAGATTGTACTTTAAACTAAATGACTTTTATTTGCCTGTATTCTAATTACATGCAATGCTTTGGTCCAACATTAAAACGTCAAAGTAGAACTATTATGTACTTTCTCAGTCAGTGCTAAGTGCAGTCATCTTATGCAGCATCACTTTTCACATCAAAACAAAAGTAGAACTGTAATGTGGAATTTCTCATATTATTAACATTGACAAACATATTTACAATTAGCATTTTATAAAGTAGAACTGTAATGTGTACGTTCTCAGTCAGTGCTAAGTGCAGCATTACTTTTCACATCAAAACAAAAGTAGAACTGTAATGTGTACTTTCTCAGTCAGTGCTAAGTGCAGTCAGTGCTAAGTGCAGCATCATTTTCACATCAAAACAAAAGTAGAACTGTATGTGTACTTTCTCAGTCAGTGCTAAGTGCAGCATCACTTTTCACATCAAAACAAAGGTAGAACTGTAATGTGGACTCTCAGGGTAAGATCTAAAAAAAAAAAAAAAAAAAAAAAAAAAATTCATGGAAAGATCTAGTTTCAAGTTTCAAGTTTCTTTAATAGTTGTCATACAGAAGTACAGAATACTTTCATACAAAATGCTTCTTACTGTTACGCTCCAGAGACTGTGCTAGACAAGATAGTATCAAATAACATAGTATAGCATGTAATTTAGAAGTAGAAAATGAGGTCACAGTGTTCAGTATAGACATATGTACAATGTTTGATGCAGAATAGACGTAACTGAGTTACCATATAATATACAATACTATGCAGTGTACTAATGTACAGTACTATATAGTGCAAGCAGAAATGGGATGAGGTACAATTTAGGTACAATTTACAGTAAGGTGTACGAGTTGTAGTGCAATCCTTCATCAATAAATATAAAGTGTGGGGAGTGGGTGCTACAGTGTGTTTGTTTAAAGTGGGTGTGTGCTATAAAGTGTGTGGAGTGGGTGCTACAGTGTGTTTGTTTAAAGTGAGTGTGTGCGTGTGGATGTGTGTGCTATGTGCGTTTGATGGTTGTTGTTGTGTAGTGTTCATTGTTCGTTTAGCAGCCTGATGGCCTGGGGATAGAAGCTTCTTCTGAGTCTTTCTGTGCTCGCCTTGAGACTCCGGTATCGCTTGCCTGACCGCAGCAGTTCAAAGAGGCAGTTGTTCGGGTGACTGGAGTCTTTAATGATTCTCTTAGCCTTGCCCCTGCAACGCTTGTTGTAAATGTTCTGGAGGGTGGGGAGCCCCCCTCCAATTGTGCGTTCGGCTGAACGTGTCACTCTTTGTAGTCTGCTTCGGTCTTGTGCAGTGCTATTCCCAAACCAGGAGGTGATGTTGCCAGTCAGGATGCTCTCTATTGTACATGAGTAGAAGTTCTTAAGGATCTTCTGACTGACTTGGAACTTCCTTAGGCGCCTGAGGAAGTAGAGGCGTTGTCGTGCCTTCTTCACAACACTGTCAATGTGTGTGGTCCATGTCAAGTCCTCGGATATGTAGGCTCCGAGGTACTTAAAGCTGAGGTACTCTCTCAACCGGTGCCCCGTCGATGCTGAGGGGGCTGTAGTCCTTGACCCCCGACCTCCTGAAGTCCACAATCATCTCCTTTGTTTTGCTGACGTTCAGGGAGAGGCTGTTTTCCTGGCACCATCCCGCCAGGACCTTGACCTCTTCCAGGTAGGCCCTCTCGTCGTTGGCAGAGATCAGGCCCACCACCACTGTGTCGTCAGCAAATTTGATGATTGTATTGCTACTCCGCTGAGCCACACAGTCGTGTGTGTACAGGGAGTAGAGGAGGGGACTCAGAACACAGCCCTGGGGGGGCCCCTATGTTGAGGGTGATGGATGAGGAGGTGCAGTTGCCTGCTCTCACCACCTGGGGTCTGCCCGTCAGGAAGTCCAAGACCCACTGGCAGAGGTCATAGTTCAAGCCCAGGACCCTGAGCTTGGCTATGAGTATGGAGGGGACTATGGTATTGAATGCCGAGCTGTAGTCGATGAATAGCATTCTACAGGGACAGTCTCAAAGATCGACCAGTCGATCAAGATCGACGGGTTGGTGACCACTGCTTTAGAGGCTTTAGAGCTACCTATTCCTGTTCAGGCCCTTGACGGTCAACCTCTGGGTAACGGCCTTATTACTCAGGCACAGCGCTGGTGCGTCTCCAGGTAGTGGGGGGTCAGTGGGAATCATTGCATTTTTATATCATTGTTTCACCTCATTCTCCTATTGTTTTGGGTCATCCTTGGCTGGTAACAAATAACCCTTGTATTAACTGATCTACGGGTGAGCTTTCGCTGGAGAGAGGCGCTGGGCCGGTCTCCATCGAAGGTTCATCCACTTTGTCTTCTTCTCTGTCTCCCTCCAGGGTGGCCGTAGGCGCTGCAGATTCTATGTCCTCTCCTAATTCCGATTTAACATGGGTCCCCTATATTTATTGGGACCTAGCGGAGGTTTTTAGCAAGACCCGTGCTAAAGCACTTCCTCCTCATAGGCCATATGATTGCACTATTGATCTTCTACCCGGTACCTCTCCTCCTCTGGGTCGTTTGTTCTCGCTCTCTCGTCCTGCGATGCTTTCCATGAATTGCTATATTGAGGAGGCATTGGCCGCTGGTCACATTGGTCCTTCCACCTCACCTGTGGGTGCTGTTTTATTTTTTTTAGCTAAAAAGGATGGTGGCCAGCGTCCTTGCATAGATTATCGTGGTTTAAACAACGTTTCTATTAAGACCGTTACCCCTTGCCTCTCATGGACACCGCCTTTGAGTCACTACAGGGGGCACAAGTTTTTTCCAAACTTGATTTACGTAGTGCCTATAACTTGATTCGGATTAGAGAGGGGGATGAATGGAAGACTGCGTTTAACACGCCCAACGGCCATTACGAGTACCTAGTCATGCACTTTGGCTTAGCTAATGCTCCTGCAGTTTTTCAAGCGCTGGTCAACGACATGCTGTGGGACCTAATAGGAGTGTCGGTCTTTGTTTATCTAGATGACATTCTTATTTTCTCTCGTGATATTTCGCAGCATCAACAGCACTTTCGACAGGTTCTCCAGCGTCTCCTCCAGCATCAGCTGTTTGTTAAGGCCGAGAAATGTGTGTTTCATACAGACACTGTGTCCTTTCTGGGGTTTGTATTAACCCGGAGCAATCTGCGTATGGATCCGGCCAAGGTGAGTGCGGTCCTAGACTGGCCTCGTCGTTCTTCGCTCAAACAGTTGCAACGTTTTTTGGGGTTTGCTCATTTCTATAGGCGATTTATTCGTAACTTTAGTGCCTTGGCTGCTCCCTTAACGGCTCTCACAAAATTATTTCTCCCAGGCTTTGACCTGTCGCCTCGAGCTGAGACAGCTTTCTGTGACCTCAAACATCGATTTACCTCCGCTCCTGTATTGATTCACTCCGACCCGGAGGTTCCGTTTCTGGTAGAAGTGGATGCCTCCGACGTCACGGTGGGGGGGGGGGGGTGCTCTTTCAGAGATGCTTAAAGGACGGGAAAGTGCATCCTTGCACTTTTTTTCGCATCGTCTGTCCTCGGCCGAACGCAATTACAACGTGGGGAATCGGGAATTATTGGCCATTAAACTAGCATTAGAGGAATGGAGACAGTGGTTGGAGGGGGCTGCACACCCATTTATTGTGTGGACCGATCTCAAGAACCTGGCTTATATCCAGGGGGCTAAACGCCTTAACGCTCGCCAAGCGAGGTGGGCGTTATTCTTCACACGCTTCCGCTTCTCCATCTCATTTCGACCTGGGTCAAAAAACGTCAAACCTGACGCACAATTCACAGTTCTCTCGCCAGTTCGATCCTACGGACAGAGAGGAGATACCCCATCCCATTATTCCCCAGGCTCTTA
This sequence comes from Notolepis coatsorum, assembly GCF_963971535.1. Taxonomy (NCBI): domain Eukaryota; kingdom Metazoa; phylum Chordata; class Actinopteri; order Aulopiformes; family Paralepididae; genus Notolepis; species Notolepis coatsorum. The sequence continues at coordinate 120,517,473 of NC_140166.1, forward strand.
TTCTTGCTCCTGTGTCATGGGGCATAGACAGGGTGGTACGGTCGGCACTGGCACGGGAACCTGATCCTGGGGGGGGGGGGCCCCCGGTGCGGCTGTTTGTGCCCAAGGCTGCACGCTCACCTCACGACTGTTGCAATGGGCGCATACCTCCTTCCTTACCGGTCACCTTGGGGCCGTCAGGACCCTGGATTTCATCCGCAGGAGGTTTTGGTGGCCCACAGCGGAGGGGGATATGCATTCCTTTGTGGCAGCCTGCGCGGTGTGTGCGTGCAGCAAGACCTCTCTGCGTTCCCCGGCGGGCCTCCTCCATCCTCTTCCCGTTCCCAAATGTCCCTGGTCACACATATCTTTAGATTTTATTTCAGGGCTTCCCCCTTCTGATGGCCTTATGACTATTTTGGTGGTGGTGGACCGCTTCTCCAAAGCGGCTCACTTCATTCCTCTCCCCAAACTCCCCACGGCTCGGGAGACAGCTTACCTAGTGGTGCAGCATGTTTTTCGGGTTCACAGGCTTCCTTTAGATATAGTCTCTGACCGGGGTCCTCTGTTCGCCTCTAGGTTCTGGAAAGTGTTTGCTTCCAGTCTCTGCGCCTCCGTCAGCCTGTCATCTGGGTTTCATCCCCAGTCTAACGGGCAGACGGAGCTCGTCAACCAGGATCTGGAGGGCGTTCTGAGGTGTTACGTCTCCGGTAACCCGGCAACATGGAGTCGGAAGCTGGCGTGGGCAGAATATGCTCATAACACTCTTCTCTCTTCCTCTACGGGGTTGTCGCCTTTCCAATGCCAATATGGCTTTCAACCTCCCCTTTTTCCCGAGCAGGAGCAGGAGGCAGAGATGCCCTCCGTCCAGACTCACGTGGCTCGCTGTCGCAGGACCTGGAGCCGGGTTCGGGCGGCGCTGCGGAAAGCCTCTGTTAGGACTCAGCATCAGGCCAACTGCAAGAGCCGTCTGGCCCCGGTTTTCCGTCCGGGACAGAGGGTTTGGCTTTCAACTCGAGATCTTCCCCTCCGGGTCGAGTCCAGGAAGCTGGCTCCACGCTTTGTGGGTCCCTTTAAAGTGGTTTGTCAGGTTAACCCAGTGGCCTACAGGTTGTTACTCCCAACTTCCATGCGGGTTCATCCGACGTTTCACGTTTCGCTTTTAAAACCCTTTCTCACTTCGCCCTTGTCCCCGCCGCTCCCCGCTGTTCCTCCGCCCCGCATCCTTGATGGACAGACGGTCTACACTGTGCGGAGGATCGTGGCTTGCAGGTGGAGGGGTAGGGGGTTTCAGTTTTATTTTTTTGTATTATTGTTTAATTATTATTTAGTTTGTTTTCCTTTTGTATAATACCAGTATCGCTCTTGATGTTTCAAAAATAAAAGGAAACACTGTTTTTGGTGAGAGCAACTACCGTCTCTGCACCTTTCTTCTGTACTGCATTTGGGTTCAACACACCTACCTGACTCGTAACAGTTACTGAAAATATATACATGAAAGCGGGAGGGAACTGTACATTAGGAGGGGGTGGGTGGGTGGGAGGGCGGTTCGGACATTTACAGGGGCCAGTTTAGAATTGCAGCCTCCCGTAGGTGCTCTTTGAGAGCGGTTTTGAAGGTTGGTAGGGATTCAAAAAATTGTACGGCTGTGGGTAGGGCGTTTCACATTGATGTGGCATAATTGCTAAACTTGTTTAGTCCCTTGTTTGAGCCGAATCTGGGTTGCACATGATTTGTGGAACTCCCTCTGGTGTTGTGGTCGTGGTATTCACTGATCTTTGGGAAGTACCTCGAAATGTACATGGGTACCTTAGTGATGTAGTGTATCTTGTAGACCAGGCCCATTGAAAGTTGCTGTACTCTCTTGTCTACTCTAAGCCATCCTAGGTTGTCAAAATGGGCTGGGGTGAGGTGTGTTTTAGGAGTAAGGTCAAGCAATAGTCTGACCAGTTTGTTTTGTGATGTTTGTAATCTTGTTTTAGTGCCTTTGAGGTGCTTTGGTACCATGAGATGCAAGCATAGTCGTAGTACCCTTGAATGAGTGCTCCTGCTAGAGTCTTCAGGGTTTTCTTGTTTACCAGAGAGGAGATGCGGTACAAGAATCTTGTTCGTTGTTTGACTTTTTTGATTACATTGTTTGCCATTTTGTCACAGGAAGGATTTGGCTCTAGGATGGACCCCAGGTATGTAATTTCATCTTTCCTTGTGACAACAACTCTTATATGTTGTGTAGACGTTCGTGTAGATGTGGTGGGCGCTAACGTTACATTTGTTCCTAATGTGTGCTCAGTGCTCAGTATGTATGTGATGACGACACGACACACAAGAGTAATAATTATTTGTGTCATGTCATCATCACTGAGCACACTGAGCACACATTAGGAACAAATGTAACGTTAGCGCCCACCACATCTACACGAACATCTACACAACATATAAGAGTTGTTTGTAGGTCGGAAATGATGGAATAGATTTACCAACAAAAAAATTTGTTTAACCTGCTCATACCTTATTAAACGCGTGGGGCAGGAGCAGTACGGATAACTTGTGCTTCCATTCAAACAGACGGCAACACACGTGATGTCAAGTCTCGTTCGCGTGAGACTTCCTCTCTAGATACTCTTCAATAACTGGCCAGGGTACTCCTGGGTCCTAGTCCCCCCCATGTTACACCATGTCATGCACATGTATTTTATATGTTAATAAAATTGCATTTATCTTTAGTCCTAATTCTGTCACTGTTTGATGTCACAAAGAAGGGTGTATCCGAAAGCTGCCTACAACATTTGTAACATGTGATGAAAAAGTAAACAAATAATTAACTGTATTAGACACTTGTTAATGATGAATAGGCTTCACTTTAGATTGGCCCCCACGATAGCATCTGCAAATGATTTATAGATGTTTTATGAATGTCTTAACAAATCATTTGTTGAACATGAAAAATAAATGGAGATACAGTATAGTCGTTTTTTCATATTCATTTTTCAAAGCATCTACAAATGTGATACTACACATTAAACAACATTATTTAATGATGAACAAATCAAGTACAAACAATGTTGATAATGAGTTATAAATAATGTAGAACTAATCTGTAAATGTTATACAAATATAGTTATAAATGATTTAATAATCATTTATGAATGTATATAAATGGTTTGTTCATGATTAGTTCATTATCCACTAATGCGTTATAAATACTTTGTAAATGGTATACAAATATAGTTATAAATGATTTAATAATCATTTATGAATGTATATAAATGGTTTGTTCATGATTAGTTCATTATCTACAAATACCTTATAAATGTATTATAACAGGGTGTTATTATAAAGTGATTTTAGCTTGTCAATCAAAATGGAGTGATTGACAGTGTCAAATGCCTTTTGTAGGTCCAGCATGACCATGCCGCAGTATTTAGCCACGTCCACCTCTTGTTTGATGTGGTCATTCAAATAGAGAAAGCATGTGTCAGTGGAGTGGGATGTTCTGAAGCCAGATTGGAATTCGTAGATTCGATTTTTTTCCATGAGGTCATTTTCGACCTGTTCGTAGAAAAATTTTTCCATAACTTTCGAGATGGAGGGAAGAATAGAAACAGGGCGGTAGTTGCCTGGGTCTAATTTGCTGCCTTTTTTGTGCAGGGGGGTCACTCTCACGATTTTGAAGTTTGAAATGTATGTGTGTGATGACTGGGGTGATGGCGGCTGCTGAGTCTCTGAGTGAGGAATTTGGAGGGGATGTTGTCATGGCCAGTGGCCTTGTTAGGTTGGAGGGCGCTCAGTTTTCTGAGTACCTCAGCTGTTGTTACCGTTTCAAGTTTGAAGTCGTCTTTGCGGACCCCTCGGTTTTTGTAGTAGGCTATAGGATGTGTTCTACCCCAAAATGCTCTGAGTGGGAGGGTAGTTTATTAACCAGTGTTGTGGCTATGTTTGTGAAGAAAATGTTTAAGTATTTGGCCACATCCAGTTTGTCTGTGATGAGGGTGTTTTCTGTCTTTATGTTTATGTTTGTAAAACTGGTTTTTAGTTTTTTGCTGCAGCCTAGTTGATTATTGAGTAATTTCCAAAGTTCACAGGGTTTGTTTTTGTTTTCCTCAGTTTTGTCATTGATGATTTTTTATTTATTTTTGCGCATTTGATCATGGTGTTTACATCGTTTCTTAGTCTGTTTCTTTGTATTTTGAGTTCTACCACGTGGGCTTGGAGATCTCTGTTTGTGCTTTTGGCAAGCTTTGACTGACTTTTATGAAGTTCAGAGCATTTTTTGTCTCTGGATTTCATAGCAGTCAGTATTTCAGAGTGCATCCATGGCTCACAGCGATTTTTAACCCTGGTGGTTCTTAGGGGGGGCATGTTGTTGAGTATTGTTGTGAATTTGGTTTTGAATCCTAGCCATGTTTCTTCAACTAGTGTACCACTGAGCTCATCTGACCAGTCCAGGCTCTCCAGTTATTGGTTAAAGGCCTCGCTAGAGTAGGTTTTGAAGTCCCTAGATGTGACTGTTTTGTGACAGCCAGCCTTTTTTTTTTGCTTTTTGCGGGTGCAGAATATCATATAATGATCGCTTAACCCGCATGCTATCACCCCTTTGTTGGAGATCATGGACTTGTCAGAGGTCAGAGGGAGGGGGAGGGGAGGTACAGGTATTGGCAGGGTAATAGTAGAAAGACATAACGTTTTATTTAGGCAATACAATGTTATCTGAATATAAAAATATGAGAAAAAATTAACTGTGTAAACAATATAATTGACAACATAATGCTCGCTGGGCAAACAGAATGGAGGCAGGCTGTTTTAGCTTTAGTGTGAGATCTCTGTGTAACCGCTCTGCAAGCACGGCTGGTACGAATAGAAGTATTGATTAATACGGTGCTGATGTGAAGTACACAAAAGTAATGCAAGGCTTTTTCTCATCTGGTGTGAAATCTAGATTAGATTAAATATATATATACAGTATATACAGCATTATCGTACATGCATATGGGTTATATGCAGGTGTATTCAGACAGCTATAATACAAAAAAGATATACATTTATATATTTATATTTACGACACACATATATAAATATATAGATGTACAGTATATATGCGGTATATACGGCACTATTGTACATGCTATCATACAGAGTTGTATAGTAATGCAAGGCTTTTGCTCATCTGGTGTGAAGTCGAGCGATGAGAGCCTGGTGTGTAACTATTACCTCAAAACAGCAGATGCAGTTTGGCAGATTTAAACATAATTTATTTAAATTATTAAAGGATTGTGTTTTAATTATTCCTTTGTTTTCCAATGTTCTCCTCCCATTTCTTTCAGAATTCAAGGCAGCAGGCTGCAGAGACAACAGGGGCGTGTGCACGTCGACTACGTCCTAGACGTAGATGCCTGTCAGTTCCAGGGTTCATTTTAAGATCCTGATGTTTGTTTTTAAGATCTTAAAGGACCGGCCCCTCAGTACCTATAGTTGAACTCCTCCATGTTCACATGCCAATGTGGAAACCTGGTCCCCAAGCGGGAATCGAACCCTGGACCTTCTAGCTGTGAGGTGTTAACCACTACACCACCGTGCCGTACAACAGTGTTTCTATTTGATTGTGCATTTTATATTGTATTTGTATTGTTATAATTATGTGTACTGTCTGCAGTACTATTTCTGTTTGTGTAAACGGTGCACCTTTGATGTATTTGTATTAGTATTGTATTTACAGTACTTTTGTACTTTCTATTGTGCAGCACTTTGGTCAACCTCAGTTGTTTTTAATGTGCTTGATTTAAACTCAGATGCTGTAATTACCTTCTCTTAAAAAAAATTAAAACAAGATGGCAGCATCCACATTGTCTGTGATGAATGTTTGGTATTTTTTGTTGGTTTTTAGTACTTTTAAACATCCATTTTTTAAAACCTTTTTACCTTTACTAAGTAGTAGTCATAATTTGATCTTATCATTTTTCCATTCGCCGATTTGTGGAGCTTTTTGGAGCTTTTACTTGCTCTGTGGACTCATGGCCGGCAGCTGAGTTTCCACCAGCCCTGCACCAGCTACCAGCTACCAGCTACCACCACCAGGCCAGCCCCAGGCTACCAGCTACTAGCCACCACCACCAGGCCAGCCCCAGGCTACCAGCTACCAGCCATCACCACCAGGCCAGCCCCAGGCTACCAGCTACCAGCCATCACCACCAGGCCAGCCCCAGGCTACCAGCTACCAGCCATCACCACCAGGCCAGCCCCAGGCTACCAGCTACCAGCCATCACCACCAGGCCAGCCCCAGGCTACCAGCTACCAGCCATCACCACCAGGCCAGCCCCAGGATACCAGCCACCAGGCCAGCCCCAGGCTATCAGCCACTACCACCAGGCCAGCCCCAGACTACCAGCCACCACCACCAGGCCAGCCCCAGGCTACCAGCCACCATCACAAGGCTATACCAGCTACCAGGCCAGCCCCAGGCTACTAGCTACCAGCCACCAGGCCAGCCCCAGGCTACCAGCCACCACCACCACCAGGCCAGCCCCAGGCTACTAGCTACCAGCCACCAGGCCAGCCCCAGGCTACCAGCCACCACCACCAGGCCAGCCCCAGGCTACCAGCTACCAGCCACCAGGCCAGCCCCAGGTGTAGTGAATCTATAGCCTAGCCACCACCTGGCTACAGCAATAGCCTAGCCACCACCAGGCTACACCAACAGCATAGCCACCACCAGAGCCAACTAGTTTGCTATTGCTGTTGCTAGCCAGCTGCTTGGCAATCAATAACATGTCACCACCAGGTTACCTTGAAACTACCGCAACGCTGCTACGTAGTATTCTTCAAGTTTTTTAACTGTACTGGAATATATAGAATAGAATAGACTTTTAATTGCACAGTATACAACGACATTTCAGGGGAGCTCCCACAGACCGTAGTACATATATACATACATGAACACATAACACATATAACACTGTACATAACAGAATATTTTAAATAATAAAGTGCATAATGGGTGGTAATCAGAGATTATCAAGTGCAGTGGTAAGTGCATGGTGCACGTGAGGGGACAGTCAATAAGTATTTAACAGTCTAACTGCTTGGGGGAAAAAGCTGTTCTTAAATCTTGTGCTCTTGGCATGTATGGACAGGTATCTCCTTCCTGAGGGAAGGAGTTGGAAGAGGTGATGTGCTGGGTGCGACTGGTCCTTGATGATACATTTGGAGCGGTGGAGGCAGCGGGAGGTGAAGACGGAGGTGATGTTTGGTAGAGGAGTCCCGACGATCCTGCCTGCCGCCTTCACCACCCTCTGTAGAGCCTCTTGCTCTGCCTTTGTGTAGCTGGAGAACCACACAGAGACAACGTAGGTCAGCACACTCTCAATGGTAAAAGTTGACAAGGAGATTTCGTGGCAGGCCAGCCTGCTTCAGCTTCCTTAGATAGTATAGGCGTTGCTGGGCTTTCCCGATCACTGAGGCGGTGGTGGTGCTCCAAGACAGGGTCTCACTCACACTGAGACCCAGGAACTTGAACTCAGTGACCCTCTCCACTACCTCGTTGTTGATGAGCAGAGGGGAGTGGTCAGGCCTTGATCTTCTAAAATCCACTATGATCTCTCTTGTTTTCTTTATATTGAGCGCCAGGGTGTTATTGTCACACCAGGCTATAAGGTCCTCCACCTCCCCGAAGAGCTGCACACATGGAAATCCGGAGAAACACACTGGGTATGGACATGCTGTACTTTTCAGTTTCCTGATTAACCCTAACTATGACAGAACCAGTAACAAACGCAAGTCCAAGTTTTACACACAGTCTATTAATGCAAGAAAACGTATCATCATACTCTGCTTTTTGCTGAGGGGGGGGGGGGATATTCACCTAAATCCTGGCCCCTGTGACAACGCAGAGACTGTGTTAAACAGCGCTGCCAACACAATCACCAGTGCTAGCATTCCAACACACAGTAGTACCCTGCAATTCACCTGGCCAATCCAATTAAACAACAACAGTCAGCCAATCCTAAAACATTGGCTCAACATCCTCCACCAGGGGAGGAAATTAGGCCACTTTACTGGCCAAATGCTAGTATTTTTTATGTTTGGCTGGTAAAAAAAATCAGATACCCGCCAGTTGGCTGGTAAGCCAAAAAGTTAGTTTCCTCCCCTGCTGGCGAGTATACAAAAAAATAAAACATTCTGCAATCACTGCACTGGCAAACGGTGCGCGTCTTCTGAGTGATCGCTTTAGTTGACAGTGCCACGAGAGCACTGCACAAGACCACCCGCGGACATATAATGTTTAATAAACGTTTGCGCAGTACTGGCCAACCCGCGGACATATAATAATAAAAGTCCCGCGGTACTAGGCTAGCCATCAGGAGCACTCGCAAACAGATAACGTTAAACACAGCAGAAGATGGAAAACAGACAGACTGACCAACGGGGAACTGCATCCAACCCTAGTACAACCCTCGAGTATAAGTTACTAAGGACACATTTAAATCACAGAGGTGTAATGTTAGTCTACTGGAACTGTATACAGTGGTTAGCTTCTAGTTAGCGTTTTAGCTATAGCTGCTTGCTAGCTAACGTTAGCCCCGTGTGCTCAAAGCAGCCAGCTAGGTGTATCTGTTATGACTATAATGTTTCCAAAAAAGCACCGGACTACGACGTAAGGTTAGACATTTTATTTCATGCTCAAAAGCCCCTGGCTTGCACATCGCAGTCACGAAAGGGGCTAGCTCAACCAGTGCACTGTGCACAACAGCACACCAACCCAACTGACGTTACCACAACACTTGACGGTACTTCACAGCACTGTCGTAAGACCACCGTGCTGTCTTAAAGGCACAGTGTGCCTACCCAGATGCATACACAATATTGACGCGGCTTGACATACAAAGAAGTAATTATCACAATTAGCGATTTTTTTTGTCTGGTAAAAAATCTGTTTGGCTGGTAAAAAAAATCAGATACTCGCCAGTTGGCTGGTAAGCCAAAAAGTTAGTTTCCTCCCCTGTCCTCCACCTACCCCCACCTGTATTCCGCTGACTCACCAGCACTGATCGATCATCTCCTGTAGCCTCCTGCTCTAGTCGTAGAACCCCCGGGCCCCCGAGTACTGGCAACCCAGCGGCCAACACTGAGCTGTCACCCATATCTCCACTGCCAGAGGAGACCCCGTGGTAGCACCTAGAGGTAGAAACCATAGATATATATAGAACACTAAATAGTTAAACGCGGAGCCATCTTGCCCCAGTCAGCCTTTCTGTTACGTTCTATGGTAGCTGTTGGAGGGGTGAGTGATCTGCACAGACAAAAATACTCATAACTCGCTGAAATATTGACAGATTTACAAATGGTTTGGTTTATTACAAGCATTATTAACGTGGCTATGATTCAAGTGGTTTGAAAAAAAAAACATCAATAAAAAAATCAACAAAAAATTATAAGTATGCAGTATCATAACTACATCTTTGATGTTTGAAAATCGGTAAAGAATTGAGCAATCTATGGTTATTTAAATAGTACATGCACCATAGACATTAATGTTATCAGTAGCTGAGCTGCCTGGGGCAAGATGGCCGCCCTACGACGACGTCGCTCTCCATTGGCCGGCAGCGCGGGTAAGCTATCTAGTGTTCTATACATCTATGGTAGAAACCATGTACTGAGAAAGCACTGCAATGGACGTTTGCAAACCTACAAGTATTTATGAGGACAAAAAATAAGAATATTCCTGAAATGAATATGAAAGTCATTAGTGGGCTGAGAGAGGAGACTTGATCACTTGCTTTTCATAAAGCCGCTCAGACTGAAAGTCAGCAACAAAACCCTCTGAGATGGTAATTATCTGGGGCTGCTCTGCCTGGTAGCCCCTCTCTGGTGCTGCTCTGCCTGGTAGGCCCTCTCTGGGACTGCTCTGCCTGGTAGCCCCTCTCTGGTGCTCCTCTGCCTGGTAGCCCCTCTCTGGTGCTCCTCTGCCTGGTAGCCCCTCTCTGGTGCTCCTCTGCCTGGTAGCCCCTCTCTGGTGCTCCTCTGCCTGGTAGCCCCTCTCTGGGGCTCCTCTGCCTGGTAGGCCCTCTCTGGTGCTCCTCTGCCTGGTAGGCCCTCTCTGGTGCTCCTCTGCCTGGTAGACCCTCTCTGGGGCTGCTCTGCCTGGTAGCCCCTCTCTGGTGCTCCTCTGCCTGGTAGCCCCTCTCTGGTGCTCCTCTGCCTGGTAGCCCCTCTCTGGGGCTGCTCTGCCTGGTAGGCCCTCTCTGGTGCTCCTCTGCCTGGTAGCCCCTCTCTGGTGCTCCTCTGCCTGGTAGGCCCTCTCTGGTGCTCCTCTGCCTGGTAGGCCCTCTCTGGGGCTCCTCTGCCTGGTAGCCCCTCTCTGGTGCTCTTCTGCCTGGTAGCCCCTCTCTGGTGCTCCTCTGCCTGGTAGCCCCTCTCTGGGGCTGCTCTGCCTGGTAGGCCCTCTCTGGTGCTCCTCTGCCTGGTAGCCCCTCTCTGGTGCTGCTCTGCCTGGTAGGCCCTCTCTGGTGCTGCTCTGCCTGGTAGGCCCTCTCTGGTGCTCCTCTGCCTGGTAGCCCCTCTCTGGTGCTCCTCTGCCTGGTAGGCCCTCTCTGGGGCTCCTCTGCCTGGTAGGCCCTCTCTGGTGCTCCTCTGCCTGGTAGCCCCTCTCTGGTGCTCCTCTGCCTGGTAGGCCCTCTCTGGGGCTGCTCTGCCTGGTAGGCCCTCGCTGGTGCTCCTCTTCCTGGTAGCCCCTCTCTGGTGCTCCTCTGCCTGGTAGCCCCTCTCTGGGGCTGCTCTGCCTGGTAGGCCCTCTCTGGTGCTCCTCTGCCTGGTAGCCCCTCTCTGGTGCTCCTCTGCCTGGTAGCGGCTCCTCTGCCTGGTAGGCCCTCTCTGGTGCTCCTCTGCCTGGTAGCCCCTCTCTGGTGCTCCTCTGCCTGGTAGCCCCTCTCTGGTGCTCCTCTGCCTGGTAGCCCCTCTCTGGTGCTCCTCTGCCTGGTAGGCCCTCTCTGGTGCTCCTCTGCCTGGTAGGCCCTCTCTGGGGCTCCTCTGCCTGGTAGGCCCTCTCTGGGGCTCCTCTGCCTGGTAGACCCTCTCTGGGGCTCCTCTGCCTGGTAGCCCCTCTCTGGTGCTCCTCTGCCTGGTAGCCCCTCTCTGGGGCTGCTCTGCCTGGTAGCCCCTCTCTGGGGCTGCTCTGCCTGGTAGCCCCTCTCTGGTGCTCCTCTGCCTGGTAGGCCCTCTCTGGTGCTCCTCTGCCTGGTAGCCCCTCTCTGGTGCTCCTCTGCCTGGTAGGCCCTCTCTGGGGCTCCTCTGCCTGGTAGCCCCTCTCTGGTGCTCCTCTGCCTGGTAGCCCCTCTCTGGGGCTGCTCTGCCTGGTAGCCCCTCTCTGGGGCTGCTCTGCCTGGTAGGCCCTCTCTGGTGCTCCTCTGCCTGGTAGCCCCTCTCTGGGGCTCCTCTGCCTGGTAGCCCCTCTCTGGGGCTGCTCTGCCTGGTAGCCCCTCTCTGGGGCTCCTCTGCCTGGTAGGCCCTCTCTGGGGCTGCTCTGTCTGGTAGCCCCTCTCAGGGGCGGGGGTTTGGGTTCAACCTTGTGGGGGACACTTTAAGCTGGGGATCTGGGTGTGTACACCCCCCCAAAACTTCATTTCCTGTATTCTGATTTGTGCCTTTTCAGCATCAATTTATGGTGGAAATGTCTTGATTATAAAGGAAAAGACAACCTTTAGGTACCCGCTGACACAAATATAATATAATAATAATAATAATAATAATAATAATAATAATAATAATAATAATAATAATAATAATAATAATAATAATAATAATAATAATAATAATAATAATAATAATAATAATAATAATAATAATAATAATAATAATAATAATAATAATAATAATAATAATAATAATAATAATAATAATAATAATAATAATAATAATAATAATAATAATAATAATAATAATAATAATAATAATAATAATAATAATAATAATAATAATAATAATAATAATAATAATAATAATAATAATAATAATAATAATAATAATAATAATAATAATAATAATAATAATAATATAATAATAATAATAATAATAATAATAATAATAATAATAATAATAATAATAATAATAATAATAATAATAATAATAATAATAATAATAATAATAATAATAATAATAATAATAATAATAATAATAATAATAATAATAATAATAATAATAATAATAATAATAATAATAATAATAATAATAATAATAATAATAATAATAATAATAATAATAATAATAATAATAATAATAATAATAATAATAATATAATGCAGTAAGGCTCTCAGGCATTCTGTATCGCTTTCAAATATGTATTAAATGTATTCTATAGTTACAGGTAAGAAGGATAATGACCCCCTTGTTTTTTTTCCTCTTTTGGGGAGGGGGTTGTCTTTCATATTAGCTATATTTTCTGAGGGGGACAAATTTACTTCATCTCAATATTGAGGCGGACATGTCCCCTGAATCCACCCCCTAAATCCACTATGGGCCTATGGGCCCACTCAAAGGGAGAATACTTCTTATTATTTAGTTTGCGAAAATCTGAAATTTCTTTTG